>NC_058121.1:7664021-7973152 GCF_914725855.1 Thunnus albacares | reverse complement strand
CAGACTGAGTGACTTTAAGGGTCCTTAATCATCTGGTGATTTTACTGACCGCTTGTGTTACTTTTGGACCCTGATGGCTTTTAATAGAACGCTTTTTTTTTTCACATTTTTCCTAGCTGTTTGATCGCTCTCCATCTCATTATATTCTTTTCTTCCACTTTCTATTATCATCTCTATCTTTCTTCCCTGGTGTGTTTTTCGCTCGCTCTCGCAACCATCTCTCATTCCCAGACTTTCTACCCCCCCCCCCCCTCTCTCTCTCCCTCGTTCTTGTGTGAATATAGTAGTGTCTGTATCTGTGTGTGTTTGTGTGTGTGTGTGTGTGGGAGGGGATGAGAGCAGCATTGCTGGCTGGAGGAGGAGGTGAGAGAGAAAGAAAAAGAAGCGAGAGAGAGAAAGAAATACACACAGAGAGAAGCAAAGCATTTACTGGAACAAAACATGCAGTTTCCATCTCATAGATAAGAGCCGCCTACTCACCACTTTTTATCTCACAGCAGATTACTCCTCATTTTTACAATCTATACTATTCCCAAAGCAATATTATATTATATTATATCATATAGGACAACCAGACCTTTAACCATTTGCATTTTTGACAGCCATTTGAACTACATTAAATGTTGCAATACGCACCATCTGTCTAGTGTCTATGTAGTATATTGAAATTTTGGTACCAAGTGCTTTGTGCTTGGAAAAAAACCATTAAGTTGACTGTGAATGATAGGACTAATGCATATACGGTGAATTGAGTGGTGTTGAATCTTTTTCAACACAATCGCAGCGATAATGAGCGACACTAATTTCCTCTATGAGGTGTGGGAATGTAGCATATTTAGTTCTTCATGGAAAACATCATGATTGGATGAAAAAATTCTTGAGCTAAACAAATAACAGCTGAGAAATAAAGAGAACATTTTAGAGAAGAAAAATGGATGCTGGTCGTTTGTTCAAAAGAGGATTTGAAAAGGGAAGCCTGTCGCTAAAAACTTGATAGTAGCCTGATGTAGCACATTTTTCAACAAAAGGCGGCAACAAGGACGGACTAAAATTGGTGTTCTCTCTCCTGCAATAAAGTGATTTTCACTTCGAGAACTTTAGAGGAAAGAATACGTGCAGCAGAATAACAGTAACCTTGACAACAGCTGTACCGGCGCTGCCTGATGAATTTATCCCCCCACACTCGTCTGAACCGGTGCATGGACAGAAGACCCTCGAACCCGACAGAAAAAGCTGGATACTCACCGCTGATCGCTCTATCTGGTCAAGGCCGACGAACTGCAGATGACACAGCTTGAAAGCTCTCCGGTGAATCTGAAAGAGAAGCGGATACTTTCTCAAATAAAGAATGATGTACATGGTGAAGTTAGCCGAATTAGATTCAGCGCAACTGGATGATGAGTTCACCCTGGTGACCCGGGGACAAATGAATCAAGTGATTGTGAGGGATGCACTGATTGGATACAGCTAGGCTTGTCGCGATAACTACTTTTGTTGCGATAAACGATATTATTGTTTTATAACACCATTTTATGCCACAGTTGCAGTTAACATGGTAACACAGGTTCAAATAAGGTACTGTTATAATAAAATTAATCAAAGCGGAGGCACTGGTGATTTTATCTCAGCTTATCTCGGGATGGAAGTGATGATGTAGTTGTTGTGAAGCTTTTATTGCACTTTCAGTATGAGCCTAGTTGTCGTAGTTGTTGTGGGGGGGGAGCTGAACCTCGCCCTCAGTCAAAGTCCAACACATACAGTGGAAGACAGAAACAGCATGTCTGTAAATGACACCAAGACGTGGTAGAGACTCTCAGAATAGTTTTTTTTCTGTTCATTCTGTTAGGCGCTGTGAAAAAAACGTTTAGGCGCTGCGCCTAAGTCTTATAATGGTGGGAAAACCCTGACTTTTATAAATTGCATCCACATTTTGGCAAATTCAACAATATTGCGCGTTTTACAGTTGATTCGACTTTTAATATCAAATTCCGCAGTTCCATCCATGTTTTCCGCCACATGGAAATCATAGGGCCCTACCCAAACCAAGAAATAGAAACATGAATAGAGAATGGCTTTGCAGACTCACTGTATATGTTGAACTATCCAGACAAAAAGATGTTTTTTCATTATAATCCCAACAGGTACCGTATATCTTCTCATATTCCTTAAGATAGAAGTGTCCAACATCACTGAAAGACTGGAATCTGGTTTTGGTCTTACTGGTATTTCCCTCTGTAGAGACTTAAGTTTGATTTGATTTTCATATCCAAGGAGCAAAATCCAACTGAGAGCGATGACCTGTTTTACAACAGTGTGCTGATGAAAAAAAGATACAGAGACAGAGTGAACATCAAAAGCAAGTGTCAGTAGCTTTCCCTTTGATGACGTAAATTCTGAACTGTGACTGAGGAAAGTGTGTGCAACTTAATGACTCTTTATATTTTATTCCACTGTTATTATTGTTATTATTAGTTTATATTCAAGGGGGATATACCGCAATATGAAAAATCAACAGTTTCTGTCTTTTGTAGGAGCCAAAAATCTTTCAGCTTGTTTAAATTAACTCTAAAAGCCTCTGGGATCAAAATATCAGTGCTGGATTATCTCCGAATGGTTGCTGTAAACCAAGTTCGAAGTTCATCAAACACACTAACAAGATTCTAAAAGTCATCATGACTATAATGAGGCACGAGCCTTAATTGCCACAGTCTAATGAATGTCATCCATTAGAGCAGTAATAGAATTTATTATAATGCTCATACCCTACTAGTGTGAATGGGCACCAAAGAAAAGGATGCAAAGGAAAATCCCAAAATATGCCTCAAACTGAATGCTAACCAGTACAGTTGGTGACAAAGGCTAACAGGCGTGGAGTGTGGAGTGAAATCACATCTCAAACAAGTGATCTGGCAGTTGTTTTTAAACACACACCAACACACATATTTCATTTCCTCTCTGGAGAGGCTGGCTGGATTTCCTGGAGAACTGCGGCAGCAGCAATCGCCAACTCTGCAGACTGTAGAAACATTTGTAATAAGTTCCATCTGTGTGGTCTGTGAATTCATTTGAGATGCCTTGATTTGTGATTTGTACTCATGACTACAAACATTCATATTCTAATTCCCACCAGATATCACCAGTCCAGTAATTATCTTGTTTGCCCAGACCAGAGGCATCTCGGTTTGACAGGGCTGACAAACACAATCTGCGAGGTCGTGGCCTGATGTGATTGAGAGGTTAATTGGTCAAGCTTTGAAAAAGACCAATTCATTTTAAATAGAGAGTCAGCTAAGTGGTATTGATAATATGTAAAAAAAAAAAAAAAAAAGTCATCTGAGCCGCGCAAGGAATTTGTTTCCTGTGAGGTATTAGCAGAACACCGAAGCTCTTGTGTGAACAATCCGACGAAGATCTGAATTCCAAGATGCCATGTAATCTTGTGAATGAGATTACAATACACTAGAGTTTCCTATTTAATTCATAGTAAACTTTCATTCCTCAAAAAAAAAAAGGGTGCAGCTAGTTTGCAGTAGTATGGCTGCATGCATTTCCAATCAACATCTGGTAACAATTCAGAGATGTGGTTAGTGAAGGTAAATAAACATAGAATGGAATCAACATCATCATCTTCATCTACTGATTGTAATTTCACACATACTGACAAGACAAAAACATGCTGAAAATGTATAACTAGTGATTAATAATCGCTAATGACAGACTTTTTAACCACTGAAAGAGCAATATTTGGGATTAACATCCATTTTAAGCAAAGAAGAAGAAACAACATTACTTCCACTCCTAACTTAGTATTGTAAAGACTTTTAAACTTTTGCCAAATTTCAATTCTCAACACCAAACTAAATCTGATTTCTTCTCCAAACACACATTTATCTTCTAAGCCTAACCCAGTCAGCTCCGATGCCATCTCCCCATACGACAGGCTATTAGTACAGACTGCTGACCTGGACCCTGGACCCATCTCTGGTCTGTTTCTGTATGCTGGCGTTAAGCCTAATGAGGCTTGCTAATGGTCCACCCATGCCAATCTGGGGGGAAACCTACTCTATGCAAACTGGAACACATTTGAACAGTTGCTCAGTACATACACACTCTTTCTACCACTACCCACAGTTGCTTAGTTGATGAAAGGACAAACATAACCCGAGCATGAGTCAACTATGAAGCCAACATCTGTCTTCCATCCTATCATACTGTATCTCACAGTCTCAACTCATATTTCCCTAGCGAATAGAAATCAAAGATCTGTAGATATTACTTTGGGCTAGTAAATGCTTCCCAACACCAGTATACTTTTTTTTTTACCACTGCTTATCCATTAACATAACAGTTTCATTCTTTGCTGTTGTTTTTCTGATTGGGGACAAATAATACATGAGTCTGCCTGATTCTCAGAAAATAGCCTGTAGTTTTTGCATTCATGGCCCACATATTGGGAAAACAAATCAACCTTCAAACTTCAGCAATAAGATATACAGTAACTGTGCGGATGACCTTCTGTTCCACCCCACCAGTTTCCACTGAAACACTGGTGGTGACTGATGCTGCATAGCCTAACTTTGACTGGCTTAGCAAGGCCACACTCTCACAGGAACTTGTCCATTAGTCATGCTCTGTTAATATTACTAGTTAATGATTACATACCTCAGTCTGTGGGACACGGGGGAGTTAAATATGAAACCAAATAATCCAGTTTTAACTGGGTTGTTTTAGAGTTCATGAGAAAATCCAAAAAAATATTGTGTGTGATACTAGCCTGACAACCTAAAAAAGAATTCAGTGTTTTTTACATGACTTCTTAAACACACCTAATAGTAAGTAAGTAACCATTCAATCTTAGGAATGCGATGGAGTGAGAGCTTTAAAAGCAACTGCATAATCCATCAAGCTTGTCTGGGGAAGTACAGGGAGCTGCGGTTCTGACCAACACTGACAGACAAGGCCGATCAGAAAACGGATTAATATGATCCAGGCAAAAGCTCTGTCTGAAATTCACTGAATGCACTCAGAGCGGAAAGTTAGGTGGGAGAAATCAGAGGGGTTGCAGACAGATGACGATGGGAGATGACAGAAATGGGAAGGGCGTGTAGGGTTTTGGAGAGCGGAGAGAAAAAAACGGAAAGGATGAAAAAAAAAGAGGAGGGCAAAACAGGTCAGAGCTGGTAAAGCTATAGTATGGGCTGGCAGTATAGCCCGTGCCTGAGGCCAAAGGGACAAGCTTAACCAGATGCTTTTACACCAACTCCTGGTGTTAGGGCAACCTACCCATCTCTAAAATTAACACATAACACAAATGATAACATACTAAAAATCTCTCATTTATCCTTTAGCAGAGATCTGAAGGCTCCTGATACAACAGTTGTGATTTTCAGCATTGTGTTTATGCCATTCTAGCTTCTCAACTTCAGACCTATTACCATTGATTTAAGGATTAGTCTGCTAAAGTCAGGTGTTCTCAAAGTCAAAATTTAATCCACAAAAAACTCCATAAATGTAAACTTTACAACGACCGACTATTGATTTCCCCCATTACAATGTTCCAGCTATTAGCCTTGGCTATAAATCAATGCCCACTATGACAAAAAAAAAGGTTGTGATTGAGAAGAATGTGTACTTTGGCAAGATTTTTTAAGAGACAGCTTGACAATACAAATCATGCTGTGGTATACTGGATTCAGGCAGAGCATTAGCTCAAGTTGCAGGTCATAAAACAGACCATGTCCAGATGTCTGGCAGGGCACACAAGAACGCAGAAGAGGATTTAAGGAGATATTTCTCTCTCTAGTCAGCTACTGATGGTCATGACACCTCCCAGTTGAGAACCAAATTCTTATTGGGAACCACACTGGAGACACCAAAGAGTTCAAAGAGATTTGATCCCAAATCCTTTATGAAATTGTTCTGAAAAGGATAAGAATGTTCTATATTTTTCTTATTGCCAATGAATCAAATACTTTACAACTTCTCAGCCCTGTCTGTGGCAATCCCAGTCATTTCTACTGAAGACGTCGGTTGTGAAGTCTTTAAAAACGGGTCACAAATATATAAGTTTGGTCTTTGTTTTGTTTTTTAGTAAAAAGAGAAAGCAGTAGTAGTGAGTAAAAAGTTAAATAAAAATAAATTCAAACAAATGTCATTCAAAGAGCTTTCTGTGTTGAACGTGGCAAAAATAAAGACACAATAGTGATAGTAAAAGCCTCAATATTGAAGAAACTGAATGGCAGAGATCCATTTTCTTTATCCAGACATGCAGAGATTTTAGCATCAATCACTTAAAAGTCGTATATTCGGCACAATGTTTGGCTCATTTTAAGACCCTACTCGATGCTTGCTGTGCTGGCCTTGGGCGTGTCATGATTTCACTGTACCAGTCTTTTTCAAAAAGAATGCTGTCAGAGTCTCTGAGGAACAAAAGATGGATGACATTAGAGAATGGAAATAACCTTCCTCACAATGACACACTTTTTCCTTTTCTGGTCTAATCATGGAGACTGATGAAAGCCTGTGCTTGTTTCAATACGGACAAGTGGGAATTAATGATCCTCACTATCAGCTTTTGTGTTCTTTCACAAAGAATTCACTTGATATGAATTATACCGGGACAAAATATGCTTGAGAAAAAAGTGCAATTGTAACCAATTACTTACACTTCTTATGAGACAAATGCAAGTGTTGTCACGTGTGCCATTAGGTTCTCACTTCCTGTCTTGTTGAGAAGCATTTAACCTGGGAGAATAATTAGCACCTTTTAAGTACTTATTATGTAACCCTCTCTACCTAAGCCTGGGTTCTAATCCTCAGCTGGCAATGCTTTACAAATGCCAAGGCTGCGAGATGAAAAAAAAAAAAACGCACTAAAGTAAAATCAACACCTTTTTTTTAATGGGCCATAAAACTACCAACCTCACACCCCACACTAAAAAAGTGTCCCACATCGCATGAGTGAGTCAACTGAGAGTGGGGTAGGCCGTGATACATGGAGGGAGTGAAGAGGTATATATAAAGCTCCATGAAGGTGCATGAAAAAGCTCAAGACAACTTCCAGAAACTCGTAGTGCATCAAATTCTCTGTGGATTCCATTTCAAAGCCATTTCCAAGCCAACGTGAGCCGGCATAAGCAGCTTTGTTCCTTTGCCACCTATCCTCACTTTCTGCTCGTTCTAAACCTGTCTTCATTGTCTTGGCCACAGTTCTCTATCAAGTCTCAGCTGCCTCTTTTTTTCACATTCCTGTCATGGGGACATAAGCCTCGGTTTTCCTCTCTCTCACACTCTTCAACCCCTTTGGAAAACAGGGGATGCAGGCTGGCGGAGCTGCTGTATCAAATCTATTTGTCGGTTAAACCTTCTTCAGAGTGGAGCCTGGATTAGGCCTGCTTCTAGCTGCTGCTGCTGCTGCTGCTGCTGCTGCTGCTACTATTCAGCGAAACCTGGCATGTGCCTTTGCTCGCGATGATGGCCAGTGAGCTTTTGATGGGCCAAGCTATTCGTGAAGCTCTTGACTTGCCAGGAGAAGTTCACCCAACGGCCACAAAGGCCTCCGACTTACTATCATCAAGGCATTAGTCATGAGAGATGCATTTACAACTGTTTACATGTGAGTGTGCAACTTTGTGCAATTTTCTTCTTTCTATAGAGGACAGTTAAGTGCCAGGGAAGAAATGTGGTTGCCTTTTTTTTACCAGAGTATCACTAGCTGCTAGCAAGCCAAAGAGATAGAATTAAAGACAGAGGAAGAAGGAGGAGTAGGAAAAAAATGAAAAAAATGAGAAAGTCTGTGTGTGACTGAAAAAGCCTGGGAATCATCTGTGCACAGAGGGGAATTGAGAAAATGTGGCGAGAAAGAAAAGCATGACCAAAGTAGCAGATCCTCTGCTACGAATGTAAATCACACTTGAGCGAGCTGAAGTCCACAAGCAAGAGACAGGGAGAGAGAGAGAGAGAGAGAGAGAGAGAGAGAGAGAGAGAGAGAGAGAGAGAGAGAGAGAGAGAGAGAGGAAGGTGAGGCAGATAGAGGAAGGAAAGAAAGTGTTATTCAGAGGAAGGGAATGAATCTGATTTTTTGTTTTTTTTAAAAAAAGAAGAGGGTTGAAGGCCAAAGAGAGAAAAAAAAAAGATAAAGTGAGACAGAAAAGATATTTAAGAAGAAAAAAAAAAAAGTGTGAGTCCCAACTTGAGTTCACAAGTTCAACTGGAAAAACCTTTCCATTCACTCCATTTCCCCCTCTTGTCTCCGTACCTCTATTTATCTGCACGTATGTGAGCTCAGTAAAATCACAAATATCAAAGACTCAGGTAGCCAGGTCAGTTTCTGTATTGTGTGTACCATGTGTGTACGTGTGTGTGTGTACGTGTTTCTGTGTGTGTAGAATTAAATCCTTGTGGTCAAAGCTTCACCTCAGAAAAATAACTATTGCCTTTTGTCTCACGATCTGGTTGGGTACATGCCTCCACAGTCATCTCAGGAGTGTGTGTGGAGGTCTGTGTGGTGCCTTTTGGGAGAATACAGTGTGGTAAAACCTTGATAATGAAAGCTATAAATCACTGCTACCACATCCCCAGACTCAAAGCTCATAAAACTCCAGCCCACAACAGCCTGACAACAAAAACATGCTGCTTTGCTACTCTCTTTTTTTTTTTTTATTATTTTATTTCTTCTCTCAATCCTTTCTTTTCTTTACTCTCGTTCACACTATAAATAACATTAGTGGCGGGGGTAGCAACGGCACAGCCAAGTCACCATATGGACTCAGCGGGGCTCGACGTTAACTTTTTGAGGCACTTGTCCTTCAGACAAATAAATTTACCTTTCAGTTGTCCAGGCACAAAAGTCACTTGTCCAGGTAAAAATGGAAAATAATGTACTTTTTTCATTTTGTTTGCAAATGTACAATGAATAATTCAGACGAACAAACAGTTGAAAGCATCCAAACGGTGTCAACATATAAATGATTCTATTTATGAATGTTATTAAAGCCATTACTTCCCTGTTAATGATCTTTTCATTTGATCCTGAATTTGTGAATCATTTTGTAAAATCTGTTTCATTATGAGCTCTATAGATTAATCATTGATCATCCTTCTGATGTTTAATAATGATGATTGACCCCAAGGATTTTTTTCAGGGGGGGTGATGAAATACTAGTACTAGTTCTAGTACTGAAAATACTAGTTTTGTCACAGGGCGGGTGTGTCAGACAGTGTCGTCATAGACTCTACTTTGCTCTGAAGTGATATCTACTGGCTCGGTGGTAGAGAGAGAGTAGAAGTCAGAGACACTGCAGAGGTCCTAAGATTCTTAAAGTGGACCTACCTGCTGCAATATCCTGACTCCTTACATAACCTTGATAAGGTAATACAGACAGACGTGCGCAGTAAGGTGGTTGTCCGTATCACCATATTTCACTACACTGAGCTGAAATGAAACAAGTGCACATAAATTAAGTCAATAAATATTAACAATATTTATTTCCAATACATAAATAAACGTAGGCCTTATGGATGGATAGATGGACCAAATGGACAGATTGTGCCTTTAAAAATATTTAACAGAACAGTAAGTCAGATCTTACCAGTTTTTCTGCCTCCTGCTCCTCTCTCCTGATTCCTTCACTCACTGAAAACTGTAAACAGCCTTCCTTTTAAAAATCTAACAGAGCATGAAGCAGAGCTTTCACTTTTATGGTGTTAATTAAAGTAATTGTGGACAAACCACACACAGTGGGAATGTATAAGCAGTCAAGCTAGCCAAACTATCAAGCTACATTAACATTACTAATGAAATGTAAAGCAGCAGCAGATAAACTGGATAGTTAAAACAACACTAATGTCTATTTTAAAAACATTAGCTTCACTGCAGAGCTCTTCTAGCTACTTGCTTCATTGTATTTTGTCAAACAGATTATTTGATCATCCTCTGAACTCTGATTCATTCGTGTCCCATGAAAGTAGCTCCAGTCTGCCTGCTAGCTTCAGCACGGACGGTTCATTTGTTTTAAACATAACAGTGACAGCCGTCTTCGTGTCTCCTAAATGGATACAGTGTTCAAAAAGAAAACAAAACGAGCGCTCCTAGAAGCTACAACAGAAAGCGCAGTACAAAGCCAGTCTGAGCTAACAGCTGTAAAGTGATGGAAAGTTGCGTAAACGCCATTTCTGAATTTGAGAGGTGGCTAAACAGCATTTACGTGCATTTAGCCTCCACTACGGCCCTGATTACAACACATATACAGTCTATGTAACACATGAGAGCCATATGAATCAGTGAGAGCCCATCATGCTCCCGCTATCCTGCTGGTATAAGTTACATTTGTTTTGATTTGTTTCTTTCAGGAGAGGCGGGGGTTAGGCAATGGTAGGGGAAACACTGCAAATAACATGAAGACACACTTTTTGTGTTTATGAAATTGAACTTATCTGGTGGGACAAGTAAATTTCTCTTCCACTTAACCTACAAAACAAATCCACTTGTCCCGGACAAGCGGACGAGTCTTAATGTCGAGCCCTGGACTCTAACCATTTGTTTCACTCCACTACATTTCTCCTGACACTTTGGAGAAGTGTCTCCTATGTGATTTTGGCAAGAAGTCTGCCTCGCAGTCTGTGATCCTTTTAAAAGATATTTAAACAAAACCTGAAATATTGTTTTCTCTCCTTGCTAACCTTGCACACATGTACTACGCTCATGACTATTGAGTCATATGTGTGCCGACATTCGTGTTGCTATGTGACCCCAGATATATTCAATAACAATCTGTCAGTCTGCAGATTTTGTGGTGTCGTTTTGCTCTGTGAAACCACATGCATTCTTTATCTACATACACTAACAGATGAAGCTATAATGTAAATGACAGACAAGGCGCTCACCTCTGCAAATGAATCGAAGTCTGTGCTTCTGAAACAATACGATCTGATTTCTGTCCTACTGAATGTGAATCAAATGAAGTATTATTAACATAAAGTCTGTGATACTAGCCAGAGAAGCGGGCCAATTTACCAACCACACACATAGCCGTGCAAGGAAGGAAAGCTCCTTAGCAAAACAAGGAAAAATTGCCGCTCTAACATTAAGGTAAATAAAAGAGGGGGAGAGAGAGAGAGAAGTGTACCATACGCTAACGCTTTTAATCCTGACATCTGAAGACACAAGCCCAGTACTTACAGCAATTATCCCAGAGTCTTGTTCACACGTCTTCTCTTTGGTGTGCTGACACTCTAAACAATCTGAAAGCACCAGACGTAGTCCCAGGTAGCATCGTTAAAAGGCGAAGCCAAAAACAATGTCTGACAAGTTCTGTGGGAGGATAGCTCAAATTAAGCGATCAACTACACGGGGGAGTCATCGACTGTAAATAAAAAGGCATAAACACAATTTCCTGTTTTTTCCTGTTGTTCTTTGATTGGTGGTGTGGTTCCACATTTAAATTATTGGTAGTCAGTAGCTAAACATGATAACTACAATGCTCCACTAGGATGAATTCAAGATAAAAACACAACCTACAAGCAGGGTAACTGAAATAAAGCAGGACGTGTACTGATCAATTGGAAAACAATTTTAAAACACAGCAGAGTGGACTCACTGGTCATCAAACACGTCTGTGAAGAGAGACACATTTTGTACTTTTTCACTGCGGCATTATGAAACTATCACAAATTACAGTGCTTGAAAAAAAAAATGCTTACACGTTCAATAAATCATCTGTCATGCATCAGGAATAGCTGCTTTCAAACAAAACTCCCATAATCCTCATCTGGCATATAGACAGACCTCTATCTACTGTATCTTATACCTCTCAATATACGCCCACATCCATCTTTTGTTCAGCAAACAAATGATGGATGCCACACATGCCACATAACCACAACGTCCGCCATTCCAGGCCGGAGGCAGAGCTTTGTTGCATGTCGCAATCTCTCTCTCTCTCCCCCTTCTCTGTGTTTTGTGTCGTCTCTTTATTGTTGCTACAATAAGACATAAAATGCCCAAAAAAATATTTGGCCACCCAAAGTGGTGTCGAGCACGAAAGAGACTGACACGGTTGTTTAGGTTGTTGTAAGTCGACATGAAAACATCGAGTTAACTGCTCCTTGCAACCGCTACTGCAGCTTGTGTTTCTACTGAAGATGACATGAGGAGGCCAGATACCTCACCCAACACTGAAGTAAGATACTATATACCATGCATGCACCTTGAGACTATAGAGCAGTGAACCTGCTTTTTTTTATTTCAAACAAACACAAATGCACATGATTTAAAAGAGACAAATAACCATACGTATATGGCTCTCAAAGGCACATGGTTTGAGACCGCTGAGGTGGAAAATCTGCACTTGTATCGATTAGACTTAAGCCAACTGAGAAGCGAATGGCTATGAGGCCATCGGTCACAAGACAAGGAGGCAGATTGACAAGTGCGGGTTTAATGGCCGTGAGAAACAGTGTGCAGGGGTTCCTGGGTAATCGCCGTTATAAGGGATGGGAGGGGAGGAGGACAGGGCCGCAAAAAGCAAGCCCTGTGACACTTTGACAGATGTGAGGCTTTGCACCTCCCAAAAGGGGCACAAAAGAGAAAAGGCCTTTGAATAAAAGGCCTACTGCTAAGCTTTCTGTGCGGTGCCCTCAGCCCCGCAGCTCACGAGCAAAGAAAGGGTCAAATCATTGCTTGACTACAGGCATCTGGGGCTTTTCCTTGCAAAACAAAACAATTGAGTGCGGGGGTTGGATCTTCTTGAAACTATGTCCACGCCAATATGTTTTCGTTGTAAAACAACGTTCTGTCTCCATCCACATGAGTGTTTTAGCACCGTTTCAGAAATGATCGAGGGTGTCTGCGTCATCGTTTTCAACGGTCTGTTTATCCCCGTCCAGACTAAAACGCAATCCCAGAGATTTAAAGCTGAAATGGGGTCAGCAGCATTCTCCGTTTTAGTAGTTTGAAAACGCTGGAGTGGTGTGGACGCTAGGCATAAACGTAGTAAAAGTTATGAGTTTTAAAACTAAAACGTATTAGTGTGGATGTAGCCTGAGGTTAACCTTTCCCTCCCCTTCCCCTGTGCTCATTACTCTTAAACTTCTACTGCTCTGCTACTATTTCTTTCTACTTTCTAAATTTTTCCCCTATCCTTTTTCATTTCCTTCTCATTTTCTGCTCCACTTTCACATAACTTGGCTTTTCCCCCCCCCCCTTTCTTTAATCCTTACCTCAGCTAAACACTAGCTCTCTGCCCCATCTTTAGGCAGTCTCATTGCTCTCCATTTCTCACCTATTTATCTCTATGTAATTTATCAAGCCATCTCACTCTCTCATCCCTTCTTCTACTGTGTTCCACCTCTTCTATTTTCCCTCCACTCATTTGACAGCTGAAACAGAGCTGCAAGAAAGGCTTTGGGTGCAGGAAGACATTGCCGGAGGCAAAAGTACAAACTTTTGCACAGCAAACCCGGAGGGTGCCTGCCGATCTCCACCACGCTCCCATCAGAGGGGCCAAAAATGGTTTAAGTTAGTAAAGGCGAGGCGAAAAGGAACCAAACAGAAGTCCCTGCAGGTGTTTTCAGGCAGCACTTAACAGATTGTTGCTACCCGGTTTCATCTGACCTTCGATCACTTCAGGTCCAGAGCCTGAGGCCGGTCTGTGTGGTCCGAGTTTTTTCTCTTCTAATAAACACTAGTGAAATTGTGTACAGCGTGGTTAACGTCAAATTCCAATGTGCCGCACTGCGTCGCCATGAGCATTACAGAAATCCTACTTCCAGTATTTCAATAAATATGTTTGACTCAAAATGTTGACACCGCAATTACATTTCCATCAATACACCAGGCAAAACAGACATATACTCTATTCACTGAGGATGAACATGTCTACCAACCATCAAATTTCTAAGCTCGGACTTTTCCTTTGGAAGCAGCGCAACACAGATGCTGTAAAGCATGAATACAGGAGTATTCAAAAGTATCAGTGGAGCTCCTGTCATATCCAGGAATTTTGCGTTGGATTCGAGCATTTCTTTGTTTAAAACCAACTTCTATTAAAACAGTCCACGTGAGAGAACATCTGTTTGTCCGTCTAGCTCGATAGCGCCGTATCAGAGAGAGACAGAGATCAAGCTAAAAACACAGACGCCTCTTCATTTTATTAGAGAGGTCTGCGAGGGCAACGTGATGAGGTTTTAATGATAGTGACTCTGATATGAGCTTTCTAAATAAAGCTTGTAGGGTGGATAGGCTCCTTCCCGGAAGACACCTGTAGTGTATTATTCAGTCTTTATGCTACTCACTGGCTCTGCCAAAAGCAACACACCAGCCGGCTGGGGGATATTAACAGTAACTGAGTCTTTACAGAAGTTCCTGTCCGCAATCACTGTGTAACACATTGCCAACATGAGGGGAGAAGATAGTGTGCGTTGGTGCCAGTGTAAGCTCTCCTTTTCTACAGCATATGATTATGAATATTAATATTTCTGAATGTTTCTGCTTGATGCATAGCTCCACTGAACAGGGCTTTAGGGATAAGAAAGTGCTACAGGAAGAAGCTTTAGTGTAAAAAAAAAAAAAAAAAAAGATTCTAATAACCGTTGTTAGAACCCTGCATTATCATTACTCTCCAAGGTTTCTGACAACTAAAACAACTGCGCTGCCGCAGCAACACTGTGCCAGAAGAGAGAGATGCTGGTGCTACTCGTTTCATTCTGCCTGGGATACACTCTGACTACATACGATCGGTCTGTTCGTTGACCTTACCCTCGTCCTGAACCTTTTCTGATGAGCACAGGTGGACACATCAGTCAGCTTGGCTGGCACCACTTCACCCATGGGCTAAACAACACAGCACAGCTGGGTCCATCTGATATTATGTAACGCAGCAGCACCACCCCCGCAGGCCTTGTTCACACCACCCCTCTCCTCCCACTCCGCCTCCCACTTGTGCACCACTGGCTATTTGCAGGCAGAGGTGCATTGTGAGACAAGAGTGCTCCAGTACTGACACAACCAGTGGAAATATTTGTGGAGGATTCGGCTTTGGAAAACTCACCATTTTAAGATTAAACTCATGTTTGCAAAGAGAACAGTTGCTTATTATTTTTTTTTTTTTTCTCTATACAAGTAGGAATTAATAAAACATTTACAACAACAACATTTACTAACATGAAGTTGTTTGGCCAAACATCGAATTCCTAAAATGAATAATTAGATTCCAGAGTTGCATCCGACATTCATTCCACTAGTGATGTTGCTTTTACATCTTGGAAACAAAATTGTTACTAAGCAATACTTGCCAAAAGTGGAATTGCACTCGTTGCCTGGCAACATTAGCTTACTGAATCTCATATCAGGAAGCAAAGAGAACCAGTGGTGCTTTGAGCTATAACCCTCTAGTTACTCTTCTCATCTCGGGTACAGACTGTAGTGTCCGACTACAATCACGCTATTCATGTCCTCTGGTATCCTGATATATCTCCACACCTGACCTCTCATGATCATCGACATAAGCCTACACACAGACCAATTACAATTTGTGGAGAAAATCGCTGACTGCACAGTATGAGCAGGAGAAAAGAAGAACACCTCCTCATCCTCATCCTCAAAGCAGGATGTCAAATATCCAGAAAATAAGGGAGACAGACTAAAGTGAGTTCCTTCATTTCAACCTCTCTATAACTATGGTCATTTTCCCCAAGTGCTTTATGAAATGTTAAAGGGCTTCAGGCAGTCACTTCATTATAAACAACCCGTGGGCCTTCAGTGAAGAGGCTTCTAAACTAGCCTGCTGTCATTAGTAAGAAGCGCCGGGGCAGTCAACTCCCCTCCCATGTGCCTGTTTCTTCATAATGAAAAACAGCAGCTTGCTTAAGCTCACACGTCTCACATCCACAAACCACTGATGGAGCTTCCACCTCGCAGCTGGAGAGACCCAGCGGAGACATTAGCTAGAAGCTGTCAGAACGCCACTGGAATGGATCAAAGTGCTGTGTGGTAAATCGCCTCGGATGACCATTTAAAGCACTCCAACGCCACTCTTTTTGAGTGACTGGGTAACAAGGCAGCGTCAGTTTGTAAATTTATGATAGGGGGGACGTGCGGAGGAAACAGGTGTGAGAGGAAAAGAGCACGATTTACAAGTGAGGTTTAACAAGTGAGGTTTTTGTGAAATGGCAAATGATAAATGGACTTTTATGGACATTTACTGTATACAGTGCTTTTACCCAAAGTGCTTTACGATTTGTAATCATTCATACACCGATGGCAGCGAGCCACCGTGCAAGATGCTGGCCAAAGCATCGGCAGAAATTTGAGGTTCGGTGCCTTACCCAAGGACCCTATGACATGTGGACAGAAGGAGCTGAACTGAACTTCCAGCTAATTAGTGGAAAAAAAAGTGTGTCTTCACGTATACATCAATGTTTGTAATATAAGAAAATAACAAAACTGGCTTATGGGGAATTAATTTGCTCAAACCTCTAGCCAAATCAAGACAACAGTTTGACTTATATATGAATCAGTCAGATGATGAATCAGCATCACTGTTAAAACCCCATTTGTTAAAAATAGCTTTTCAGTGATTTTACTATATTTTATGACATTTCAGTTCATTTTGCTCTATTTGTGTTTTTATAATGTGCTTAGTTTTTATGGCTTTTAGTTTGTTTTTGCATTTTAAATGTGTTCTGTTTTTTATTGTAAAGCACTTTGTAACTGTTTTGAAAAGTGCTACATAAATTATTATTATTATTATTATTAACACTACTGTCAATTTAAAAAAAAACTTCTGCTCCACTGAAGAGTTTTTGCTACTTACTTCATCGTATTTTGTCAACCAGATTATTTGATGTTGCACATGTTAATGTCATATCTCATCCTCTGAACTCTGATTCATTCGTCTGTCCCATGAAAGCGGCTCCAGTCTGACTGCTGGCTTCAGCACGGAGGTTCGCTTGTTTTAAACACACGCGTAGCAGAAACTGGTGGTGATTTGTTGGTCTCTGTTAACAGTAACAGCTGTCTCGGAGTCTCATCAGTGTTTCCCCTACCATTGCTTGACCTAACTGTGTGTGCCTATGACAACACTATCGACACCACGTATCTGTATCCACGACACGCCCACCCTGCAACAAACTAGTAGTTTCAGGGGGCCGATCAACCCCCCCCCCGAAAAAATCCTAGAGGAAACACTGTCAATCATCATTATTAAATGTTAGAAGGATGATCAATGATTAATGTATAGAGCACATATTGAAACAGACTTTACAAAGTGCTTCACAATTCAGGATCAAATGAAAAGACCATTAACAAGGAAGTAATGGCTTTAATAACATGAATAGAATTATTTATATGTTGACACTGTTTGGATGCTCTCAACTGTTTTCCACGTTTGGATTCTGCATTCACAAACTAAATGAAAAAGTAAATTCTTGTCATATTTTGACTTTTGTGCCTGGACAAGTGAAATGTAAGTTTACTTGTCTGAAGTGCTCTGCTTTGTACCTCAGTTGTGCTGCAGAGGAAAAGGAAGACTATTTTTCCGTTTCTTGCAAGGACTCAGGACACCTGCTGACAACTGTTTTATGATGATTTATGGTCACGCAGAACTGGTCCTTACGACATGCTGTCTGACCACCTCAGAAATCAAACACATTTATAGTTGTTCTGAATGGCTTCACTCAAAGGCGAACGCCACAGAGAGGGGAGGGGGGGATGAGGAGACGTGATATCGTTTAAATACGGGGGATAATGGTGCATATTTAATAACAGCGTTGCACTCAGTCAGAGTCATGGGAGGATGGCCCAGCATGGGTCTCTCGTTTGTCATTCCGACGGCAGCGACACTACATGAGTAAGGGTAACCGTGGCAACCAGCTAGCATGGTAGCCAGCTAGCATACATCCATGAGCTTGCTACAGCTTTGTAGCGCACTGCCAGAACGTTTCGGGTGGAACTCATGCTCTAGAATTATTGTTTGTTTTATTATTGTTGCAATAATTCTTTATAATTCCATCTTCGCTCTGTGAGTTTTTGTGACTGTTAATGAAAGTACAAATGAGAACTTCCCACCAGCTATCTGAGAAAAAGCTCAACTTCTAATCTATAGAGGGTCAACAAAGTTCGGACTGTATTCACTAACTGACACCAGGGACAAAGCCCATTAAGAGTTTGTTTCTCTGCAGCAACATGTCCCAGTGTGCGTAGCCCAACATTTGCAATCTCGCTTGTCCAAATAATCATTAACCAGTTCAGCCCTGAGTAAATATTTTAAGAACCTCTGTAAACTAGAAGGTAAATACACACCTCAGAGATGGGGACATAAACACACACATACACAATGTAAGAGGGGAGAGGGCTGGGTAGTGGGTCATGCAGATTTCATTGTTCTTCTGCGTGTTGAGCTTAGATGAAGTTGAAAACGATGAGGTCATCCCTATTGTGTACACAAAGCGTTCTCCCACATTCCACTACATGCCATTGTACACCCATGGCTCAGCTAGAAGCATGATAGGATGAACCTCGGGAAAGACCGATAGACTTTTACCAAATGTCTGGCTTTTACAAAGCCATGAATCTGAAATCTATTAAATCCGAGAATGGAAACCTCGCTCTGCCTTGCAAGGCCATCACCTAACATGCCAAAACTCCCCCTCTTGGATGAGCAGAGAGAGCAGAGAGGTTGCAGTGAGCACTACAGATCATGACGGGCCACTTTCCTGTTTTGGTTTCTGCTTCCACCACCTGCAAGCCAGATGTTATAAGCCTAGGCGTTGTGACCTCATTTTTCTGGTCTAGAAGAAAATTGCCTACAGGTCTGCTTCAGCCGGTCCTATCTTCTAGCTTTGTTCCATGTCTGCTTGTGAAGTAGACACAATTAGTGTTAAACATGGCTGATTAGTCAATTAACCAATCAAGAGAAAAAGACAATGACAGTTTTGATGGTATATTAACCATTTATCAAGCATAAATACCAAACGTGATCTGGTTCCAGTTTCTGCTCCATTCGTATTTGTTGCTTGTCCTTATTTTAGATCTATATATTAAAGAGTTCTCAGCTATTGTTTAGACAAAACAAGCTAAATTAAGACATTAAATTAACAATTATTTTCATTATCGATTAATCTGCTGATCATTTTCTCGATTAAACGAGTTGTTAGGTCCATAACGTTGTGAAAAATGTCCATCACTGTTTCCCGAAGCCCAATGTGACATCTTAAAATGTCTTGATTTGTCCACAAGAGTCCACATCCCTGAGATATTCACTTCACTGTCACAGAAGATAGAAAATATTCACATTTGAGAAGCTGGAGTCAGAGAATTCAGACTTTTTTTCTTAAAAAATGACTCAAAACGATTCATTGATTATCAAAATAGTTGGCGATTAATTAAATAGTAACTAATCGATTCATCGTTGCAGCTCCAGAAGACATCACCTGGGAACATTGTAATGGGAATTTTTATGCATTTTGAGAAATTTAGGAGACTAACAATATGCGAAAATGGAATGGAAGTGACAAAATAATTCAGCTCTTATCATAATTGATACAAAATGAGCAAAACGTCCACCTCCTAACAAGTGAAAGAAGTAATCTTGAGGAATTCACTGCTATCAGCATTATCTCTGGCTTTGTGTGTGAGTATGAGGATCTGCAAAGCAGAGAGACTGTTGAGGGCTGTGCCAAAAGCTGCTGCTGCTTTCAGTAAATCAAGATGGATTTATGTGTTTACCACCCCTGGCACAATCAACGTCCTCCCTGGAACCCAAAAACTCAAGCAACATGTCTTTCATTATGAGGATCTTTCTCCTTGGCACAATGAGTGAGTGCTGACGATTCATTCAACTTTTCAGTGAAACAAAGATGCCCTGACTGTTAGCTGGACCTGTACTTACAACATAATATAACATAATAAACTCTTCGATCCACATCCATGCTGTTTTGTAAAATAAGACTTAATAGCAGTGTATGATCAGCTAAATAGTAGATAAGCCAGTGTTTTCCCTATAATCATTCAGGCCTGGTGGGCCGCCAGGCCATCAACAACCCCTGCCAGGCCAAAAAAAAAATGTTTTAATGCCAAAAATAACGCCAAATGCCCATTCATTCGGAAATTAATAGCATGTGGTGGTCTGAGCAGTGCTGTACTGAAACATGAGTTAACCTCTGTGTCGTTGCCTGGGAAACTCTTGATAACGTGGCTCCTTTTAAGGAATAGGGCAGTGCATTATGTGCGTGTGTGTAACGAGTGAGTGGTTGAGTGACAGAGCGAGCGGCAGAAAAGTGACAGTGAATGTGAGCGGAGCAGAGGGAAAGATTAGCAATAAGTTGTCAATCTGGCAGTAAATGTACAGTACAGAGTACAGTGTTTCACTTAATAAATGCTGCAGCCTCTCAAGACCAAGAAAAGTCACGTCTGTTGTTTCCCCAACTGCTGGAAGAGTAAAGGGGGTTAGCTCTGAGGTTAGCAACAATGTGTTAGCCTAACCCGAAGACGCTACACAGAGAAATAGAGAAGGGAGAGATGTTGAGTTCACTCTGTCCCTTAACCTCCAACCATTTTTTATCCTTTTTCTTAATTCAAGTTTAATATATACATACATATGTTTTTTGTTCTATGTGTTTTTATTTTTACAGTTACTTATAAGAATCAGAATTTTTTACTCCCTAATGCCCCAATACTCCAGTATCAGTTGGGCCCTAGTTATGAATATTAAATATTATGGATAAAAACACACAGATTGAAACCAAGTTTTTAGGAACTTTAACTCCTGGTCAGATCACCAATCTGTCACAAGGCTACATCAATAATCTATGGTAGTTTTAGTTATCAACAATATCTTTTTTAGTATTATTACACAGATATTATTATTATAGATATTATTATTATACAGATTAGCGTATACTGATGAAAGCAGATAGTTGATACGAGCACTGGTTTTGATGAAAAGTTGAAATAGTACCGACAGAATCTCCTATAAACTTTTTTTTAAAAAATCTATATCTTTCTTTAAAAACTCTCCACAAGCATTTGACAGCGTTTCCTTTTAACTGACATTTTTAAGTATCTTGAGTACCAAACCACAAGTCTGCATGAAATGTGTGTTCCAGTATCTTAACATAACCCCTCCCAAGCAGCCGCATTACCAGAAACATCAACACGGCCACAAGATTATCTGTTTGGTTTGTTGAGGCTCAGTGGGGCATTATAGCCGAGGCAGAGAACTCATACTGACAGAGAAATCACAGGGACTGTCAATTACAGCTCACTTAATAAATCAATTTCAAGGCTAGAAAACAACTCGGAAGCCTGTTGCCTTTAAAGCCAGATTTTCTCTCTGAGCCAGCACTTCACACTGTGGCGGGATTGCGATGTGTGGTATGACACAGAAGAAGATAACATCCTTAACATCTTTTTCATTACATGAAACAGGAAGCTGCTTCAAAGCTTGTTGATAGTATGAAACACTGCATGTAGTATAGATTGGATTTGATCAAAAAAAAAAAAAAAAAGAAAACTTACTGCAAAGCGATGACGGCTTTCTTAACTTCAAGTATTAACAGTTTCCATTTAATCAGAGAGGCAGCTCCATCCAGCAGTGACGAACAATGACCAGGATGCGTCTTCCTTTAATCCTCTGCCTCGGCTTCCCTTACTTGTGTGATTGTCGTCAGTGCAGGGTTCCCTACAGCGGCACATGAGAAAAGCAGGAGCCTGTTAAGGAAATCGTATATTTTACCTGTCTTCCTCCGGTTCTTCCGCAAGCGACAGTGCAGAATCGGATCCAAATCTGTCATCGCTTAATTGACTTTAGGAACAACACAAAGATAAATACCTACACATATGGCAGAATCTCATTATAACCTGATTGAAAACTAAAAATCTACAGACTGAATGTCCGTCTTTATTTCAGGAAGCTCTGACATTGCCTGATCATACTAATCCTGTATGAATATATTAATCAGTAATTCAAGAGCATGGTCTTATTTTTGGAGCGCTCTCCTCCTTTTCCCGTTGATATGAAGGCAGTGATGCAGACTCTCACACCAGCTTGGACTCACTGGGGAAGAAAATGTATACGTTACATGAGCAAAACAAAGAGAATGTATTGCTACAGCGTGTATTATACTTCCTGTGATATTTGCAGATCATAAACACAGCCGGAATCGAGACTACATGTAGGAGGCGGGGATGTTTTTTTTCCCTCAAACTGAAAAAATATGTTTGCATGATGTAATACAACTGACCGTGATCTTATTTTACAGTTTTTACCCAAGTAATCCAGGCATTAAATCAAGTGGATTGTCATGCCATCAGAATGTTCGGATGAAAGCAAAATCCCATGAGAGTGGCTCAAATGTTCCAGAGGGATATAGGCGATAAAAAAAAATTTAAAAAACGCCATACTTCATGATAGCTACATTGTTCTAGACAGCATGTTAGCCGGTATAAAATCAAAGAAGGCAGATTGTAATAAACAGCACATTCCCAGAATATTCTAAGAGACAATAATGTAAAGTGCATCATCAAATACACACAGACAACATTCAAACTCTGTATGCTGCTAAAAAAAACAGCTGGAACTTACAATAGCCTATTGAAGGAGCCTGCAGCCTACAGTTTTCTTTTTTATTTGTTTGTGCGAATGGGTTTCTATTCAGGTTAACAAAATTCTAACTAAATTATTTCACTGCAGCACACAAACCTCAATTTTCAAAGTTCATGGAATTGAATGACAGGACACTGAGCTATTCATACACAAATACACAAAAATATATTGAACAAAATGGCTAGTTGGACTTAAACTATTTTACCATTTATGCGGTATTAGAAGCTCGACAAGCAGGGAGAAAAATTGTGCGAGCTTCAGATAGGAATAAAAAAATCACTCTCCCTGAGAAACAAATCCTGTCTGAAAGGAGCAACAACTGCTTAAATTCCAATTACATACAGAGCCTCCTCAGGTAACATGTATCACATAATAAAACGTGCTTTCTCTTAATAGAATGTCCATCTCTAACATTATCATTCAAAAATGGATCTGGCTCGAGCTTTGCCCACTGGAGGGCATTACTGTTGAACTACGAAAGCACTTGGACTTTGGTTCCAGATTCTGCTCCTGGTGCCAATTTGTCAATCAGTTTAGGTGGACTATAATAATATTGTTGTCATGCATTCATGGTTTTTGGCTCCAGGAATTAGTACTGATTGATTGGCAAGTATCTGGCATAGTTAGAGGAAAAGGGAAGAATGAAAATACAAGCATCAGTTTTGCTTTTGACAGTCATTGATAAACATCAAAGTGTGCTGTTAACTCTTCCAAACACATTTGGTTAAAGTATTGAATTTTCTAAAAGCATTATTGAATTCACTTCTCCGAAGATATTGAAGTTCACACTAATGAGATCATCCTGTGGTGTTTTTCACGTAGAGCTGTGGGTACAGCCAAGCCTGTGTCAAACTGTGATGAGCAATCCCCAATGACTAAAGCGTGTTTGGTAATGGCTAGAGGATCATTTCTTGCATTAGATTTGATCGTGCGTTATGTTCTGTCATACTGAGCGCATGTCTTTAGACTGGTTCTATGTGGGTAACAGATCCAGAATTGTTAAGCATTTCATCTTCCCTCTCTTCTTATTGGCAGGAGCAATGAACAAAACATTTAGGTGGTCAGTTATCTTCAGAGCAAATAATTGTATTTCTTAATTAATTAATTCTTAAATATTACTTATAGGTCCTACATTGTGTTCCTTAAAACTGTTGAAAACAAAGCAGTTTTGATAGAGGACTTGATACAGGATAGGGGTTATATAAAACCAGGGATTTCCACGAGCAGTAGCCAGCCAGTGGGAAAAAGTAGCCAGCTAGGGCGGTCTGAGGTCATGCCTTCCACAGAGAAAAAAATTGGTTATAAAAGCCCAAATTTGGTGGCCTCTGGCCAATTTGATGCCACTGTTCCATAATATACACTGATCTTAATTATTTCATATTTTAAAGTTTGCCTTACGGAATGTAAACATGTAGTGAATTATTGTAAAGGAGAATTAAGCTTCTTGTGCGTTTTAGCCCACACAGTCTGTAAATAGCCATTAATATCTATTATTATCTATTAATATCATCTTCGTCTTTATTTTCATCTTTACCATTATCCTGAGCATGAGGCTGAGGCATAGCCTATATTTTCCTCATACGACAGGCCTGTTACTTTGTTTTATTGCAGGGTTCCCCCAGTGTACTGCAAGCTCGGCAGCCAGCCAGGCCTGAGTTGACCCCCTGCCGGGCCCACGCATCAGGGATTTTTTTACAAAATTTATTTTAAGATGTTTTATAAACTAAAATGTGTTAAACAAGTAGCAGATCTCCTTTAAAGGAACAGCTCAGTGCGTAGCAAGTGTATGGTCGAGAGACAGAGAGAGAGCTTTCAGATTATAATTGTGGCGTCAGTCATCCGACTAAGTATTGATAACACGTTTAGTATTTTACAAATCAGAGGTTGTTTTTTTTGATTTGATGAACATGGATGCTGATACATGAAAATTAACTAAATGAAAATGACCTAAAAAAAAAAAAAAGTAAAACAACGTTGGCAAGTAAAGTAATCGGTGTATGCCTGATCACCCTGTATCACTGTTAACACTTTTACACATGGCAATACATGCGTGTCCCCGCCAGGCCTACCAACACCTGTAGTGTGTGTTTGCAAAGCGTCTTAGAGATGGCTCTGCTGTAAAAAGTAAAATGTAAATAAAAATAATTAATTCCTTTGTTGAATCTTTGAGCCCATAAACGTCTGTGTGGTGTATATAGAAAATGCAGCACTTTCAGTAGAGTTTTTAATAGTTATTGTGCAACTGTCAAGTTGCCAAGTTGTCAAGTGTTTTCCGAATTAGCCCGTCTAATGAGGATGTCCTCTGTCCAGTGTTTCCCCTGGGTTGAGTGCTTTGGCCTGGCGGAAGGGGCAGGGACTCTAATTTCTCTGTGTAGCGTCTGCATGGTTGCTAACTTCAGAGCTAACCCCCTTTACTTCTCTAGCACTTGGGGAAAAAACAGACGTGACTTTTCTTGGTCTTGACAAGCTGCAGCATTTATTAACTGACACGCTATAGTTTGTACTGTACATTTACTGCCAGATTGACAACTTATTGCTAACCTTTTCCTCTGCTCCGCTCACATTCACCATCACTTTTCTGCTGCTCGCTCTGTCACTCAAACACTCACTCACTCGCCACACGCAAACATTACACAATGCCCTATTCCTTAAAGGAGCTACACTACCTAGAGTTTCCTAGGCAACGACACAGAGGTTAACTCACGTTTCGAAACATCGCTGCACAGAGGCTCCCAAACACTATTAATTATGAATTAATGGTTATTTAACGTTATTTTTGGCATTAAAAAATGTTTTTCTTTGGCCTGGCGGGGGTTTTCATTCACCTGGCAGCCCGCCAGACCTGTAAACTTATAGCGGAAACACTGATGTCTGTGCAATCAATGCAATTCTTAATGTGTTTTGTTATCATTTTGCTAATGTTTGAAGACTCAGGTAGGACAACACCTCTTAGCTGATAATCTGCACGTACACACATTCATATACAGCATGTGGGAGTGGGACTGGTACAGATTGGCACGTCTCTATCATCATGTTCGTATTGTTTGGAAGTGGAGGCTTGTGGTCATAAATGTACAAGCATAGTGAATCGCAACTTGTTAATCAAAACTCTTTTATTAGAATCAAAAATGAATATAATAAAGTAGCCAGCTGGACTTATATGAGTAGTCAGCTGTTTGGCCGTCACCCGGCCCTTATGGAAAGCTCAGATAAAACACTCCAAACCCAGTACATATAGGAAATAACTGGGAAACACTGAATGTGGAAGAGAAAGATTATTCATAATCCTTATTACACCTTCTTCAATTGATCTTAAATTATGGCATTAAGACATCTTGCACAATGTACAGTAGAGTGACTCAAGGCAAGTTTCTGTTGTATACATATGAATATTGTACTTAAATTAACTACTCACAGTTCAGAGAAATAACAATCCAACAAAACAGAGATTCTGCATAAGAGTTGCCAGTTCCTGTAGTTCATATAGTGCAACACAGAGTTGTGTGTGTTGACCAATGCAAAAACCAAACAGTGACTAACGTTTGTACTGGAATATACTTAGTGATATCTGAATAAACAACAACATTAAGTAAGAAATAAGTAACCATCAGACCTAGCCCACCTAAACTCTACAGTATTAGCAACTAGCATGTAAATTATTACTATTAATTCTAGTGTGGAAGATGAGCTCAAGTTGTGAGCTAATAACCCCAAGTTGTATAAGAAATTCATCCTGGTTCCAGATTGACAACAACCAAATCTCATCCCGGGTGTTGAAACAGCTATGCAATTTCCTGACAAATAGCTTGCATTAATTTCAGGTTGCAGCTCCACACACACACACACACTCACACACTCATTCTCCCAAAATGGCACTGGTGAGACAGCGGCAATTAACAAATCCAACAGGGTCAGAGAAGCACTTTTATCAATAATACCAACCTAGGCAGCCAACATTGCCACATCCATTTAGTCATCCAGCAAGACAGACATGTGAGAGCTCTGTCTGACTTAGGAAACAGATGGCAAGGCAGTTGGTGGGAATTTCAGCAATGCTCTCATACATGTTCAAGGATAAGATTTACAGTTCTCGTGCACAGTCGTGTTCTTACGATGTCATCGTGAGAGAAGAATCTATTTCAGACACAAAAACCATCTTTGATGCGGGGTAATGAACACATGATCCGACTACACTTGACTTTTCAAACCACACACTTGTCACATTGTGTTCATTCTCCTAGTTTGACAACTTTGTATTGGAAGTTCACCATGGTGATAGTATAGGCAAAGTGGTGTAACTTCATAGGATTTAGATTTTTTAATTTATACTGTGCCAATCAATGGTTTGGACACACTTTCCAGTTCTCTTGAATGAGAAAGTGAGTCTAAACCTTTGACTGGTAATGTATATATAAAGTAAACAACACCGTACACTTAACAAGCATGTTTAATCATCTCTGAGATTTAGAGGAGTAGCATTTATGGGTTTGAGAACTAAATGTCACCGCCAGTATCAACATCATGGTTATAGCAACCGTGCTATTATTCTACAGCATAGTATCCTATAATTATCTTGTACCAATCTAGATACCTCAACTAGATGTGCGGTCTACAAAAAGATTTCAACCAGTTTAATTGAGAATTACAGAGTATTACGTTTGTCACACAAAGATTATACTAGTTCTAGTGCAATGTAACTTTGGCTCAGTGTAAATTCAATGTTTATTGGCACTACTTGATAGACCGGTGTTGGGTATTTAACATTTTTCAACAAACCCCTTTTGGTTTACATTTAGGGCTTTAGGATCTAAATTTATTGGTCACTTTCGCTATGTCACTATTTCCAACACATGCTACTAAAATAACATATCCAATAGCCACATAGAGTCTTTCCATCTTTATTACAAGTTTACATTTCAACATTAGGTAGTTAATTGTCCTCGCTGGCTTGTACTGTTACAAGAATTATGATTCTCTGCTAATTCTGACAGCGTCTAAGTATTGTTCTCATAATATCTAGGCTGTTCTCATGGCTCTCCATCTGTACAGCATGTTCCTTCTGTTAACTTCGGCATGGATTAGCCTGCCCAGTCATTGTTTTATAATGTTTTTAAAAAGGTTTTTTTGCTCATCTGTCACAACTGAAATCTGAGTGGTTTGTTTTTATAATCCACACTGCTTTCATGTGCTATAATCCACTCTTCCAGCCCTAATTAAAAAAAGTTAATTCACCAGACTGAGAGGAGAAAATTGAGAAAGAGAAGAGGTTTCAATATGAGGAAAATGCAGCTTTTAAATACCCCTCACCTTCGGTGTGATGGCTAAAATTAAATTCTTCCTGTGCCCCCTCTTTCCTGCTCTGGCTGCAATGGAAGTCTCTGACAACGCCTACTGAAAGCCTCGACAGGGTTTTTCGATTTATCGTTTGCTAAAGACCACGGATCAAAAGAGATACGCAATTTCACATATCAGGGAAAACACCGCGAGGGCTGTTTGTGAAGTGAAAACAATATGCTCACTTGTACTTCAAATGTAATGAGACCTAGGCATTCTAACTACACTGTACTCATGTCTTCAGAGATAATATCTATCTGTTTCTGTTTACTATTGAAATGCTCAATTATCTGTTGAACTGATATGGTCACAAGGGCTGTAATATTACACAAGATGAGTAGCTGTATAACTTGTACACACAGCCAAAAATCCACCTTGGTTAGTAGTGTTATTTTTGTATGATAGTCTGGATAGATAGATAGATATTTAATTTTCTGAAAAAGACAACAATGGAGCATTTACAAGGACAGCAAAATGTTATCTTCCTATTTACACTATCACTCATCACTACAAGTAACCGCCACTGTTTACATTTACGTAAAGTCATCAGTTAACAGGGATACAAGTTGATCTATAACACCTGACTCCACCTTCTATCATCAGACCTCTTCTGTTGGTGCCAGACCTGACAAATTTACCATATCTTGTTTGCACTGTGAATTATGCTTATAATGGGAAGCTCTAATTAGCTAGTGTATCATCCTGCTACACTGGCTTTTCACAGAGCGCCACCCCAGAGATATTCTGCTGTTGCAATTAGAGTTAGCAGTGATGCATTTAACTCCACACTCTTAAAATATGTGTTATTACGTTCAAGTTATGGTGAAAATCTGCACCGATTTTGAGAAAGAATGCCACCTTTAAATGTTCTTTGCAGGAAAAAAAAAAATCTGATGTGTCTGGGCCTAGTAAGTCTTATTTAATCATTCTGCCCTGCAGGGTGATCTATTCTCTGCTAAAAAGTATATCTTGCTCTGGTCTTTCTCAGGAGACAGCCCACCCCCAAGACCTTAAATAGAGGGAACTCACATTCCAATCTCCAGCACGCAGAGAGAAACAGAGGCTGAAGTGGACGTAGATAGAAACAGAGAGAGAGAGAGAGAGAGGGGGGAAAAAAAAAATAAATGAAGAAAAAGAGACAAGGGAGAGGGAGGGGGGAATGGAAGAAAAGAGAGATAAGGTGAGGGATGTGGACAGAAATGATGAGAATGTCAGAGCCCTGGCATGTCTTCCACAACAGGAAGGAAGCAAGACGAGAGGAGAAGACACTGTCAGTGATGGGAGAAGGGAGGAGGGAATCGTGGGAGGTGGAGAGAAAACGAAGGAGCGACAGAAGTGAGACAGAAGGGAAGACTAGGCAGAGATGCAAGAAAGTAGCATGGTACAGTATGGAGGGAGGGGTACGGTGAGGGTAGCGTGCAAGGCCATAAAGAGGTGAGACCCCATTTTTTGCTATGCATTGCATATAGACAGTTATAGTGCAAGTTGGCCAGCTATGACACTGAAATGTCCTCTTTTTCCTGACTTTGCATTTGCCAGATTTCTCTGTGTGCACATCCAGAAACCTTGAGTGTGTGTGTTTGTATCAGATATGCCTCGGCTACACATGAGCAGCTTTTTGAGAGAGTGACCACATCCTGATCACAGTGCATTTGATACAAACTGAAAGCTTAAGATTTTGCTTGCAAGCAGTAACTTAGGCCCTGGGAAATTCTTCATGTAAAACTCCCGATAAAATCCCTACTGTGCTTAAAACGGACGGGATCGAAGACTTTTCAAAAGACAAGTTTTTACCCAACTCCGGCTCCTTAATCCAGGAACACCGGGAGATGTTTCAGCAGCTCAACATCTCAAAAGCCCTTTGATACTCTTTTAGCTGCCCATCAGCAGCCCTGGCGTTTTTTCTTTTCCCTTTCCTTTTTTCCCTTTTCTCCCACCTCCCCTTTACATCGGCAGCTACATGTGTTACAGAACATGTGCACCCCCCACCTACACACTCGATTTCAATAGCCTACTTAATATTGTAAATGCGACACAGGCTCCAGATCTGCTCAGCCTTGGCATTCAGAGGTACTTACAAGGGAGGGCTGATGGTATGAGATGTTCGGCTGCTAATAGACGAGAGTTTTGGGGGGTTTTGACGCAGCGGATGCAGCAGGCAGCCAAAGCAAAACGGGCAATGCAGTTGAAATGCGGTCTCAAAGGGAATATATCCCTAATTCTGCTGTTACGTTGCAAGAAGAGAATTTGACCCACCCCGACCACCCGATGAATGGAGATGAGATCTCTTTGACGAATCCCTTTAGGACTTGTCAAAGGAGGAAGCAGTGTGTTTTTGTGTGTGTGTGTAAGCCCCCTGGGGGACTGAAGCTGGTAGCCTGAGGACAGACTCCACAGGTGGAGACAGCAGCAATAACTGAAGACAGAGCAGCTTCAGGGGGTCCACTTACAATAAAAATCCCTCTCGGGGTGTCATTAGGGTAAAAGAGAGCTCAGACACACTTGCAAATAAGCAAACTTGAGTAAAAGTAACTTAAAACCCATTTCAGTTTACCTAAAACCTCATTGGCTTTTTATGCAAAGAGTTCACTCATTCTCTGTTTGAATCATTTGATGATGAATACCCTTTAGGTCACCCTCATCACTTAGATGTAGCACTGTTACATCACTATTCAAATCTGAATAGACTACACAGACGGCCATTTTGATTAATGAGGCTGGTTTTGACAGGGCATTTGATATAAATGATGCTTTAATTTTTTTAGCCTGCAAGTTGCTCTGTGTGCAGTGCTCTCAACACATGTAGCCAGAACTATTTCCCTGGAATGAATAACATTTTAATAACCTCACAGCCTGCTTTATTAAGAAAAACAAGTCTTAAACTTTCCCAGCAAAAACCAACATACCGTGACACCTTTCTGAGAGATTTTCCATGTGAACCAAAACCTTATGGAGCCTTGGTAAGGTACTGCAAATGACCAAACGACAGTAACTTATTACTACAATGTAGTGCTACTAGGTAAAGACCAGAAATATGAAAACATTTCTCTGATACGAATAAATCACGCCACTGTGGTTGTTGCATCGTTCACTACTGAGAGACGGACAGCGAGGTTACAGACAGGAAGCCACAAGAGCGGCTGCAGCTAGCCATCCCAATTACACAGCAGTCACGCAGGGACTAAACCAAACAACAATTACCTTTATCTGATGGTCAGTTTGCAAGGTTTCCTGTTTCTTTAACGGCAGCGGTGAATCGTTGTCTTATTTTTAACTGTGGACTGTGTTATGGGGTAGGCACGAGAAGAAATTGTTAACGGTGGCTAAAAGCAACAAAAAACAAAATGTTCAGCTAATAGCAACTACTTATATCAGATATTAGCTTAAGAAATGAGCCGAGACACACCACACAACGACGTTACTAACGTTACTTGACTGCTAGCAAAACTTTTCAGCTTAGTTTTCTCTCCGAAGCGTTACCTGAAATCATCGTATGGGTCACACGAACGGCTGCCTAAATGCTGAAATGCACAGAATTGAAAAATCCATCAACAGCTCGACTGCAGGTACCCAGAAAGACTGTTGGTATCGCTTTATGTGTCAGCGTGCAGAGCAGCGGAGGAGAGAGCGCACTCACCTTTATTCATTTCCACCTTGTGGGAGATTTTGAAAGGAATAATAAAGCTCTTGCTGGTCAGTCACCGGTATTCATAAACCGTTACGGCCGGTAGACACAGAATGAACCTGCCGTGATGAGTTTACGCCAAAAAGAAAAACACGTCCCGGGCTCTTCACCGTTCAGTCTGTTGTTGTCCGTGCACTACGCAGACCGCCTCTTGGTTTGTTCAAATCAGAAGTTCATCCAAAGTTGCAGCGGTTCGCTCCGCCTCGCGACGACGGTGAGGTCACCGCCTCTCTTAACTGCTCTAGGCTCTACTCTCGCGATACGACCCAGAGCGGTTGTGCTCACCAATGAGTACACTGCGCAGTCTCGCGATACGATAAAGGATAGTGGAAGGAAAGGAGCGGACTGGCAGATTTCTGGCGAAAGGATGATGTGGAGAGCGGGAGAGGGGGAGCGTTGCTCTGGCAACAGAGTCAGATAGGTTTTTCAGTGATGGCTGTTCTCCTCAAGCAACTGGTGTTTGTGTGTTGATGAACACTCACTGTAAATGGCGAAACCCTTGTAACTGATATTGCATTATCTGTTGCACTTGTTTGCATCCAGGTGTAGCAAATTAGATAAGACATTGTTGTCCCAGAGGGAAATGTGCCCTTGGACACACAGTGCTGCTGCTGTACAGTGCTAAATAATTCAACATTACTACACATCATACATCTCATAAATACCGTGATAAAAAAGTACGATAAATCACTCAGGATAAAACTACAAATCAATAAATACTCCAAATTCTGAGATTCTGATGAATCTCATCTACTGCACTAGTCCCTGATGTTATCACTTATTGCACACTCCCACATTCACCTAACTGACTACCATCAGTAGCCACATTTATTGGATGTGGATTCTGAAACCTTGACACTGACTGATTTGTGGCATCATAATAGGCTACAGTTGTATCTGTCTGTGCAGCCTCTGATGTAGCTACAGAGTTTAGAACGGTCAAATAAACACTGCACTGGCTAATCAGGAGGAATTCTTCGAAAGCAATTAGGAAAACATCAATAAATCCCAATTTAGAGCTTGGCATTGATCCCATTGATGATGTAACAGTCACTTAAACATTGTTCTTGTAGTTAGGTAATTCAAATAACACTCAGTGTCAGACAGGACTTTTGTGAATGAAATTAAATCACATCAGTAGGAAAACAGTGACTGTAAATGGCTATTAGCATTGACAATGGTCTGAGACACTTGTTCCTCAGGCTCTGAAAGCTCTTCTATTATTAGGCCTATACCTATTCCACACACAAAGCTTTTATATGACACAGACAGGATATTGAACAGGCATTCAGCCAGTGTTTGTCGAGGGCAAATACCAAGAAGTTCTACAGAACAGAAGTCAATACAAAACTTTGTTAGGGACTGGTCAGAGTGACTGAACTGATGGCTGGTCAGACACTTACTGGCATTTCTCTTATTTATTTGTGGTGGAAAAAGCATTAAAACTCTCTTAAAGCAAAGTAACCAAAACACATAAGCTAGTAAAAGGAACCAGTCCGCCTGTTTAGCATATATAAGAATACTAATATATAATTAATGATTTATGAGACACTATAATGTAGATTATTGTCATTATCGATTATTTGCTGATTGTTTTATTGATTAATCACTTGGTCTATAAAATGTCAGATAGTAGTGAAAAATGCCCGTTATGATTTTCCACATTAAAGCAGAGAAAAGCATTTGAGAAGCTGGAAACAAAGAATATATTAAAAAAAAATCTATTATCAAAATAGTTGCAGACTAATTTTCTGACGATCAATCGATTAATCTACTAATCGTTGCAGCTCTAAAATATAGTAAAACAGTTGTAATAATATAGAATGTCTTCATAGACGTTATAATTGCTGACAAATACTGTACATTAATAAACACAATGTTCTTACATCTGCTTATAACTTCATTATAGAGTGTTATAAATCACTAATTAAATGTTTACATACTGCTTATAAATGCTTATCAATAAGATTCAAAATTGTACGTAAGTAATCAGTTTAGTAAGTTGTATTTTATCAAAGGTGAAAATACTCAATATGCAGGCAGAATGGCTCCTCTTAGTGTTCTATTGATATCAGTTCAGATCTTTATTGTCCCTCGAGGGGAAATTTGATTTGCAGTAAAGGGCAAAAACACAAACACAACATACAAGAGGACATGGGACATTGATCACAACAGTTACAGCAAACAACCTAAAAAATGTATCTGTTTGTTATACATTACACCATTGGCTTGATAATGATACATTAATGCATAGGCAGCATTTTATTGCTGAAGCTGGTTGAGGTGAACCTAATCTCAACTCCTTTTAACTTTTAACTACCTTTGATGTAAAAAAAAAAAAAGAAAAAATAGTGGAGGAGAAGTACAGTATAAAGTATCAGAAAATTCACATCCTAAACTAAAGTAAAAATTGTACTCAGGTACTCGAATGAATATACTTAATATGTTTCCACCACTGTCTACTTGCCTACTTAATGAAAAGTTGATCTTTGATGACGTCTGAGCATCCCACAGCCACAGCCAGTGGGGTACCTTCATTATGTTTACTAATTTACCATCGCTGGGGTTGTTTATGTCACTCAACAAACAGCTTTTGCATCAGACATAAACCATCAACACACCGTATCTTACCGTATGTGTAAGAGTTGCAATGACAAGAAGACATTTACTGTACATATGTGAAAAGACTGATTAGTACTTAAGTGCTACAAGCCCACTTTTGCAAATTCCACCTGCTTGCTGTCTTCACATACATTAATTATTTCAGCATACATGTTTAATTAGATAAGAGAAAGAACACTGCCCTAATTAAAGCGGCTCAGCAGGTACCAACAAGAGTGGGTGAATAGTATGGGAGTCACAGGAATTCATCTCTCTCCTACATAATCACCTGTGAATAGTTACAACCTTGTTCTCTGTATTCTGTGTCCTCAGTGTGTGTCTGCCTATCTCTGTCTTTTCTCCTCTGTAATTATTCATTCTGATTCCAGTGGCAGAAATTCACATCTTCATTTACTCACATTTTCTCATCTTTGGCTTTCCTTTATTTCCACTTTCCATCTATGCATCCATTATTCTAAAATGTCATCCAGGATTACATAACAATCTAATAAAGACAAAGGAGAAGAGATTACTGTCATTAAAGCCCCTATATTCCTGTAGCTCTGCGGGTCTTAACACTACCCACCCCATTCTGTCATAGGGTGGATATTTGTGTGGGTGGTTTGTATTGTTCTCTGGTGAAAAACTGCTCCCCTAGGATTAGCTCAAGTAGTCTAATTGGGTTAGCCACAGAATGAAATTCAGTATGGATTAAAGACAAGGATTATAGACAGGACACTTCACCAACAACCAATGACAGGGAAACTATCCTGGTTTTTATGCCAATAAAACGCTGAGGCATCAGTTACTTGGGCTGCAGAAAATACTGCAGTGACAACTTGAGGAAACTTAATTTATCTAATGGTTTAACTATGACGTTTATACTGACCGAGAAGTGTCTTTTTTCTTTAATCGTTGTTTTTATGAAAGTGATGTAATAAGCTCTTTCCAAACACTCAATAACCAAGACTTCATTATTAGATGAAAGAATGAATGGCATGTTTCACTCAGCTTTCACAAGAAAACCCCCTTTACATTACAGAGGCAGCGACTGCACCCTCTCAAAATACCGACACCTGATGCTGAAGATAGTGTGTGTGTGTGTGTGTGTGTGTGTGTGTGTCAATGATGCAACAAACACTTCATCAGCTGCTGACATATCCTGCTATAAAAACTCACTTTCCAGCTCATATTCTTAGTGCACAAATGAAACTGACTATGAAGGAACAACTTAGCAGTGTCCCAATTCTACACAACATACTATTATTGTTTTAGTATAGATACTGCACTATGATTTATATACAATATATACTAATCTTCATTGTATTTTTCCAGTTTGTATACAAGAAAAGAATGTATTTTACTGTTTTGTAATATCAGGAAATTGGGCCCTAATGAATGTTAATTTAAGTGTAGCTTTGGAAATCTGCTCATAATTTCCAATATGACAACTTGACAAAAAATATTTCCAAACACTGTATGTCATATTAAAATAATATATTATAATAATAACCTTTATTTATAGCACTTTTCAAAACAAAGTGCTTTACGAGGTTGAACCAGGATTAAAACATTTCAGGAATGCGGCAAATAAAATCAGGCAATTAAAATAATACAAAAATAAAATGGAATAAAATTCCCAAGAATAAAGATAAAAAAGAAGAAGAAAGACAACAGTAATAATAAAAAAGGTCAGACATGTTGTAAATGAAAAATGATGTGCTAGAATTAATAAAAGGCTTTTTTAAAAGATATGTTCTTAGAAGTGGTATAAAAGATGTTGCCGATCCTACAAGCCTCAGATTCTCGGGCAGGCAGTTCCAGAGCTTGGGGCCATGACTTCATAAGCCTGGTCCCCTTTAGTCTTGAGCCAGGACTTAGGAACAGCCAGCTGAGCCCTGCCCAAGGATCTGAGGCTGTGCTCTGGTTCATAGGGAAGCAGCAATTAAACAATGTAGCTGGGAGCTGAACCATGAAGTCCTTTAAACTTGATCAGTAAAATCTTAAAATCAATTCTAGAACTTACTGTTAACCAGTGAAGAGAGGCTAAAACAGAACTGATGTGATCTTTTCTTCTAGTATTTGTAAAAGGCGTGCGGCTGCATTTTGTACCAGCTGAAGATTTTGTTTTGGCTTAACCCTGAATACTATGAATTACAGTAATCTAAGATGAAATAAAAGCATGGGTGACCTTCTCAAGATCAGGCTGGGAGAGAAAAGACCTGAATTTTGAGATGCTCCTTAGCTGATAAAAAATGATTGAACCATGTTTGTGATTTCTTTTTCAAATGAAAGGTCACTGTCAAATATTACATCCAGGTTTCTGGCTGCAGGTTTGATATTTGTAGACAGGGATCCCAGATGTTTCTGTAATATAGGGATGCACTTTGGGGCACCAAAGAGAATTACTTCTGATTTGTTTTCATTTAGCTGGAGAAGGTTTTGAGACATCCAGCACTTTATTTCTGCCAGACAAGATAAAAGATGGTTAAAATTACCTTCTTCACTGGTTTTTAATGGGACTTAAATTTGTGTGTCATCTGCATCTGGATTTTGTGTTTATGTATGACATGTCCTCGTGGCAACATATATATACAGAACAACAAGGGGCTAAGGATGGAGCCTTGGGGAACACCAGAGGTCAGAGGGGCCAAAGGAGGATTCTCATGAATACTGAGAAATGTTTGTTTGGTAAATAAGATTTCAACCAGTCTAGAGCAGTGTCCCTGATGCCAACCCACATTTCAAGGTGATCAGAGAGGATAGAGTGATCCACAGTGTCAAATGCAGAGCTCAAATCAAAAAGAATTAAAATTGAACAATCACCAGCATCAGCTGTTTATTTATTACCAGCTGTTTTTTTTCCAGCTGTCAGTAACTCTCTTTCATTTGTTGTCCTTTCCAGTGTAGGACAAGAGTGTCAAAATGTTTGTATGCATTCTGACATCTTTGAGTTTACAACATTTTGTCATGTTTTCAGTGTGAATGTATGACCTATTCTAAACATGGATAATATGTATGTAGAAAGGAATTGGGACAAAGTTCTTGTCAAGCCAAAAACTGTCTCAATTCCATACTACCTACTAATTATATACAGTCTGTACTAGATACTAATTGTAGTGTATGCTGTTTGTGCTGTTAGAACACAAGCAATCAATGTACTTTTCTGTTTGGTAATAACAGAAAAATAGTGTACATCAATCAAAAGTGGACTTGGGAATGCCACTGCCAGTTTTGTTTTCCAAAATCTTCCTGCATCTATTTCACCACTGCTCACAATTTGGTTAAATCTTTTTTTTCAAGATTTTCTCTTTTGTATGCATTGTGGGACAATATATATCAATATATGATGACACAAAACACCCCAAACTTGCTTCGTTACTGTTTGTAGTATGACGTTGGGACACAAAAGATAATTACGTTGCAGTTCCTACTTGATAGCAATAGACGTCATAGATTATTTTACACCCCTTCCATGAGATGTAGGCAGGAGGCCTTTCAAAGTCTTTGCACTTACAGCATCTTTCATCTGCTCTCTTGGTGGTATGACAGACTAGTCTGTGAGGAAAGAAGGAATCTTAATGAGGAAAGCTGTTTTTGAAGACCCCTACTCTATTACAGCATTCCCTTTACATCACAGCATCAAACGTGATGTTATCATATCTGATGGTGACACTGCAGCAGCTATTACAATCTGTCTGAGATACATGTATATTAAGATGTCAAATAGTGAAGTCAGACGCAAGGCGACCATCTATAGGATACATGACTGCAGTAACCCAGAAAGGGAGAGCGGTGGAATTCCTGGCTCTGTTGCCCCTGTGAGTGCTGGAATGAAAAGAATGGGCCCCATTCACAAAGTTCCACTCAAGCGGTGCTCCTACACTAATAGAGATTGACATGAAGAAAGGCGACAAGTTGTTTTCACATACACTGGCTCTTTTGTCCCCTTTACTAAGGCGCGTAATGCAGACAGTGTGCTCTGAAAATAGACAGAATTTGATGCGCTTGTTTTTCATAAGTGGAGACCACTGTGTCTTGATTGGAGTGTGTTTGTGTGTGTGTGTGCGTGTGTAATTAGTGTTTTGTTGCACATTGTTATTGTGAGGATAAACTGGCTGGGTTATTTGCTTGGCTGAGTGATTGGCAGACATTTTAGGGTAGACAGGAGGAGAAAGGCAAGTGATGATGTTCTGTCCAACCGTTTCTTCAAAATGAAGAGCAAATGCTCGGAAACTACTTTTTTTGTGTTTTCTTTATTAGCCCTAACATCTTGACAAAGACTATAGGACATGTTCAGCATAGTGGGTTCTTCCTTTATGTGCCCAAGCAAAAGAAAACCAAATAAAACAAATAACACTACTGTGTATCCATACAAAGTTGCCCAAAACCGGCAGAGCTTCTCATCAACTGGATGTTGCTGTCTTACCAATGCATGTGTTTTTGTCCATAGCTGAGGGCATATAGCTCAGTGGTACTTGGTTTGAAGCAGTTAGTGTAAGACAAATAAACCACTTCATTGGAATCCCTATGCAATCAGCTTTATTTGAGCATGCCCTCAAGTCCCAACCGCCAAGTTGAATGCCAGTTGCTAGGATAAAAAACAGACATGACACGAATAAAGGAGCATAAATCATCAATTATTTACCATGTTTATATTTTATGAGCGTCCGTTCAACTCTATACCAAGAGCATATTGAAGAATCTATTGAATGAAAGTTATAAAAATGCAAAATAGTAAGGACAACTTTTCTTGTCCCCTCCACCGTGTTTCTATTTTCGCCTCACTTTAAGTCTGGCAGCAGGCAACAGTTTTGTTGTTTTTATTCTTGTTTCTTGTTTTCTAAATGTAGCTGGATCTCTGCCTATGCAGCTAAAGCAAGTTTGTTGAACTAAAAGGTTAAAAGGGTTAAAAGGAAAAATCTTTATCTTTCACCACAGTTCTTTACTTTGCTTCAGCTAAGGGACCGAGAACGGTCTGTCCCATGAGGCTCTGAGTTATCATTGTGCATACTCCATGCAAACTCCATTACCAGTCTGGGATATGTATTACTTATGAAGACACTCATCTATGAAGAAGAAAGTGCACTGCTAGAGATGAATATTGTTCTCTCTCTCTGCATGCGGTAAAGAAGCAGGTGCTCTTGGAGGATCTGAGCCGCCTGTCAAAAGCTGCGCTGCACTATGATCCTCACAATCCCGCCGTCCTTCTCTAGAGTACAGGAACTTACAGAGAAGCCTTTCAAGATATGTTTGAAAAAGCAAAGGCATTGACAGAATTCAAGTTCAAAATACCTCCCGTTTGGTACTATATGCACACACACGCACCTCCCCAAGACGAGAGCTGGAGCGATGTGACTCACGCTGGTGTGAAAACACAGCGGAGTGGTGGGAGGATGACATCACAGCACCCTGCAGAAGAACAAGTGCCTAGGAGTTGGACCCTGTTCAAGCACGCACATAGGGCACATAGGAGTGTGTGTACATTGATGTGTACATATATACATATATACATACATATATATATACATACATACATACATATATATATATATATACACACACACACGCACACACACACACACACACCCACACACACACACACACACACATATATATATATATATATAGAGAGAGAGAGAGAGTATATATATATATATATATATATATATATATGTTCTCTCTATATATATTGTATGTACACACTCCTCTTCCACGCCTCGGTCACACCGACCACCCCCGCCACACGTGCCGTCAAACACACACTGAACATTTCCTCACCAGAAATAACACTGGTTGTCCTGAGGAGACGTTTTTTTTTATTTCCAACCTCATATGGGGGGGCGTGGGAAGAGGCGAGCCAGTGATTGGCCAGGATACAGACACGCTCTGACAAGATTTGGGGGCCTAAGTTGAAAAAACAGATATTAGAAAGGAGAAGGTACCATCCAATTCAGTTGTTGTGAAGCTTCTCTTACCAATCTCTTGTAGTCTGAGTATATATATATATATATGCAAAGCCCCCCCACCCACCCACCCACCTTGGACCCAGATCCCGCTTCTGTGATGATAGCACAAGTAGAAAGAACGTGTGATTAATTGTCAAACAGAAATACCCCCCCATACATGCTGCATTCAGATGCATACAAGAACACTCACATGCTCAGTGTTTCTAACGCGATTGAGGAGAAGAAGGCAGGATTAAAGCGTGATCTGTAAGACAAGTTGCTGATGCAGTGATTCACCAACAAAAACACATTTCACCATGCTTACGACAAGCACTGTGCCTTCCTCAACAGTGATTAAAAATAGTTATCCACGCTGATGAATGCATGCTTGAGTCATGCAAACATGATGGCTTCTGACAAAACAATCTCAAATTTAGTAGTCGTTCTGGAACTTTCAATCATATCAGATGATCTTCATCCAGAGATGGAGTATGTCCAGTTATTTTTAGTTATTTGTACGTTCAAAGTTATATTTTTTTATCCCCTAGCACTATAAAAAAAAGTACTCTAACCCTAACACATAACCCTAAACAAGCGTAGTCAGGTGATAATTATCTGTGGGTTCATCATTAATAGCAACTCCTTTCATACACAGATATGTCATTAGATTCACTGTTAATATGAAAATATTGACCAGTGAAGCTTTAAATTAAAAAGTTTGTTTAAAGTTGCCTGCTTTTGTTAAATTGTGAAAATAGAACTATGCAACATTTATTACTCATAGAGTAACATGCATCAATCCACTTTTCTCATTACAAGCTCCCCATCATCTCAAAGTTACATTATCTTTACTTTTTCCACTATATAGCACTGAATCTGAACTGCAAAGTTACGCCTAGACAGTCCAGCAGCTTTGCTCTGTTGCTGTTGTCATTTTTTGAAGGGAAATGTTTCTGCAGAAGACTACCCCTTCCCACTTGTTTTTTAGATATTGTTAGAGGATAGATGGAGGTGGTTCTCAAGAACACAGGTAGCTTTAAAAAAAAACACAGTTCAACCACAGGTGGCAATAGAAGATGGAGAACCAAATGATTCAATGTTAGATCGGGCTGTGCAAGAAAACTTCCACCCACACTGCTACAGCTGAATGCGTGATTTAGAATCTATTTTCTCCTCTGATTTTCTGGCTTGCTGTGACCATAAAGCTACAGCTCCATTTGGAATGGAGGCATTGGCGAGGATGCTGGGAAGTGCAGTGCAGGGAGGGAGGGGGGGGGGGTGTCTGGGTCTGGCTTGGCAGGGTGCTATGGCAGTTAATTAAAGCTGCTGAGCAGGTATTTCAGGATTAAGAGTGGGTGTGTAGAAAGGGCCTCTGGTGGCCTTAGCATGCAGTCATCATCTTATGGGTAATAGTGGCTGTGGGCACTGATTGTGTCTCTAAATGTACTATGTGGCTGTCTCAATACAACTAATTTGATGAGGTTCATTTTTTTTCGCCTGTTTTGACTGACTTACATCTGATTATTTTTTGTTAAGATGTAAATCACAGGCTACATATTCAGTTTGCTGTTACACTCAAATACTGTTGTTATCTGGGCGTAGCAGGATTATTCATCATCACAAAAGAATTATTTCACAATCAAGAACAAAAATGGCCTGTAATTATTTCAAAATGTCAACAGACTGTGATGGCAAAATTATTTGTCAAAGCATTATCACTATAAAACAGCCATGACGGTAAGAAAACAACCTTATGATGTCAGAAGAAACTAAAACCTTTTTAGCCATGTACACTACCTGACCAGCACCGAACAAAAAAGTAGACCATTTAGTTATCTAGAATCACTGATTTTGAAAGGTTTTAAGATATGGATATTGGACTTACATTAGTTAGGTGGCCAGACACATAACTCCAAATAAATGTTAATTCTCCATTTCTAACTGAAATGATTCTTTTCCCAAGTGGCCCAAAAATTATGCAGCCTTAAAGGTATCCATTAGTTAGAATTAGCAGTGGAGATAGAGAGCCAAAATAAAACTAGAACTTCCAGGTTCTGTTCAAGAAGTGAGAAAACCTCATTCAAAATAACATTTATATTTATAATAACAAAATGACTAACTTATCCAGCCTTGGAGCACAACCTCACTCTACCAGTATGTCTTCATATATCTAGATAAAGACATACGAATATTGTTGTTTATTTAGTATTTCTATTCCTTAAGCAGTGTTAAGTCTGACAAGCCCTGACATAACAACTGCAGGACAGGGAGTGACAGCTAACTGTGTGATTGTGTTTTAGTCAGCAAAGATGGGAAGATAGCTGGAAAGATGACATTAGAAGTGAGCATGGGGGTGGATATAAAGGATAAAGTGTTGTTCTTTGTAAACTTAAATGAATTGCTATTAAAATTTTGATGCCATCTCTCAACTTTTGCTTCATATTTAGTCTGATGCACAAAGGCTGCTTTATCAGACTGTAGATACACATTCAGATTCACTGTGTTTTACAGGTAAGCCCCCTTCATTTCTAGTATGGCTGTTTCATAACATTACAGAGGCAGTACGCCAGTGAAGCACCGTGTTGACAGAACTGTACAAATCAAAGCTTGTATGTTGTAAAGGTCAAGGGAATTCAGCTCTTGTGTGAACATGAACTAACTCTCCTCACTGTATTCTATACCTTTTCTTATCAGAGTGGTTGCCTATCTCTCCCCTCCCTTCTGACTCTCACATGCACAGATAAAGTTATATCACCCTACCTCCCAAACCTTCACACCCATTTATATACACATACACGAACACACACATACATACACCATATGTCCAATGTCAGACAGCTGCAGGACCTGGAGTAATGTGGTAGGGGATTGTGTTTGTGTGAAACTGATGATGATGACGATCACTGTTCACAACAGCAACATGGAACTCCTTTATGTGTACATATATATATATATATATATATATATGTGTGTGTGTGTGTGTGTGTGTGTGTGTGTGTGTGTTTGTGTGTGCATGCGTGGGTGATGTGTCACTGTGCAAGTTGACTTGTTATTCTGTACGTGTGTCTGTGTGTCACTCAGCCTCGTGATAGATACTGAGCTGTCATATCTGTCAACAGTTCCACATGCATATTCATCATTATGCTAATTTCACCCAAAGAGCTTTAATGAGTTCACAATATTAACAACTCAGATGAGGTGATGAACAAAAGCTTTGCAGTTTTTTTTCTCCCCTGTAATACTTAGTGAGAAAACCCCATCACTGACTACAAGTGAGAAATTTATATGACTACAATTCTGCTGTGTACACTACATTTATGTGTAGGATACTGTGCTGTGTTTAAACAGTCGGGCTTTTACATGGTTTAGTAATAATGTGGGTTTAGGCTGTTCAAAGTATTCAAGTTATTTTAATAAAAGTGACCGCCAGATATCAGTTACATGATACTGTGGTGAGTGGCGGTTCTGTTTATTATTGTAAATATTTCCTATATAACACTATGTAATACAAATGACTAAAAGTTTCCTCACCATGACACATTTTTATGTACTTTACAGTCTAAAGGTTGGCTTTGAGAAGCTGAGGAGTAGAACAAGATAATGGAGTGAATCTGTCATCTAGTGGTCGAATGAGGAAGTGACGTAAACGTTTGTTAAAGCTCTTTTCTGTCAGTACAGTATCTTTTGTCCAGAGTACTGTTTAAATAGCCTGTGAAGAGCTTTCTGATGTAAAGCATACTTTATATGTGATTTGCCATACATTAATATACTGTATATGGACAGGATTATAATACTGCAAGATGATAAAAATCTGTCGACTTTCAGAGATTTTTCTCTACTTGAGCATTAAATTTCATTCTTGATTTTGGAAATTGCAATATGTAAACAAAAACGTCACTCAAGGTCAACTTACTAGCTTTTTCCAAACCTTTCAATGACACCTCACGGTCGTCCTCAGTTTGCTGAGTTGTCAGGTACCACCTGACCATATCAAGGTCACATGATTGCAGCTTAGCTATCTCCTTGACAACTGAGCAAACTCTATCCTTGAAGGAGACTGGAGTTTGTCAAATCTTTATATTCTGTTTATACCAAAGTAGCTCTCCCTCTACTATCGCTTTTGGCTTAGGTCAATGTGGGTAATGTTACAAATCAGTAAGAAAGACTGCTTGATTTATTTGGTTAGCCAAAAGCAGACATAGGTTATAAAATTACCAAGAAATTTACCAATAATAATATATTAAAATGAACTTTGCGATAAAGGATTGTATCCAAATCTCCCACCAATGTAAATCTACTGTATATTGGATTGTTTTTCTTATGAACATTGTGATATTGATTTTCTACCATATTATTCAGCCTTAATTTCATTTGTTTTCTTTAATTTCATGTATTTTCTCCAGTATTTTGTTCACCACCTCTACATCTAATCCCACATTACAGTGAATTAATAGTAATAATTTCTTACTCATCCCTCATTGTTCCCCTTTCAAGTTTAGAAGCTGAATAAAGAATATATACATGCAGGTAAGATATGCATGTACCTGGTTTTCTATATATATTCAAATTGAATGTAGATGCTATCAGTTACCAGCAGTAGATGCTATGAGCATTTGTTCACTGTTTTGGTCCCTCTGGCCTGCAATGACATCACATCTGCACTGCAATTGCATGGTAGACTGGACCAGTGTACTACTGGCACTTGATGTATTTTCCACAACAGCTGTAAACATAATGTATATCACACTGTGTGACTGTGTAGCTTTAGGATGTTCCCTGTTAATGTATGACTGAAGAAGATATGCACAGTCTACAGTCCACTGTCTTTTGTGTTGCTGTTTTTTTGTGTTGTGTTTATTAATCTACATTAAGATCATGTTCTCCTGTTACCGAGTGACTTAGTGCCACAGTATGGACTGTATCTCTGTCTCATATTGAAGGATTCCTGGGTCTCACCTTAACCAAGAAGACAACCTGGCACAGAGTCATATATCTGCAAGTATTTACTCATAAACATCTGACATCTTCTCTCCAATAATAACATGTTGCATTTTACATGTTGCATGTAATATATTTCCACAAATACAATTAAAGTAGTCTAAAAGAAAGAGGGGCAAAAAAAAAAAGTTCTTGAAAACAACACAGATACATTGTGTATCTAGAGCTTAGTCCAGCACATCATTCAACACAACATACTGCCATTTCACACATTGCACACATTAACAACTGTTTTGAGTAGCATTTAGTCATAATAAATTGCAAAAGAAATGTAGCCAAAGTTAGTCCTAAGATGTTCATTCTGTGTAAGTCTCCAACAGGCAACTCTGGTCAAATGCTCTTCTTATAACACGGTCAGATGATTATTAACTTCATTGAAGTTGCAATAAAAGAAAGAGGGGAAAAAAAAGAGTGGATCACATGCAAAACTCTTGCTTGTCACTTGTTAAGTCTGGGGGGGGAAAAAAAGAAATGGCATCTCCACTGGACTCTGTACAAAACAGTGAGAAAAGGACATAATGACCAAGACATTGTTATATTCACAGACGGAATATTTCAGACCATCTATATCACTGTGGACTTTTTTTTATACAGCCCCCTAATGGTAATACATTATATTCATGGTGTATGCTCATGATTCTATCAGTCTATGATGATCTGAAAAACCTGATATGTACATGCAATGGGCAGTTATCAAACTATCTGTACTACAGCATACTGTCTGCTATAAACAAAGACTATAAAATGATGAAAAATACCTTCCGTTTTGCTACAAGGAAATTAAATGATTTTGCTCTCAATGTTTCCCACATTTAACCACCTCACTGCAAATTATCAGAGTGTGCGTGTGGCCCTACAAGGGATTATATTACAAGCTGCAAAACCTGTGTCTGTGTGGCCAACATTTGCATGGTAACAATAAAATAAAATTATAAAAAAAAATGGCTGCATATATTTAGAATCCTTTCATACCATTAAAGGTAACCGTTGCAGCTGCATTTACCACCAAAAAATTAAAAAAGAGAAGATAAAACAGTGTACTGGCATCACTGAACACTGAACACCTCTCAGGTGTGTGTGTGTGCTGTTTTTGCAATACATGTAGCACCCTCTTGTGGTAATTTCTTACACTACATCTGATGCATTGGATGGTTGAAAGGCTGTGAGTACATCAGTGCAATCACCCACATGAAGGAAAATACTAAAGAGGTGAATGAAGGCCAAATGTAATCAATCACATTGTTGATGTGCAAGGCACCCAGCCTTATGATTCATATCAGAGACAGCGCCTGGGGGGGAAAAAAATGTGATAAACAACATTGTGAAAAGTTTCAAGTCAGTGGTGAACAATTCCAAGTCATTCCCTGTCCTCTACATCAGGACTACTGTACACATTTTGGAAAGAAATCAACTTTGCAGCTCAGCAAGTGGCTTTTTATTTTAATTTTTTTTTTCAATTGGATGCAAATGCCTGGCTGGTAGTGGATAGGGATTGCGTTTGGTTAGATCAAAGACACACTGAGCTGAGCAGGAATTAGTGCTTTAGACAATGAACATTATGAGGAAAACCTTGACATTTGGACCTTCACTTGGTTAATTCACCACACACTTGGCACTTTGTGGCAAAAATGTCTCCCCCTTTGTCCTTGAAACTGCTCTCAAATGGCTCATTAGCATTTTTGGCGTTGCTCCATGAAAGCGAGGGACATACTGTAGCTGGTTTCAGAATTCTAGCTATAGGAGCGCCTCTTCATTTCAGCTAAATACAAAAGAAGACACATTTTTCCAAGAGTGCGCAAAGTGTCTGGTGAAGACATATAACTTAAAGTCATGTTAGTTGTTTAACACCAACAGCCTTTGCCTTGGTCACCGGCCGCACTGTCGCAGAGTCCCTCCTCTTCCTCCAGAGCAGCAAGATTAAGCTCGTCGTTAATGGACATCCGGAGAAGATCCAGGTCCTTTTTATTGGCTGCCAGCACCTGCTCAGCCAATCGTGTGAAAGTCTTAAAGGGAAACACAGCCACAAATGCATCGTCACTTATCAAGTTACTTCCTCCCTTTACATAACCATGACTGCATTGCTTTGATCTTGTTTTTATTGTGTGCATAGTCATGAAATGTCACGAGTTCCTTTTGAGCAGCGACTCTAAATGTCATCTCACCTCTGTTATATTATGGTTGGTGAAGGCACTTGTCTCAAAGAAGTCCATTCCGTAAGCTTTGGCCAGCTGGAAGACAGATGACAGTGACAACAACAACAATAACAACATTTCACTTTCCTGCAAAAAAAAGTGCAAATTTTAGTGTAAAATGTGAGGCAGCAGGAGACAGATGAGTCAGTCTTTGTCTGCACTTGTTTTTTGAGGTTGACGCCAGGGCCGTTTGAGCTTGTTTACAGATTAGAGACACATGCCTGATAGAAACTACACCTCAAGCTTCTAGCAACACCCGAACCAAGTTTTCTCTCTCACATCATCCCTAAATATCACAACCTACAGTGCAAAATTTTCCATCAGAACACAATCCAAATCATAGACTCCCAAATTCTGTTTGCAAACATACTACATCACTGCAACTAGACTCTTTTGTCTTGTCTTATGTCACCGTTAACATACACTTTTCCTAATTGTATCCCATTAAGCAGCTTTAAGGTTATAAATTCCACTCTGTCTGACAGTGTCATACATGCTTTGTATCAGCTCGTTGAATATTTAATTGAGTGAAATGTTCAACCATTGACCCACCTTGATACCTTGCTCTGTGGCCACCTGCCTCTTGTCCACCTCATCCGACTTGTTCCCTACGAGGATCTTCTGGACCTTGTCGGGAGCATACTGCAGGGGTTTGTCATGTGAATGTAAAGGAAATGAGGCATATTTACAGACAAGGAAGAGAAATGAGAAACAGAATTAAAGAGAAAGGAAGAGAGAGGGACACAGAGGCAAGAGTGCTCAGGAAATGAGACCAAGATTAAAAGTAAGTGGGAAGTGTGCCAAGATCAATAGAGTATATATTTGGACAGACCTCTTGAGGAAATTAGTGCATAATGACAAAATTAATAGCAAAAAATCATCCGGGAAATGACAGGGATGCAGGGAAGATGACTACTTCAACTCAAAGCCAAAAGAAAAAAGTGACTGCTAGAGGAAAAAATGCGATCTCTTCTCTATGATGTTTATGGCTACACATTTAAAAAAAATATGATGACAGGTATTTGAAAATAAAGATGGAACATAATAAGCACAGCATCTGTCAGGCCAAAGCATTTGGTTTTTATTACACCATGTCAGGCAGCTGTTCTTTTTCAACCTGGGGCTTCTGCACAGTAAGTGCTTCTGTCAGTTCTGCCCTTTCCACAATGTGGAGGAAAAATGCCTGTTGATTTTCCACTCTGCCTGATATATTGAATTTTTAAATCCCCTAATCTCCGTGACTCACCTCGTCCACGTCACTGGCCCACTTCATGATGTGTTGGAACGATCGCTCACTTGTGATATCATACACCAGGAAGATTCCCTGAAGAGTGATAGTCAAAGATTTCAAAAACAGACGAGAACGTGTTCAATTTCAGAAGCTTTAAAGAATCTTAAAAAAAAAATTCTCAATTTCCTGTCATTTGTAAAGATGCCAATCAATACATTTTAAAACATTATTATATATTTAATTCTAACAAACCAAGCGGCCACTTCTAGCCTCTAAAAACAATGCATTTTACATTGTATGCCATTGGCTGGATAAAGAAATCTGCTGCAATGCTTTAAAGCACAAAACAGGAACAGGACACTTTTCTTCCAATTTCATTACCAGTTTCTGGTAAATAGAAAAGTCAATTCCAGCATATTTAACCTCTTCAGCAGCCTAAAGCAAAGGAAAATTGCATGTACACTGCAACTCCAGGGTGGTGGTAGTTGTTTATTTTTGGCAGGACGGCAAGCAGCAACATCCTCTACAAGAAGTCTGAAGGAAATGTGGTCTTAAATATTAAAAACAACACACTTACAATACCATGAGATAGCACGCTACATCGTCTCAAGGGTGGTCTCATGAATGAAACCATCATCATACAAATCCTTTTACAAAGCTTATATTGAGGTTTTAAAGCTGCTATATGTAGCAACGTTGATACAGATCCCCTCCATCCTTATTGTTATTGAGTGCACCTAAATCACCAGTAACTGAAACGCTGCCAAGCATTAGGCATGAGTTAGTCATGAAGCTGTAACAAATTTAATTTCCAGATTAAATATGTTATGCTACTCTGTAGTAATAATATTACAGGACGTTAATGTGTGGAAAATCACTTGCAGCTGCAGAGCCAGTAGAGGAAACTTAAGATCAAACTACCTGTGCTCGTCTGTAGTACTGTTTAGTGATGGTCTGGTACCTTTCCTGGCCTGCAGTGTCCCTGGACAGACACACAAACACATATGAACATGCACACACAGATACATTAATGAGATTATAGATGAACATAGGGCTGATTAAACAACCGTAAATGATTAAAGTTACAGCCCCCTCTGTCAGAACTACTTGTGTAATATCTATAAACATTAATAATCCTTCCAACATCGTGTCCAATCCACTTTTCTTACCATATCTGTATCCGCACTTTGATACCATCTATTACTAGTGTCTTCATTTTGAAGTCCACTCCTGCAACAAACAGAAGATGCGGTTAGGAAACACAATATTACATTCACTGAGAGCTCAGGCTAAATGCTTTGAAGCACTGTTCCAAGTGACGGGTGCACTTTCTACCCAGTAACTGACTGAAATCAATTAACCCAGCACGTCTCCTACAGACAGAGGTTTACCAGTATCTGCTGCAGCTTTGTAACATCATAGAGGGCATTATCGCAACGAGAGTCACATCATCCCTGCATAATCAGCCTGTTAGAAGATCGGGCTAATGATCCGGCGAGCTGAGTCCTCATTTAGTTCCCTGCATCGATCACATGGGAGGTGAAATAAAGGAAGAAGAGTGCTGCATAACGCCACAGAGATGCAGACGTGAAGAAGCAGAGCAGAAGCGGGGAGGGGTTAAGCAAGAAGTCGCTCACGGTTCAGTGATCTCTGATTTATTTCAGAGTGCGATATTGTTCATAGTCAGAAAATCACACGCAGGGCCAATTTTATATTTCTATTAGGACTTTGCACAATGTTCATTTTTGAAGACGAGTACAGATATTTGTGGACAGAAGTCATTTTGTGCTGATGTTAAGTTGAGATTTTTGCATTTTTATAACAAAAAATGAATCCAAGTATTGATTATTTTTCCTGACTGTTGTCTATAAGCCAAATTGCCCCTCTGGGACATTAAAGCTTTACTCTCTACTCTTCCTACAATATAACAAAAACATTTCAAGCTTACTTGGCTGTCATTCAATCAAAATGCCAAAAAAAATTAGAAGCAGATTTTTTTTTATATAATTGAATATAAATCTCTCCTGATTTTCTTCTTCTTTGTCCTTGTGGTTTTTTTTCATGACTGTCTCCTCTGACTAATGCACTTAAGTTGATAATAAGCAAAACCACAGGCTCCTATAGACCACACTAATCCCTGAGAAATCAATTAACAGTTCATCCCAATTAACCTGACACTCAATACCCATGTGTCACACTCAGGGAAAGAGCTACTGAGTCCAATCGATTCACATAACTGGAGGAACGCGCCGTTTGTGGTTGTTATAGCTGCATTTCTGCCAGGTTTGTGTTCCAACAGACACAAGGAAATAGCTGACAGATGTACTATAGCTGGCCCGCCTGATTTTGGACTGAATGTTTGCTGAGAACAAGCTGGAGTCAAGCGAAGGCTCCGCAGAGGCTGGAGCTCACTGACTTGACAGCGTGAGTGGTGAGACGGCCTTTGCCTTTGACTAGGGAGCATTCAGACCAAGACTAAAGGAAAGGTCAGCATAACAATCAGTGGCTTGCTTTGCCTGAGGCTTGAGAAGAGAGAGGAGACTAATGAAAGAGAGGCCATCTTCCTGTGTCATTGTCCAGCTGTATTAGCACTGTATTACTGTAAGCTCCAGTCAGAAGTCATCCATGCAAACAGCGATGATTTAAACATCATGCAGATACGGACTAATGGATTCTCAAGCTGTACAATGTGTGTCTAAAGTAAGGGACTGGATAAAATCAAGGAAATTTTAAAATAAATCAAGATGGCTACACAGGCAAGTCGTAAAGAATCATTGAAAATCAGCCATAAATCTCTCCAACATGAGTTTTTAATCAATAAATCACTTTGACTCTTTTTTTTCTTTAAATGCCAAAAATCTCTGGTTCCAGCCTCTTCAATGTGAATATTTTCTTGTTTCTTTAGTGCTCTGTGATAGTAAACTGAATATCTTTGGGTTGTGGGTTGGGGACAAAACAAGACAATTTAAGGTTGCATCTTAGCCTTTGGGAAACAGTGATGAACATTTTTCATCATTTTCTGACCATTTTATTGACAAAACAACTGATCAATTCATCGAGAAAATAATTGACAGATAAAACAAGAATGAAAATAATCGTTAGTCACTGTTCTGCATGAGTACATTCTGAATTATATTTGGAGAAAACCCAACGATGCCTCGACCCACACTGCTGTCTGTTGCCTGTGGTTAGACAAATAAACTGTATGGGCGGCTATCTGATTGTTCTGCATTGTCTCATATCAGCCAAGCAAAATGAAGCCATTTTATAGAGCAGGTGAGGTGCAGACCACAGTGCAAACACTGCATGACAGCTAGACACAAAGGACTGATGCTGTTCTGAAGGTAAATAGAGATCAGACACCATTTTAGAGGTTTGATATTCCAGTTTTTTGGGGGTGTTTCCATTATTTGGTCCACCCCACACTACATCAGAGGTCACATCTGCATAAGAAATTGTGCAGACAGTCATGAATGTCACTGTTTCAGGATAAAGGACAATGCATATGCAAAAAACGTTGCGTTCAAGAGCAGCTTTTATTCAGTATTATGGTGCTACTATCTGGAATCAGTTAAACAGGTTTACAAGGGAACAAACAAGAAAGGAGGCTTTCAAATGTAAATGGAATCTATACACCAATACATTTGATCGACTACTGTTTTACATTTCTTAATTGTGTTAATGTCTTTATTATTTATTTTCAATATTTGTACCCAAGGCTCCCAGTAAGGCAGTGTTGGTACTGAGGAGACTATACTGGTAAAATAAAGTAAAATTAACTGAATTGAATTGTGTCTGTGGGATAAACTATTACTTTTACTGCAACAAAGAAAAAAAAACCCTACACATTGGTCCTTGCATTTGCCAAATTTTAAGAATAATTCTGCATGTAAAGTTTGAAGAAATGTTAAATCCTCAATCATGAAGGCAGTTGGGAAAAGACTCATTGTACAGCTTCCCCTCACAGGAAACTGTAACACTGGAGATAGCGTGATGTGCACAATATGAGAGACAGCAGTTAATTTAACATGGCAGCATTTCACAATCGGCAGAGTGAAAGCCATGTAAAAACTAATGGGTACACACCAAAAATTGACTTGACTAATTACCAGGAAGACTGTGTTCGACTGCGCAGGACGGATTAGGCGGTGACACGTGTCAGTGTGTTGTAGGTAATGGTGACAGGCTCACTAATGGATGGACGGCTGGATGCTCTGGCACTGACACAAATTCACTGGGGAAAGGCTCTGTCATCCATGACTATCAGTACCAGCAGAGGACAGCCAACAGCTGTTGACAGCTGTTGTCTTTAGGTCAGGACAAAGGACAAACATTTTTTTCCAATAATAAACTTGTCACGAATCCGTACTGAACAACTGAGCTTCCTGTTTACTGACCTTATGAAATTAAAACATATACAATAACTCCTAGTGATTAATTCATATCAGACCAATGTTACACTGTGTTCATATTTAGATCAGGACTGTAGTCAAAAAACATCACAGTCTATTCCAAGAGGATAAGTATAATTTAAAACTGAAAAAAAAAACAGTTTTGTCAAAAACTCAAGTCTTTTAAACCAAGAAATCCAGGAAAAGTTAACTTTTTGACTACCTGACAGTAAATCTGCCAGGCTGATATACTGTATCTGCTAATGCAGATATGTCAGTATGGCTGTATATAAGGGCCAATAAGTGGCAAGAAATTGCCTTACAGAAATGCCAAATATACAGTATATATTTGGAATTTAGAAACATAGCTGTTACATAGTTTGGCCACCAGAGAGCACTGACAAATTTATTTTTCAACTGTCAAATTTCCTGCGCAGTACATATCTTCGTTGCAATTCTTTCAAATATATATATATATATATATATATATATATATATATATATTAAGGGATCTTTATCAAACATGTTTGTTGCAAAATGAATATCTGTGGATATATATTTTACATTCTCAAATACTGACACTGGTATCAGCATCAAAAATCCTTATTCTTTCAGATTAAAGTCCACACTTTATAGTTTTAAAGTTATGAGGCAAAACCTTTCAGCAATGGTTTGACATAGATATACACCAATTTGCTTTCTTGCCAAGAGTTAGCCTGGCTCTGTCAGAAAGTAACAAACTTAGCCTACCAAAGCTCACTAATTAACACTTTATATTTCGTTTATTTAATCCATTAACAACCAAAGTGTAAAAACTACAAATTTTGATTTAATAGGACGACGTGTGCCAGGCTATATATCTTGGCTGAGTGTCTTCCTGAAGTCTTAATACACACACACACATACACACACAAACAGCTAGAACTTCCTTTGTATAAATAATGTACGATCAAACCTTTCACGTTCCTAAAAAGCCTGGGAAAGCTTAAGCCAATGACAACACCACTGAATTCAATGATAACTGCTTTATAAGAGGCTAAGCATCTGTGGCGGCTGAGATCCATGCCTGGCCGTTTAGGCTAATGAGCTCATCTAACAGTGGCAGGTTAAGTGTATGACCAGGTCGTCACCGTTACACCATTGGGATCACCACCGTGAGGACAGCTGCTTATTGAGATATGACATAGGGCAGGGCCGGGCTCATGCTTTATAGGTGTGGTGACAGCCAGGAGCTCTGAGGAGTCTTGTGACGAGACCGCCGAGGTAACGGCGAGGAAGATTAAACTCAGCGGTGTGACTGAATAACATTACTAAATCATCTCCACAGCTGCTCTATGCCAGAGAAATGTGCACTCTGGGGCCCAGATAAAAGTCTTATGAGGAACAGAGTGACCTGCTAAAATGAAATGGGATACCTGGAGGAGTATGTTAGTAGTCAGGATAATATCAGAATTCCTGCTGCTCCAATGATTTTTGGAGTACTTTGATTTTTATTGATTTGTATTGAAGGGGGGCTGTGGATGGTGCTTTTATTTCTGTGTGAGCTCTAACAAGAGAATAAAGTCATATTCTTTGTTGATTCTATAGCCATATAGGCTTTTTTGTTATCCTACTTCTGTGTATGCGATTTATTTTCAAAAAAGCCTTGATGGATCAAAGCAAAGACAAAAATCTCAGCTTGAATTTAAATGCAGTTCTCGCTCGGTGGTTTCAACTCTTTTTCTTTTGTGGGAAATTCTTTGACACAGTGAATACACGCTCTAACTGCCCTTCAACTTCTGAAGGAGTCCAGTTATAAACTGCACACGGATAAAATATGTACATTCCATGTAGCCTGTAAAAACTATTTATTGTATCAATTTAAAGGATTTATGTTGAGCTGTTGTTGAATGCCAAAAAGCATTTAATAGCCAGGAGAAGGTCATGTTGAACATGAATGCACATTGTTTCCTGAGCCCAATTAGAGCACAGGAAACAAACAACTCTGGAAACAGTGGAGACTTTGACAAACTACTTTTGTGTACTGTTCCAATTAAGGGAACAATGCCTCGATGCACAAAGCGAGTCCCATTCGCTGACTTCAATCCCATCAACACCTTTGGGATGAACTGGAACTGTAGCCGCGAGCCAGGCCTCATCACCCAAGATCAGTGCTCCACCTCACTAATGCTCTTGTGGCTGAATGGGAGCAAACCCCCATAACCATGTTCCAAAATCTTGCGGAAAACCTGAAGACTGAAGAGCGTAGCATCATATTAAAGGGGACACAGGTCTATATTTTTTTATTCTGGGGCTGTACTGTAATATCTTTGCATGATTTACAGAATTAAAAAACTCCTGATTTATCTTATACTGGCTCTTTATGCAGCCCCTCAGTTCAGCCTCTGTCTGAAACAGGCAGTTTTATCTCCTGTCTCTTTAAGGCCCTCCTCCTGAGGAACCCACTCTGTTCTGATTGGCCAGCTCTCAGAACTGCACCGCAGAAGACTTCCTCCGTCTTCGGAGAGTACGTCAACAAACCATGAAACAAACTATAGTCATAGGATTTCACTCCTTTTTTGCATTCTTTACTCAAGTGGATAATGTGCATGCATGACTAGCAGTGTTTAACATAGATATCTGACATTATAATAGTATATCATAACAGAAAACCACAAAAAGCATAATAGGTCCCCTTTAATGGCCGTAACATCACATATTGGATGTCCATGTACTTTAACATCTATTTAATATCACACTGTTGGCTTATAACCCTCAGTGTTTGAATTTCTGTGTTTGGAGGAGATGTCATTCTTCCTCTGCTGAAAAAGACGTTTTTTATTCCTCTAATGTTTATGGAAAAACTTGAGGAGCTTTGCTGAATAAAATCTTCCATGGGTGACAGGTCCCTGCAGTTTTTGAGATAATTAAGAGTAAAAAAAAATGAACAAGTGGACTGGAAGGAGACCTGATGAATAATGGAGCTCCCCATGAGGGACACATGGGGGAGAATTTATATCCCTCCGTCACAGTGAAGGTTGGGAAATTATTTATTGATCCTCCACAGGAGAGCACTGATGGTGGTCACTCTTGATCTCTCTCTCTCTCTCTTTCTCTCTCTTTAGACTTTGTTGGGCTTGTTTAGTCTGAGGAGATGGGTGTGAAATATTGCAGGCCCATGAAAGACCTCCCACCACGGCTTATAGACACATTCTGCTGCCTCAAACTATTCAGTCCTGCATAAATATCGGGATTGCAGCGCCTACACCGACACAAGAGCCTGGTTTCTGACACATCCAGCTGTGATTGTGAACACTTGGCACAATGTAACAAAAGTGCAAAAAGTCTGCCGAAGTATTTTTTTTTTTTCAATGTGCGCAGACTGCCTGAACTTTTCAGAAGAGAAGAGAAAGACCTGTCATGTATAAGCATCATTCTACAGGGAAGAAGTTTCCTGTAGATATATACCATAGGTGCATGACTTAAAACAGTGAACTGCCGTCTTAGTATGCATGCAGGCATATATCATCGCTGACTGGAGAAGGTGAAACAACCGAAGAAGCATTTGATGTAACAAAGTTCGGTGTGACGAGGCTTGTGGTGAAAGTTGAGTTTGAGCCTCACGCTGTGCCTGTGGGCTGTTTGCAGGAGTTCAATGAGCACTCAAAAATCATAAAGCCTTTGATTTAGCATTAAAGCTTCCATGCACTCCAACACACCAGTAGTCCAAAAATAATGTTAATAAATAATGCTAAAATGAATAATTAACAGTGTAATCATATTCTCACTGTTGCTCCTGTTTGATCTTTTCAAGCAACATCTGTCTGAAAATCACACACCGACCACTGCTTTCATGATTCACTGCTTTGACCTTATTTAGACAACATGTTCTCTATCTTCTCAATAAAAAAGGCAGTTATCCATCACAACCAGTTGGAACATACTGACTTTAACTTTACCCACGGGGATGCCTGTGTTTTGTTTTCTCCATATTATGGCTAATTACTGAAAACAATGTCAGAAAGCAGCTGCTTCCTCAGAAATAGGAAGCACTATGATGGAGCACATACAGATAGACATACACACAGGAAAGACAGGTCAGTTTCCACAGAAGAAGATATAAAAGACATCATCGCAGCATGTCAACAAAGGCTGTACTGTACATCCTTATTTCCTTCACTTCAAAGTAAAGCACGGTTATGTGCCTGCCACAGTCTGCACTCCTAACTACGAAAGTCTATATACTGCACAGTCCAACTATGAGGAAAGGTTTAGCTTTGCTGAGTCAATACCATTTTCAGGGATGTGGCGTATCCATGAAGAATAGGAGGAAGACATATTTTTTAGTTTTTTTCTGCATTTTCTGAATTAAACAAAGAAGTAGCTGGATCTGTCAAAATTAGCCATGTCATGCAAAATACAAAATGTCACACTTGTGCCATAATTATCCTCCAGAAACTTCACGTTAACTATGAGATCAGTTGTTTTTTCAATTTTTCCTTGACACTAAGGACCCTCTTTGTAAAAAAAAAAATTTTGTGTTGAGATAAGATTTAATATATAATTTCATGGCTCATTAGAGGGGTGATATATCGCAGAGTGCAATGAGCTGTCATGCATGAGTTAAGAAATAAAGCTTTTTTCCCCCACTTTGATCAGCAATACCCTGCAGCATGCCAAAAGGATACCTAGTGGTCCCTGGACTCCAGTTTGGTTGGTAACACGAGCACCTGAGATTAAAAAAAGCCTATTTCTAGATATAAAAGTAAGTACTGGCTGGTATTTTGTATGGCACTTGGTTGCACTGTCAGTGCCAAGTGCTGATAGTTGGTAAACTCATCTGCATGACTGCCAAGTGTTGGCTCTTTCCCCCTCAGGGCTTCCCCAACCAATGCAATCACATTATATCCTTTTCTTTATTCCACGTGCATGCGCAACTCTAATCAAATCAAAACAAATAACCTCCTCAAAATTTATGATTAAATCATTGTGGAATTCAGCTTGACAATTCAATGGCCACAATAAAAGGAAGATGCGCATCCATAGAAAATGCTGAAAGACCATTGAGTGCTGTGAGTGCTAATTAACACAAGTGAGAAGTGAAATCTAAGAAATAACTCCTGGTGGCGGTGCGGAGTCTTACCGATGGTGGAGATGTGAGACGGGTGAAATTCGTTGTCCGTGAATCTGCATAACAAACATGTTTTCCCAACCCCAGAATCTCCGAGAAGCAGGAGTCGGAAGAGCACATCGTACTGTTTAGCCATGGTGTTGAATGTAGTGTTAAATGAAAAAAGCCCCAGTCAGCTAGCTCTGCGATAAATGACCAATCCCTCCCCACATGCATCCCATGTCTGCTCAGATGGTCAGCATAAGGCTTTGGCTATGCTTCTTTTTGTTCACTGATGCTGGGTCGGTGGGGAAACAAAACAGGGATGCTCCAGCTTCCCAGGCAGCCTCCAGCCTCCAGTGGGTGCGGTGGACCACTGTCAAGTGAGACCGAGTGAGAAAAGGAGACTTCCGGTTATTGTTTCCTACATAAAAGCACAACTGGTGAACATTATGATATTTTAGAACGAGGGTTGGATTCATGTTTTGGTAGTAAAATAAAGTATAATCCCTATTTTTCATGGTGTGTTAGTTATGTATTTCATTTGTATGTAGAAATACTGATAGTGGGAGCTTATGCACATATCCAGAAATGCACACACTGTACACAGGTTATTTTCATCTGTCAATTGAATCCAGGCTTATATGAAAGGCTCATCTTAAGCTATCTGTGAACATATTAATGTGGCTTTGATTCTGCTCCATTGCTCATATGTATGATAGTTTATAATAATATTATCACTGTACATTTGTGTACATATTATCGACTTTTTGTCAGATGCTTAATTGCTGTGTCTGTATTAACACTTCTAACATGGTTCTGAAGCATTAATTGTAATTTACCTTAGGTACCCCACTTCCTGTATGCTATAGGCAATTCATATTTTTAAGAAATTTTGCTTTTTGTTTTTATATTGTCATATCATCATTATGTTTAAAGTAATGATTTTTTCTCGCCAAACGGCTGGAAAAAAGGAGGGAGGGCCGTAAAATGCAAAAAAGTGACATCTCTCTGGAAATAGAGAAAAAACAGGAAATGCAAACTGATTTCTCAGTAGGAATCACTAAAGTCCCATCTTAGGACTGGCCTAGTTGCTGGTTTCTGGGTATCTGCAAGATATTAAAGAAGCTGCCATTTATGGTGTGCTGTGTGCATTGTACTTCATGGGTACTTGGAGGCACCAGAGGCCCAACAGGCCCGCAAACAGGTTAATCCAACCATTGAATCCCAGCCACACCAACCATGGACTGATTCAGCCACTGACATCTGGCAAGTGGTACCGCAGCCTCAAGGCCTGGACTAGCAGGCTCCAGAGCAGGTTTTTCCACCAGGCCACCAGGCTTATGAACAATGGATACTAAAGACCTGTAGCTTGCCTGATGTCACACACACATACATAAACACATACCTATATTTGTACATGCACATGCTGTATACTATACACATATAGATATTTATTCATGTATTATAGGTAGGACACATGCACACTTTACATACATACATTCATGTTGTATATATTTGTTTGTACTCTTATCTCTTACTATTGCTTTTTATTTAAAATATTTCTTTTTCTTTTCTGCATTGTGGAGGAGCTGAAACATTTTACTCTCTATACTTGTGTAATGTAATGAGATGTAACATTAAAGAACTTGAACTTGATTTGAAGGTTTACCCCCACAACCTCTTTCGAATTTTTATTTTGAAGGGTAGATCATTACACTTCCGGCACTATTGTGTATGTTGCTGATTTGACGCAGATTAACGGTGGAAAAGTGCTGCTTTTCGACGTCAGTAACAAATCACCAACTAGAGAATATGGATAATAAAAAACTTGGACATTGACCATGAGAAAGACACACAGTCATAAACCGGTATTTTACTCTAAAACTGACGTTAAAACACCCTTTTCAAGCGATAATATAACTGTGAGCCGTTAGTGAATGGCAGATGTTTGTTCCCTTGGAGACGCCGTAGCGGGCGTGCGCGCAGTTTCCGCCGCACTCCAGCCGTCTGCAGGAAGGGAGCGGAGAGTCCAGTCAGTGAAAGTGAGAAACTACCAAAACAAACTAACGGCCTCCCTTACAGCTAACGGGTCCTAGTATCATCATGGACGGTGTGCCGACGCCCCTGCGGTGCTTCAGCGAGTGTCACTCGGCAGAGATGTTCGCGGATGACGGGGTGGAAACGGTGACTTCGGTGGAGCAGGTGAGCGGATTAGCTCTGTTAGGTAATGTGGCTAATGCTAACAGTCCTTCTACTTCAAATGGAGGCTGGAAAAGTGAGATATTCAACTGTCACACCCTAAATTATTCACAGTCGAGATTAGAAGAACGTCTTGAAATGAGCCTGCGTTCATTTGCTGGCAGCTCTTTAGCCAATTTAAATGAGCAAGCTGTAGTTCATGGGTAGCTAGCACGTCCCCCAATGAGATTAAGTTTGACTTAATTTAGCTAAGAGGCGTTAAATTAAACCAAAGCTTGGTACGACGCTGCCCACGTACATTTAATGTGTGGGCGTTAAAGGATAGGTTCACAATTTTTCATCTCTGATGTTAAAACAGCAGTCAGGTGTCCACATGATCACTGAAAGAGGTTTTCTTGCTGTAATCATTCCTCCTGGTCATACTGGCTCTTAAAGATCCCGTTCAAATGCGTTTTCAGTGTAAGTGATGGGGCCAAAATTCAGTGTGTCCACACAGTCATTTTGTGCAAAAATGCACTTAAAAGTTGATGTGAAGCTTATATGAGGCTTCAGCAGTCTGAGTCAGTCACATCAAGTGGACATTTACAGTCTTTTTAGCATCAAATTCTCTCTATGTGTTTCCTCAAACAGTGTTTCCCTGTTGAGCTGCGGTGGAAGTCTAGTAACAAAAAGAGGGACTTTGGCACTAAAAATACTGAAATGTTGAAATATATCTACTTGATTTGACCCATTTGGACGACTGAAGTTTCATATTAGCTTCAGATAAACTTTTATCTGCTTTTTTTTTGTTCCAAAACAAGGACTGTGGATTTTGTCCCCCATCACTTACATTATAAGTACGTCATGAATGGATCATCTAATGGTCAGTATGAACAGGAGGAATGATTATGGCAAGAAAAACCTATTTAAATGTTCATTGTTTGACAGCTGTAGTTACTTTTCAGATTAAAAGTATACATTAAATAATACAGGCTAAGTTTAGAAAATAAATAAGGATTAAACCAGTAGTTCCTAGGCCTGTCACGATAATTACATTATCGAATTATCGTACGATGTTTGGACATGACCTCGATCATTTTTGCTGACCTCAACATTGCACATTGTGTTTACATACGTGTTATTTTACATAAAAATATCACCAACATTTTAGCCAACATGATGCCAGAATTAACAGCGTAACTTATTGTGTGTGGTCTATCTATTAGAGGTAAATAATCTGAAATATAATCATGAAAAAGGTGATTTAGTGCTTGTTTTTAATATCATGGCAAGCTAGCAAGTTAGCAAGCTGTGACAACAATAAATCATCATACTCTGAGGGGATATTACTAAGTTGTTTCCTGTTAATTTTGAGAAACTATGCATCCCCACTAACCTGGAAGAAGTTGTAAACAGTAGTGAGTGAATTCCTTTTCAACAACAGTTAGCTTTATGAGTTTGTTTTCTTTTTAAGACAAACAGAAAAGGACTCTTTTTTTTTTTTTTTTTTGTGGGCATCACACTCACCCTGACAAATAAAAACGGCTCCTGCCATTTCTAGAAACCCCGTATTCTCCAAAAACTCTTCATTCCCACTAGTGAACGTATAGTGGAGGTGCGTGGGCTGTGATGTGTGTAGGCTATGGTGTAAGTGAATAAGGGGTCCTGCCACCTCCCAAAAAGGTAAATACGGTATTTGAACCAGTGTTACCATGTTCACTGCAACTGTGGCATAAAATGGTCTTAAAATGACAATAATATTGTTTATCGCAATGATTTCTGGGACAATATATCATCCAACAAAAGTAGTTGACGTGACAGGCCTGGTACTTCTCAAAGCTTTTGGTGTATAACACCTGTTGTGGCTCCCAGTCATGTCACGCTCCATGTCAACAACACTGACATTTTTAACACATTAATGTAAATGACTAATTTGCATCTGCCAGATGATAAGTACCAAGAAAATGCAGCACAGAACTGCTCTAGATAAGTTAACGGTCGTTTATGTCTAAAATTGCTCAACATGACACAAGAATTAAAGATAGACTGGCTGATTTTGTGATAAAGCTCTTCCAAATGCTCAAATTCTCTCCCAGGTTACTTGAAGTGTACTGAATCAGTCTACACCTTGAGCCTTCTTTCAATTATAAGATTAACTATCCTACATGTAATATTAATAATAATGACTAGCAGGTTGGTGGATATGTATCCATGCCTTTAAGCTTCAGCTTCACACTGTCTGTTACTCTGTTTACACTCTCTCTTCCTTCCTGTCTTCTCTTTTTAACTAGAAAAAAGTTGAACGCAGCATCGAAGAAGTCATCAGTGTTTACAAGCAAATACACAGTTTACCACAGTAAGTACTCACAGTGGTGCTGCAGCTCATGAACAGTTTCCGTCTGTGCTTCCACCAAATGAAAAGGTTTGTCGTTTTTACATCATGTTACGTTTAACATCAATCACCCCACATCTCACATCTGACATGAAAGTCTCTTCCTGGGAAAAATCTTCCCTGAAGACATTTATGTCACTTCCCTGTCTTTTTGTCTCAGCTATCAAAGATACTAACTAAAGGTTCAAAAAATCAGATTATATATGACACATATTTCTAAATGACTGGAGTAAGATAACAACTAAGATGTAAAATATAATAAAAAGGCAATAAATTACACAATTATTACTCTTTAAAGAGATGGATTGTTTTATATTGTAAACACAAATCATAAATTCACTAAATATGACATTGTTTTAAGTTCAGCTAGAGCATCATCATCATCAATATCATGTGCTAGCTAGTAAGAGAAGAATGCAGCAGTATTCTCACTGAGAGAGTGATGTTTTTATGTGAAGAAGACAGAGAATGAACTTCAGACGTGTGAGATAGATATTGGTGCAGTGATTCTATGAAATTGGCCTGATAACATCGCTGTATGTCATTAAAGTAGAGCTGCAATGAATAAGCGATACTCGGTCGACAGAAAATGAATCAGCAACTTTTTTGATAATTGATTAAACATGTAAGCAAAATGACATTTGATAGCTCTTAAGTTGATAGATAAGTTGAGAATTTGCTGCTTTTCCTTGTCTTTACATCACGGTTCATTGAAAATCTCTGGTTTTTGAGTGTTGATCGAACAAAACAAGACATTTGATGGTTACAATAAATCAACAACAACTGGCAGACTAGGCCATAATGTAAATAATTAGCTGCAGCGCTACATAAAAGCATGCACATGCATGTTCAAACCCGCAGCGACAAAGTGCTCAGATATTGTGTCGCCATAGTAATGATGATCATCTATTCATAGGACTGTCATAATGTCGGATGCATCTACTGCGATTATGACACATTTCCAAGGACTGCTGCTCATTGGCTGTGGCTGTTTGCTAATAGAGATGGCTGTGCAGTGATGTATGATGGCTGTTATTTAAACGGTGTGTTGATCAGCCCACATACTTTGCTCCCGTTATCAGCTGTTATCAGTCCTCCCTTTAATAGGGTGACTCATCTCATTTCTATGACAACTGCTCGGACCTGAATGTCACCGGCGCTGCTGCCAATGGGGACATTTTTTCTTCAGTTTATGCTGCTACAAGAAACATGATTGTATTAATGAGTAGAGGTCATGTGATTAAAAGTGTCATCTGTTGTCTGTATAGGAGGAAAGGTTCACTTTCAACTTTTGGACAAAGGTGAAAATGAGAGGAGACCATCCAAGTGGTGTTTTTTAGGACTGCAGTCTTTGGTAATTCTTTGGCCTGCATACCATACTTGAAGCAGGTTGCACTGCAGATCCACTGGTGTATTCTTTCAAACATGACGCTGATATGTAATATTTTGCTACCCAGATCTGCCAATAAACAAATGCTGGTGCAAAACAGGTGCAAACGTGCTGACTCGCCCTAAAAGTTGGCTGTAAAGCAAAAGACCAACTTCATTTGGTAGACTGATGATTCATTTATATGAAATCTCTTGGAGTCCTTTAGGGCGCTTCCAGCCAGGAGCAAAGATCTATATAGAATTCATAAATACTCTACATCAGTGCTTCAAACTTTTTCATGTCAAGAACCCCTAAACTAACCACAGACCCCCATCTGATAAAATTTTTGCTTTTAGATGTTTTATTACAGAAAGTATATGAAACCCATGACTCAAAACAGTCATACACTCTGTCATTATGTTACTTATAATGGAATCATAGTGAAAATAAATTATTCTCATTTTTGCTGGGGTCCCCTGGAACCCCCTCAAGGACCCTTAGGGGTCCCCGGACTCCACTTTGAGAACCACTGCTCTAGATGGGGCAAGCACTTTTAAATTGTCTTTAAATGTTTCCTTTATTTAATTTGAATAAGTCAACTTAAACACAGGGATATTACTGCAGGTGTAAGTAGACTGTTTTATTAATAAAAGATTAATTTTCTCATATTAATGTAAGAAAGTTGTGAGTGCTTGCTCCACCCTTTAGTGACTCTGTCATATCAGAGCTGTAGCCAGGATTTTAGAAATATTGAGGTCAGGAATCCAACTTTCCACCTCCACCCCAAGACTAGAAACCATCCACTGTATATAAAGAGTCTATGCTAGAAACCAAATTCATATTCATGTCATAATTTCATGTCCATTCAATTTTTCAGTCATACATTCTGTAAATTCTGTATGATGCCACATTGCCAGGATTTAGTTTTAGTGGAGAAAATCCTCCTTTTTTGTCACTTTATACCTTTAAAAACCCACCATGTGTAATTTTTGTGTGAACTCCTCGGACCAAATCCAATAATAACCTCAGCAGTATCTACCATGTACTTTACACACAAGGTACAAAAATACCTTCCATGATCTGCCAAACACTGCCAGTAGAACTAATATGAGACTGATACAAATAAGGCTTTTTGAAGCTGCTGAAATGGTTAGTTGATTAATTGATTTAGTGATCAGCAACTCTTTTGATCACAGATTGTCTTTAACAGGACAAAACACGTTGGCATCACTTTGGACACAGAATTGTTTGGGGCATTTTGCACTACTTTCTGATGTTTTATAAACCTATTGATTAATCAGAAAAATAATTGGCACAATAATAGATCATGAAAACACAATCTCTGCCAAAATTCACATAAAATTTGAATGGAAGTAGAGATAGTAATATATCAGTGCTGTATATTATGAAGCCCAAAACATCAAAGTGTTTTCTTCCTCTTTTCTTTTTCAGATTGCTCATCTTGAGATTGAGATTATAGGTTTCGCACACTCGTCTTTCGCCCGGTCCGTCCTCGACATCAAAACAGCCGAGTCGACTGGCTTTTTAGCCGCTTCGCGCCGGTCCTGTGCCTCCCCTCTGACCGTTGTTGTGTTACAGAATCGCTGCTATGAAACCTTTTGGCAGCGATCTGTGACTAACCCTGTGTAGGAAGAGTGTAATCACAATCGTCGTAGCGCTCGCTGCATGAAAAGGGCAGGCAATAATAGGACTGGGTGGGTGGTGAGGTAGGCGGAGAGTGTCAGCTGTCTTTGTGTGTGTGTGTGTGTGTGTGTGTAAGGAGCTCTACAGATGCAGATGAAAGTTGCATTGGTGCTCCTGTGGCGCACACATGCACATTGACATTAAAGTGATGCAGGGAAACAGCGTGTGGCTCACGGTTATCAGTTTTTATTGGTTTTCACAATGAATACTTTGATAAGTGAAAGGAGTAAATCAGAGCAAAGTGATGGTTTTATTTGCGTGACACAGTGGATGAAAAATTCAGAAGAAAATGCAACTCGTGAAGCTGCAGATGAGTCGACATACTTGAAATAAAATAAACAGAATAAACTGCTGCTGCCTTTTAAACTGCAAATAATTGTATTTATTTATTTCTCTTAGATTTATTTCTAGATTTGTTTATTAAAAATATCTACAGATACAGTCCTGGATTTTCAATTTTTAATGAAAATGAAAATGTAAAGCTTCAAATGGATGGACTGCAGGGCTAAAAAGTGAGAAAAATGACTTGAGGGCCAGCTGATTGTTTAAAACATAATTTCCATTTTTTACTACCTGGAGTGTTATGACCTGATATTTGCAGGCACAGTTCCAGGCGATTATTCAAAGTAGCAAGAACAAGAACTCTTCTGTCATATGTTTCTCACGTGTCTGCATCAACATGATCTGATGCTGCTGCCTGTTTGTAATCGATCCTTCTGTCTTGTGTTTGTCCTTCAGGCCAAGTTTGTTGCGGGAACAACACTACCAGTATCTCAAGAAGGGCTTACGTCACTTATCAGATGCTTATGAGGTATAGTATCACACTTCTGGTAAACACGCTGAAACAAATGTTATTGCCATGTGTGTTTTTATAAACTTGTTGACACGTCGATCAGCTGTAACATTAAAACCACATGCCTAATACTGTGTAGGTCCCCCCTCGTACCACCAAAACAGCTCTGACCTGTAGATGCATGGACTCCAAAAGACCTCTGAAAGTGTCCTCTGGTATCTGGCACCAAGACGTTAGCAGCAGATCTTTTAAGTCCTGTACGTTCGGGTTTGTTTTTCCATCACATCCCACAGACGCTCGATCAGATTGAGATCTGGTGGATTTGGAGGCCAAGGCAACACCTTGAACTCTTTGTCATGTTTCTTAAACCGTTCCTGAACAGTTTTTGTAGTGTGGCAGGGTGTGTTATCCTGCTGAAAGAGGCCACTGCCATCAGAGAATACTGTTGCCATGAAGGGGTGTACTAACAATTTTTAGGTAGGCGGAACGTGTCAATGTAACATCCACATGAATGCCAGGACCCAAGGTTTCCCAGCAGAACACCGCTCAGAGCATCAACACTGTCTCTGTCGGCTTGCCTTCCTCCTACAGTGCATCTCGGTGCCATCTCTTCCCCAGATAAACGACACGCGCGCACCCGGCCGTCTGCGTGATGTGAAAGAAAATGTCATTCATCAGACCAGGCCACCTTCTTCCATTGCTCCATGGTTCAGTTCTACTGGGAACACCCCATAAGACCTGCTGTTTCAGAGATGCTCTGACCCGGTCATCTCGCACATCACAATTCGGCCCTTGTCAGATCTTTACGTTTGCCCATTTTTCCTGCGTCCAACACATCAACTTCAAGAAATGACTGTTCACTCGCTGCCTAATATATATCCCATCCCTTGACAGGCGCCATTGTAAGGAGATAATCAGCGTTGTCCGCTTCACCTGTCAGTGGTTTTAATGTTGTGGCTGATGGATGTATAGGATTTAGTCCTCCCCTTTAGTTTGCATTAGCTCCTGTGAGTCAGTAAAACTAGTGTAGACCTGAAGGACTGTAACACTCACTGCCTCTCACTCTACTTTAAATAGAAATACCATTGTTTTCACTTTGCAAAAAAAAAAAATATGCTTGTCTGCTCTCGGGAAGGTCGCCTCTGTGTTTTTGTGTGTGTGTGTGAACTATTCTCTGCTCTCGCCAGAAAAACGAAAAGTAAAGCATTTTTTGTCCTTCCCACCTCCAGCTCCAACCGATTTGACTTCAGCCTTCATGGTTTCAGTGGTGCTCCCTTTGAAGCCACAAAAGCAGATTGACAGCAAGTGTGTTTGTCGTGCAGTGACATCGTGCTGTGTCTATATGTTCAATAAACGACCGCAGCAGTGGAAATTAGAAGCCAAGTTATGATGTTATATATAAAAAAAATTTTAAAAAAAACAGCACAAAAGTCATCACATTACTGTATTGTTTGTATTATAAACACCATCACATTTTTACCAACCATTGAGAATAAGTGGTGTGATCTTTTTTCCATGCGCCCTCAGCTCGGTCATTTCCTTACCCGTGTGCTCTGTCTGCCCTGGCAGACTTGTTCTCCCATCTCTGCATCTGACCGATCCCGCTATTTTGTTTATTGCTATAATTGGTCATCTGATGCCCATCTGATCATGTGGTGTATGTGTGGGCTTGTCTGTCTCTGTGCGAGCAGTGTCTGGATGCTAGTAGACCGTGGCTTTGCTTCTGGATTCTTCACAGTCTGGAGTTACTAGAGGAGCCCATTCCTGCTGCTGTCGCCTCCGAGTGAGTCACACACACACACACACACACACACACAAACGCACACCAACTCGCACTCGACCATTAGTCTACTATCAGAGGGCAAAGACAGAACCAAATAAAGCCTGTGCCCTGCCAAGGACTTTTTTTTTTATTACTGTTACATATTTCTCATAATTATTACAGTAGCTGCTGCAGTGCAAAAATGTTGACAGATAATGAATTACAGCAGCAAAACCTAAGGCTTGTTGTTCAACCTTGTTGGAAACCAAATGTTTTATGTGTTATGGAATGAAAAGCAAACTCATAGAATGGAAATACAGGGATAGCTGCACGCATTTTCACTCGCTCCTATAAGACGTTCCCATTGTTACCAGTGTTAGTTGTTTGCATGAAAAGTGGGCTCAGGCTCCTTTCACACCTTTGCACGCCTGTTCAATCACTGTGTGAAATGGCAAGTCACAGAAATTGACTGATTGACCCCCACCCCCCGATCAGATGTCAGATAGATGTGGGAGGAGGCGGGGCATCTGAAGCTATTGGAGCGTCCGACCAGCAGTGCTGATGGAGTAAACACCAGCCTTAAATGGTCTTATTCCAACAATAGTAGTATTTTAATCGTTTGTTTATTGTGTCGTGCATTTTCAAGTGCCCTAACCCAAATTGACTTATATGGACCAAAAATTCTGCATGGTGACACACAACATTTGTCAGGAAAAGAACATACAACATCACATTACAAAGAACTAAACAAATAAAATCAGCCACAAAAAGGAAAAAAGTTCTTTCTAATCATCCAACACAGAGAGAGAGAGGACATTTTTTCTGAAAAGTATAGCTCTTAAATAATCCTACAATGAGTAATAAAACGTGCCATGCCACTGCTTGTTTTTCTAGTGCAGTATGATACTAGTCACAGCTGCATTGTTTTATCTTTTATTGCCCCTGTAGTTTGCATAATTACAATTAATCTTCATTTTCACTGTAATCGAACACCCTCTGTAATTAATAGCCATGGAGACAAAACTGCAGTGAAAGTAATGATTTCCCCCGAAATCACCAAGACCGATAATTGTGATTAACAACAGTGGTGACGGTATTCGGCTGCACTCGCACCAAATCGGGGCGGTGTGGCGAAAACACCAGTCGTCCCATTCATTTGAACGGGGGTAGTGCGGCTCGGCTGACTGCGGCTGGAAAATTGAGCCAGAATCAACTTTTGGAGAAACGCAACCTGACGTCACTGCGGCTGAAGGCTGCGGTGGTCAAGTCACAGCGGGAGATCAGACTGACAAGAGCTATAAACTCTTGTCACGAGGGAGGTCAAAGACGCTTGATAACATTAGTAAAGTTAGACTTTGCCGTCGGCTTCCTGACTCATTTTAAAAAAAGACGAGAGAAAAAGAGAGAGAGAGAGCAGCTGTGGTCGAGTCAGTTAGAGAGTGAATTAAGAGAAGGAGCGCTGGTAGCGAGAAAAGCCGGTGAATCAGATCAATAAAACGTTATTTTCTGATTGTTTCACAGCGGTTGCATTGTAGAGCACAAATTAACACGCCCATAAACCCACACACCTCCGCTCGACCCCTGCGGCTGAACGCTGCACCGCCTGACTCGGTGTGAATGCAGCCTTAAACAGGAAAGACAGGTATATGTTTTTAAGACGTGTTTGTGCAGCTGTAACTTCATACCGTGTTGCTGGTATTGCCACCAAAATGTCATTTGATTAAAATAACTGCCAATCGAAAGTAACACTCTGCAAGCCCCAAAGCAAGTAGCGATGCCAGGCTGCCAACCCACACTCTCATTATTACTGTGAGGCTTGCCAACACACCGGCTGGCACTGCCCAGTGCCGCTGCGATGCCCTCGTGCTCACACACAAAAAACACACAGGCCCTGTTCAAGGATTTATAACAATGCAACCTACAACAGATTGCTTTCTCCGTCCCATGAAATGTACACTGTTCTCAGGTCAGTATTGGCACCGGGCTGGTCGGCCAGAGCTAGGTTTCCCTTCCAACTCAGTTGGCTCGAGGCATCCTTGCAGTTTTGTGATTTCTCTCCACGGCGGAGGATGAAGAGGACATTTGTGAGGGTTGCAGCTTAGAGCACAGAGGCTGGAAAGAAAGGAAATTGTGGTCGGGATGGTCTGTGCTCAATGCCACGTCAGCTACAGGGACTAACCCAGCGGTGCTTGCTTCACAGTTTTTTGGGTTCTGCAGAGCCTGAGATGCAGAATTACAGCTCCGATGCTCTGATGGATTTCAGACTGTGTTTTCCAAGTGACGTTCATGAAAGAAAAATGTTCGCAATGTTTTTTTTTTTAAAGTCTTAAACCTGCAGTGCGGAACTTTTACATATAAATGAACGTCTGTTTGTTGCCAAAACGTGTTGACACAATGCTGATTAAGCCTATCACTGCCAGATAAACCTCTCTGTCTTTCACAGTACACAGTAGTTTTTTAAATGGTGGTGACTTGTGCACCGGAAGCGCTGGAAGTACACATTTCTGTGAGGGAAAATAGGCTACAAATAGATAATTACCTCATCTGACGACTCTATCACATTTTTTCCCCTCTGCCCTTAACAGAATGCTCCTGGGGACAGAGGGGGGGGAGAGAGAGATGTACGCAGGCGCTGACAGTGTTTTTGTAATTAATCAAAAGTCCCACATTCCAGCTCTAAGGGAAAGTTTGTTGTGCATGCTTGTGCTTTTTCTGCTTCATCTTTCTTTATACCCAATTAGACATATTCACACTGAAATCAGTACAACCTCTGTAGAAAGCGAGCAGTTGGCCTGGGGTTAGCGTAAGAGAACAGCAGCCGCTTTAGTCCATCATTCAGTGATTGAATTTTACTTTTAATTTAGCAAGCTATGTTTATTGTATCTGTGTTCAGGACAAGAATAACAGATTTTTATGTAAACATAGTGCCCTAAAGCACACTTAATCTGAAACATAAACTGAGAGGCTCAATCACATCATAAACGTACATGAACATGCTGCAGTTCCTGTTTTCCACTCACTATCAATCATCACCCAGATTTTCTAAGACTGGAGATACTACAGTGTCACACTCACTTTTTTACACAATAGTAACCGATGTAACATTTCAATATCTGGGTTAAATGATTCTTCGGTTGCTGTTGACAGTTTATTATTTATTCATAGTTTTTTTTAATAGATTTTCAAAACAGCGTAGTCATGGAGATCAAACCAGCATGTTCTCGTCAGGTGCACCAACTGATTTGTTAGATGTATTATCTGTGGACTGCTAATTGCATTTTATTCTTTACAGACTGGTTTTTTTTCAGACAGATTTATAGCCTGAAGTTACAAAACAGGGCATCATGATTCATGAGCAGAGCTGCGGGAGGCAGGATTTCCAATAAACTCAGTCCCACTTCACCGCTGATTGTTTTGATAATGAGAAGAAATGTTATCATTGATTTCTTCAAGCAGAAACTACTTACTTTTATACCACTGTCTAACGCTAACAACTTCAACCCATAAATCTCCATTAGTTATGGTTACATAATCAGTGGAGATGCAGGAAGCAAATACGCAAGACACACTTTGTTGAACACTTTTTGGTCATACAACTGGAATCATTTTTGTTCATACCTCCTTGTCTTTTTTTTCCCTCTCCAGTGTGTGTCAGTTCTTGGCACGTTGTCAGAGCCCAACGGGAGGCTTCGCCGGTGGACCGGGTCAGCACGCCCACCTCGCACCCACCTACGCCGCCGTCAACGCCCTCTGCATCATCGGCACAGAGGAAGCCTATAACATTATAGACAGGTACTAGCGTGGTCGCGCAAGCTCCGTTTCACCCTGCGGTCCCGCATACCAGGACTGAAACTTTTCTTCTCACATTACCCCCCCCCTTTATCCATCATAAGATCAACCAGGAATTCCATCCACACACAGCTTAAAAGTGGCCATATACATGTGAACAGACAGGAGTCATAAGTTATATCGGACGTGTGTTTCTTTGACTGACATGAGCTAGATATCACCGAACACGATGTCAGGAAACTGTACACAAACATCTCACTTCCTCTTAACTTGCAGCTTAGATATAGACCATGAATTCTGTTGTCAGCAAAACACTGGATTTTCAAAGCTCACAAGTTTTTCATATCGTAAATCACTTCAGATGCCAAGATCGGAACTTTGTCATGGTGGCGTTGGCGGAGAAACATAACTCTGAGTCACAAGATGCACTATAAATACAGCTGTTGAATATGTGCAGTCACATCAAGGGTATCAGTGTTTTTGTACTGAAGTCGCAGCCTTCAGATTATAAATAAATACTAAAGCAAGGGCTTTTTCCCATTAATTTTGTATCAGTTAGTGTATGTATAATTCATTTTTTTGGAGTACTACACTACACTAACTATAATGTTGTTACAGTTGTAGCAGAATATGACAGAAATATCTCCATGGTGCTATTTAACCAGTGGCTAATTATTTGATTACAGCTCATTTTCTGTTCACTTCTATCTGAAATGTTTGATTCCGTTTTTTTTCATTGAAGTGAAGCAGGATTAGGCAGCAGGTGTTGACTTTGCATCGACGCTGTATTAAATTTGCAGCACTGACACTTTTCTTCCTGCCTTCCCCTCCCTCCATCTCTGCCTTATCGCTTCCCTTCTATCCACATCACCATATATCTCCTCCTCCTCCTCCTCCTTCTCCTCCTCCTCCTCCTCCTTCTAATCTACTCCTCTCCTCCTGTGCTGATCTTCTCCAGGGAGAAGCTGTTAGATTTCCTATGGTCAGTGAAGCAGCCAGATGGCTCCTTTGTGATGCACGTCGGAGGGGAGGTGGATGTCAGGTGAGAGAGCTCAGGGGGGGAAGATAACGCTCCCTCCACCCTCTGTTCCCTTCTCCTGATTCAGTATTTGCTTTATTAGCACAACAACAGGAAGACTCATACATCACAATAGAGTGAGATGACAAAATGAAAAACATACTTCACAAACATAAATGAGAGTAAATTTCATATCTACGGTGCTGTTCATTCTCGTGTGATGTCTCGGTGTTAAAAGCTAAATTTGCAAATTTGGTTCTTTCCACCAAATTTGTAGGATTTAAAAAAAAAAAAGCATGTCTATCTTTCTTTTTTATATATTTAAAGCTCTTTTGTTCCCCTTTGGTGTTGATAGAGAAGAGGAGAAACACTCGCATAGACATAAGAGTGTATTTGTGTTATTTGAGCTTCTGTATTTGTGTGTGTGTGTGTGTTTTCTCTCTTTGAATCTGTGAGGGCAGTGGGGTTTTTAATAAGGACCTTTTGTCGCCTTCCGTTTGAACAACAAGCCTTAAAAGTCAAAGTTACGTCTTCACTCTCGACGGAGGCTGTTATCTGTCGCCAACCAATTAACGCTCAGCCGTCGTTACGTTTTATTTAAACTCGCTTTCTCTCAGGCTGGTTCGCTATCAGTCGCCGCCTCGTGAGAAGCGTGCATCTCCACACAACGTCGACTTTAAAGCAGCCTGGTTTTAAGTGAGAGAGATCATCTAGAAGGTTCTATCAGCAGGTTTTTAGAGGCAGGAGAACTCTTATCAACTCATAAAGGAAGCATTTTATTGTTTAATTGATCTGAAAGCTCAAAGATCACCAAATTGAAATGGTTTCCACTGGACGGCAACCAATAAGCACATTTCTCACCAATACACTTCATGTTGAGAACTTATCAACCATTTCATTAATGATTTATCAAACCCTCCAGTCTCATTATCAGCTCTCTGCTTTCACTATAGGAGTAAACAGCTACGTTGGGAAGAGGAAATGAATGCATTAATAAATAAAAACACTTCTTTATGCATGCTCCACATGGAAGCTATTTCAATTACTTACTGAAAGTAAATGAATGACTTTGTCCAGTAAATGTTTGATATCACTCAGACAGGTGAAGCTCCTCAGGAACTGTGCTGCTGACAGTGTGGACACTTCAGTAGCGCTTACACGTCGCTGACGTCTCATGTCTGCTGTGAATTCCTAGTAACACAAGTGTTATTTTGTCCTTTTATTATCTTCTACAAATCCCCTGAAGAGTCCTTGATTAAACGAGTTTATCCGGTGTATCTGCGACTGTATTTTTAATCTCATGGGAGCAGCTTTATGTCAGGCAGACACCTCTGAGAGTGCTCTCGGGAATGTTCCCATATTTACACTAGAAAATACACTTCACTATTGAAACTACACCGTCTGTGTTCTCTGTAATGACAGAAAATGTCAGTCAAACACAACAATTTGAGCCTTTATGCCTTTTGTCATAGTTTTTGGACAACTGCAGAGTTCTTTGGCACAGAGAAATAAGCTAGAATAGACTTTAGATACACAGATGATACTCATGAACAGAGCTGCAACAATCAGTCGAATAACTGATAAGTCAACATAAAGTTAATCAGTAATTACTTTAATAATCAATAATAAATTGAATTTCTTTGGATTTTGAACTGTTGACTCGACAAAACAATAAATTTGAAGACATCACCATGGGAACTTTATGGAGAAAATAATCGGTGGATTCATCGATAATGACATTAATTATTAGTTGCAGCCTTACTCATAAATAAGGTCAATTAATTGTCCATTTCTGGTGTCGTCAGGAGATTTGTTGATGATAATAAAAGGCGACGTTGACACCAGCCTTATCTTTGAATTCCCAATGAGTCATTAAGTCGTAAAGCTTTACAAGCTCAGGACAGCAGAGGAAACTCAGGTAGTACAAACTGAAACAATGTGACAGAACAAAAAGCAAAACGGCTGTTTATATTTGGTCTGCTGGCAGTCTAAAAATACAGCGTGTTGGAAGATAATGTGTAAGTGTAGGAAGAGCAGACTTCCTGCTCAACCCTGTCTCTCTTTGTTGATCTGTATCAGTCTGTTTTTTTTTTTCCCCCACTTTTTTTTTTTTTTTTTATGATAGGAGTGCGTATTGTGCAGCCTCAGTAGCATCGCTCACAAACATCCTCACACCTAAACTGTTTGAGGACACGACTAACTGGATCCTCAGGTACAGTATTTCTCCATAAATCACAATCTGCCCTGTTCTCAGTCCAGCAAAACAAGCGTTTTATAGTTTTTTGGGTTTTTTTTTGTCTGCGTGTAGGTGTCAGAACTGGGAAGGTGGTCTGAGCGGAGTGCCGGGTCTGGAGGCCCACGGCGGCTACACTTTCTGTGGCACGGCCGCCCTCGTCATCCTGGGTAAAGAACACATGCTGGATCTCAAAGCCTTGCTGGTGAGAAACTCCCATCGCGTTACATTTTCACAGCCACACTTCACTTCTTTTTTTTTTTTTTTTCCATTACAAAAGAATGACATGAATAACCTCTGCACCCAGTAACCTCAGATACCACTTGGCTCCAACCAAAAAAAGGATGTTATCAATATCCGTCACAACAGAGCCTTTGTGCTAAAGCAATATCCCTTTAGAGGCTGTGAAGGGCCGAGTAGAAACACACACGGCTGTGATAAAAATAAGAAGGCAGCGTTACAACCCAGAGCCAGATTTTATTAATAAAACCACTGATAATGTCCTGCCGAAGACCCGGATCGCTTTAAAATATTACACAAAGGAACGCTCACAGCATCTGTTTCTTTTCCTTTCTTAGACCGACTTTCTTCCCGCACCTGAGATCTGTTTCCTCGTATTCAGTCATATTATTTTTATTTGCGGCATAAAACTATTTCCAGCTGGAGCTCGAAGCGACATTCTTTCATTTTAGTTGTTTACGTTGCCACCAGGCTCTTGGCATATCGGAGGGACAAAGTTTCCATCAGTTTGTCTACAGTGGCTGGTGTGTTGTAACCATCGAGACTCGCTTTTGATCCCTGCGGGGGGGGGGGGGGGGGGGAGAGAACAGCAGCCTCGGAGCTTTTAGTGCGGATGGAGCTTTAGTGTTTTGCTCAGAGAGTCTGCAGCAGGGCAGATGCTTACTGACACAGAGCTTAAGGTCAACAAGAAAAGACAAAAGAGACGGTGTGTCAGCTCGCAGCCAACAAGGAACACAGCTAGTGTGTTTGTTTGTTTGTTTGTCGCCGTTTACAGTCATCATTCAGGAAGAATTACTACTTAAAATTCAAAAAAGTCAAGGATGTAAAGCGCTATCTCAGCAACCGCCACCGTACTTTAGCACATATTCAAACTCTGTTTAATAATAAAGCTAAAATTTGCATGCAACCAGTCAGAAAACCTGCTCACTGCATGCTAGCAGGCTGGTAAACCCCTCCCCCCCCCCCCCCCCCCTCCCCCTTCCTTCTTTATACTGTGCAGTCGTGTGGTAGCGGCCAATGTCACAGGTTAACATCCCGTGTCACCGTCCGTCCCCCTGGAAACCTCCAACATATGGATTTCTGTCTCAGCGGTTTAACCCGAGCGTCAGCGTGGAGCAGGAGGTGCCAGCCGGGGCGGAGACGGACTTTGGTGGTGCAGCAAAGGTTGAAAGTCAACACCAGGTCCAGAATATCTCCAGCAGTATGACTCACCTGCTGTATCTGCACAACACTTGTCATCGCTCCACAGCAGATACGACTATGAATGTCAGAGCAGTGAACAAACAAAACAAGTCTGACAACGTTTAATATCGTGATTAGATGATAGAAGAGTTTTGAAAACGGATGAATTGTCATTTATTAAGCAAAAAAAAAAAAAAAAAAAGCATCAAATCTGGCAGCTTGTTGAAGATGAGGATTTTCCACTTTTCTGTTTTTAATATTTTTGTTCTCAACTGTGGTTTTGGACAAAAAGTGACATTTGAAGATGTCATACTGGGCTCTGGGATGTTTTGAGAGATTTTTAGACTAAATGATTAATACATTGAACATACAAATCTAAAAAAAAAAACAAAAAAGATCATCAGCTGTTAAAAATAAGTGACTTTTGTGGTATTTATTCATAGTATCTGATGAGTGTGAAAACATCTGTGTGAAAAGAAGAGGAAGTCTGAGTGTTCTCATGCACAGTAGATTTTCTTTTCTTTTTTTTTATGAGAGTCATTTTCTTTCTTTACAATAATGCGGTATGGCAGTGGGTGCGAACGGAAACGGCTTTTATGAAGTTGTCTTTTTATCAAGTGATCTAGCATGAGTCACACTGGATGAAAACAATCCCACTTTCATCCCCGAAAGAACGAAATAATCGTTAACACAGAGACTCATGTTGATGGAAACTCTCAGTTCTGGCATCGCTGCAGTTATAATGACGACAATCAACAGTGTAGTCATCTGCCTTTTTTTTTTTTTTTTTTAATAGGAATTTGAGAACATGACTGCAAAAAAAATACCAAATGAAGAAAATAAAACATTATTTTCTTTTTTTTAAAAAGTGCTTTTGAATGTTCAGAAGCAACGAACGTCAGCGTGAAGCCGTATGACGCAGATGTCTAAGCGGCGTTAATTATTAACACGTGTATCAAAGTCAGCTGCTTCATTTGAGTATGAAAAATTTTATTGCAGAGAACAATTTGACACATCACCCATCAAGCGTAGAAAAAAAAAAAAGGAAGCAGCAGCCCGGGCCAGTGAATAACCAGTTTGTTCTGAGGCTTCTGCTCAGTATGCATAAAGAATTTATGATGTAGATTACTGATAAAAGATTTAAAAAAAAAAAAAAAAAGTTTTTATTTCCCTGTTACTGAAACAGAAAGGATGTTGGCATGTAGACATCTCGCTAAGGTATTAATTGTTCAAACGAATGAAGGCCAGAATGAACATAAAACATCAAATATGAAGCATATTCCTCATGTTTCTGTTAAACTTGTCTGCGTCTACTCTGCAGAAACTGGCATTCGTACGAAACAGTAAATCCCGCTCAAGCTCGACGTTAGCGAGCCTCGAGAACCCACAGATCTTTTTCCCCCTGCTCAACTTTTCTTTCTTTCTTTCTTTTTAGTCGAAACACTTGAGTTTTTTTCCCCATCTGCCTCTCTGGTCTTCAGTGTGTTGAGATGAATCCACCGACTGAAGTTAATAATCTAAACACCGTCCAACCTTCAGACAGACTACACCCCAGCTGGTATTAAACCCCCCCCCTCAATATTCCATAATAACTCAATCCAAAGCTGCACAGACTGAACGGGCACCAATTAGTGGTTTCCATGGCAGCGATATTGCAAAATCCTTTCCATTTAGAAAATATGAATTACACCCGCACGACCCCCCCGTGGGATTCCAGCTCTCGTACGAAGAGGAAACTCTCTGTCGTCTGCGCCGTGTGTGTGTGTGTGCGCGTGTTTAAAACGTCTTCTTAATCATATTAAATGTGTTTTGTGGTGTGTCGTCCTCAGCGGTGGGTGGTCAGCAGACAGATGCGCTTCGAGGGAGGCTTCCAGGGCCGCTGTAATAAACTGGTGGATGGCTGCTACTCTTTCTGGCAGGCTGGACTCCTACCTCTACTCCACAGAGCCTTATTCAAAGAAGGTACTCCTCATTAAGTCCCAGCAGCAGCACAAGCACCATGTGTCACCATTATTCATAAAGAAAGCTGTGAAAACGAGCGTCGTGACAAAATGAAAAGCGGTTAACTGCTTTCACCTTTTTTGAAGACGATATGGGAGAATAATGACATGAAATGGTTTCACTCGGCCTGAAACTTTTTCCACACAATCAGCATAAAATCAGTGACAACAGTAAAACTCTCTAAGTGTGTAAAGTTTTCAGAGCTGTACTGGAGAATCACAGAGGCGTAGTGGTCAGTCTTGGCGCCTCACAGCAGGGATTTGATTTCCAGGTGGCTTTTTTTTTTTTTTTTTTTTTTTTGTGGAATTACAGCAGTGTTTTTTCCTGTGCTGGGTTGTGTTTCCTCCGTCGGGTTGGCTGCACTGAATGAGAGTCAGTGTGGTTGCGCTCTGAGCCTTGAAAGCCTGATATGAAGTAAGGAGAGAATGAATATAGACTCATCTGTTTCAGTTTTAGCAAATTGTCGATCCAGAAGCCTCACAGCTCGTTTTAAACGGAGAGAACGACTTTAAACTGTGTGTTTGCTGCTGCGAGAAGACACCGATGGTCACAGTTCACAGTGAGGAAAGTCCTGTTGTAGTTAGCACAGCTCACTAAATGCATCGTACAATGGAAAGGAAAAAGCTGGTAATGTGCAGAATCCTTCAAAGTCAACTATAAAGTGGTTGAACTATTGAATGTATGCACTAGAATTTTCACTTTTCAACCATTTTTCAATCTTTTTTGAAAATTCAAAACAAATGCGCATAAATGTTCAGCTTTAATTTGATCTCTTCTGTTTGTTTTTTAAAGCGAAAACTGAAAATATTAATGACATTTCTGTTTGCCTCTATGATGTCGTCAAGGAGAGTCGGAGCTGAGTCTGCAGCGGTGGATGTTTGAGCAGCAGGCCTTGCAGGAGTACATCCTCCTGTGCTGCCAGAACCCAACAGGAGGCCTGCTGGATAAACCCGGCAAGTCAGTACCACACCATCTACACACACACACACACACACACACACACACACACACTCTCTCTCTCTCTCTCTCTACACAGACTTCTGATTTACACGGTTTAACTCCCGTCACTGTCCTGTATTATGTCTTCATGTGTCTTCAGATCCAGAGATTTTTACCACACGTGTTACTGCCTGAGCGGCCTCTCGATAGCACAGCACTTTGGGAACATGGACTTCCATCATGAGACGATCCTCGGCAGGGAGGAGAACAGATTGGTGAGTCTGCAGCAGGGCAGGGAGGGAGAAGTATATATTATTTACTGCTAGAAACTGTTTGCTATTGTTTGCTGTAGGTTTTGTTCTGTCTTGCTGAGAGTTAGAGAAGATTGATACCACTCTCAAGATGGGAAACAGCCAGCCTAGCTCAGTCCAACAGTAACTAAATCCACCTACCAGCACCTCTGAAGAACATATATATACATACCAATGTATATAATGAACATATATAAAAATGACAGTTTGTGGTTGTTCACGGGGGTTATGTGTGGAACTATTTCTTGCACGGGCGCTGTGACTTCCTCGAGTCACTGTGAACCTGTCAGGCAACCAGTAGAGGCTACAGGAAGTCTTGCTTTAAGGTGTACTAGCTGCCTCATGCTGGTGGGCGGTGTGTAGTCAGCCTGTCATAGCTGCTAGTTTTTTGGTTCTTGTGACAATAAATATGCAAAAGATCAGCCTGAGTCCAAGGATGGAGCATTAAAACAAGTAGCTCAAACTTCTCCTCCTACAATTCATTTATGTTCCCTCTGGCACCTGCAGAAATCCTCCTGCAGTACAAATACACCTTAGCAGAATCTGCTAAGAATAATGTTTTTTAAAAGACGCTGCATCCAGCACAGATCTTTGTCATATCTGTCTTAATAACCAAATTGGAGGGTTGCCTGCAAAAAAAAAAAACAACCCCTGATTGGATATGTAAATATATAGCAGGAAAATAACAGTCTGCTGAAGCATCAGCAGAATGTAATTTATCCTCAAATGTCAAAAAAAAAGACCAGCATTAGTCTGGCTGTCATAGTGTTATTTAACTTATTACCAAACAACATGATGTGATTAGTTCTGATGATTGAACGGTTCGAATAACAGAGTCTGCAGACGTCGTGTGTATCAGCAGGTCGTGGAAAAAGAACATCGTGGAAATTAATTTAAATGAAGGCTTTTTAAAAAAAACAACGTTCTCATCAGATGCTCATTTTGCCTTTGATGCTCTTTCATCTTCTCATTTTTCCTCCATGTGGTAAATTATTAAAGTATTGGCTCGGTTTTCACATCAGCAGCGTGCAGAACGCATTCTCATCTGAACCCAGTTTCACGTACACGCGTTAACAGTCAAGAAAGCATGAAATCGTTCCTTCGCATTTGCATTTTAAATTTATGACATGCCTTTTATTTTTTTTTTTTTTTCAGCGCGACGGTCTCCGGAGATTATTTTCTGATCGGGTTTGGTTTCGATGACAGGCTCAGACAGATGTTTGGTGGGAAGTTAAAGCTATCGAAATAAGACAAATGACATGTGGTTTCACTTAAAGATGTGAATGACACCCCGCAGTGGTGTTGGTTTTATTTTCCTGTTTCCTGTTGTATTACTGGCACTAAAGCAAGTCCTTCCCATACGCATATCTGCTCTTACACTATGATACATAATGCAACAGTCAGCATAGTTGTGCATCTCAGCAGCGGTTTGGTTTTTTTTTTTTATCTCATCTGTAGTGACATGACTTTATAGTTTTAAATAAAGAAAGGAACAAACGTACAATCTGATCCATACATGAGTCCTGCAACAAACACCGTCTGTCAGCTTTATTATGTTCTCTTTTTTTTTTTCTCAAATGACATCAGTGTTGATTCAACTCTGGAAATTTTCTGAGGCTGCACTCTGTGGTGGTGTTGCATTAGATTGCATTGTAACGTTTTCATCCACCGTCAAGCTCGACCGAGTCTGGTTGACAAACTTGAAGAAGTAGTATTTATCACGGGGGCTGTCGTAATATATTTACAGCTGTTTGTTGTGAAATGTTTTTGTTTGTGGTATTTCTTTCGTCATGTTGATTTAAAACTACATGTTTTAACTTCTCTGAGACGCCCACACAGTCTGCCTCCACACACACACACTGACGGGTGAATTATTATTTTTTTTTATTCATTTATTTGAGTTTGTGAGTTTCATATACTCCACTGATTAGAAGTGTTGATAAAAATTGATTCTTTAACAGGCCAGTTTCATTGTCAAGAAATCAATGAAAAGTCTCTGTGGACGGCGGAGGCAGTGAACAGTGTTTAATACTGGAACTGTAATTACACCCACACCAGATCAGAGCAGATATATAGAGGCTTCAAACTAAACATTCTGCTACAGTAAATGTCTTATTTTCCTCTTGTTCTCCGTTCGTAGGCTCCGACTCATCCGGTTTACAACATCTGCCCAGAGAAAGTAGCTCAGGCCCTGCAGCGCTTCCACCGGCTGCCTGTCCCCGACGACAACAGGCAGCAGGGTGACGACAGACCGTCGGACCCCGCCGCTGCCCCCGCCGCCTCTGGATCAGCCGACCGTCAGTCCTAGTTAGTCCTCAGCGGAGACTTCTCTATGTGTGTGAACCAGCCTGCTCTGGGGAACGGACTCGAACCTGCAAACAGCAGTCAGGTCTGATGCAGAAGAGCCCGAGAACCGGTCTGGTGGTCGACCCTCAGTAGACACGAGGGCTGGAGTTAGACGGCGTTTGCCTGAATAAAGGTTAACAGTGTGTGTGTGTGTGTGCACAGCTACCCATTAAGCAGAATTTTTGCTTGCAATGCCTATTGTTGTCATTCTCTGAAAGTTAATAAAACTTTATATAACACTTTTCATAATGGTGTTATTAAATGCTTTACAACTTCTAAACATCATTGGTAGAACATTTCAGACAAATTGTAGTTTAAACAACTAAAAACACTTTTATTGTTTGGTTCTTTTAATATTTCACCTTTGGAAAAGAATCTCTGGCAGAGAGTCTTAATGCTTTGCAGGTATGGAAAGTTTAGCAGGACTGCAAACCTCTGATCTGAGTCAAGATATTCTCTCTTGTTTATAATGCAGCCTGTTAACATTAGTGAATGAATGTGAGAGCAAGGAAAGATGTTCTTCAGGCACTCAATGTCCTCTTGTGATTAGTGCAGCTCAAAAAACACGCATCATGTAATAGAGAGTAAAGGCGGACGTTGAAAATGAGCTGTTCATGTGCCAGAATCCTTCAAAATAAATGTAAAAAAAATGCTTGAACTACATAACACTTCATTATAAAAATGCCACTTCCAGTACAAATTGTGACTTAGATTTTTAATTGAATTATTGTGAAACATTTTCATCTCTTTTTTTAAAAAAACTTGAAAGTGAAACCATTTCTCCCGTCGAGTCAGATTGATTCAAAACATCGACTGGTTTCAACCACAACGTCCTCGTCAGGGCAGAAATGTTCAGAACAGACGCACCTTGTACTCTCATAATGTGACACGGTAATGTCTTTATAAATGACCAACACATAAAAACTATTTCAGTGAGTCAATGAGGTACTAATGTTTATTTCAGCTGTAATCAATATTTTTCTTATTTTGAAACCGGTCAGCTGAACATTTTCATCTTTAAGAGAACGTTACGGTTTCCTGAACTTATTGAAGAAGGAAAAAATGAAGATCTTAAAATAAGAGAAGACAGATGAACTGTGTACATACAGTAAAAACAGGTTGGCTGCTGGTCACAGATGAACACATCATCTGGCCCGGTTTCCTCTCCTGACCACATAGTTAGAAAACTACACGGCTGTAAGAGGAGAGTTGTTACATAACCAGACGTTAAAGTACATTCAGCCGTCAGTCTTTACTCCAGACACCTGCCAGCATCAATGGAAACCAGAAAAACCTGAAATTATGACATCAAGTACACGCAGTCCTGAAAGCTCCTCTTTAATGTGTTGAAACAACCTTTCAAAGCCATCGTGAAATTCACTGCAGCTTATTTTGAAAAAAAAAACACTCTACAGGTAACGGCTGCGTTTGTTGACGTTTTCATATTTGAACGGTTGAATAACCACATGGAGCGTGTTAAAGGATAAAATAGTTTATTTTATAGTCTCATAGTAAAGGTAGGCCTCAACTTGCAAGACAATTGTTGGCAGTATGTACAACATACTTGTAATTTCCATGGAATGGAATCGGACAAACAAAGACCTATTACACTAATTATATCCTCCTAAATGGAAATAAAATGGAAACAATATACATACACACACGTTTCCTAGACACGCAAAATGCTTCCTTTTTTCCTTGGGGGGGTGGGGAGGGGGGGGGGATTCAGCAACAATGATTTTTAACTGTGTAAAGCACAACACATTGACAGGGACTCATTTCGCCTCCTTGTACTGCAAAAGACGGGAGCTACCTTTTGACATTCAATACCTATTTTCATACCCTTAAAGGAGAACTACGAGTGACAAATTGGCATTTTCCCATGACTTGTGAAATTACTACAAAATGCATAACATACTTTTGAACTTGAAAACATCCAATCAAGGCTTCTTTTTTTTTTTTAATAATAATATATAAAACGAGATGCCTAACGTATTCAGCCACCTAAAGTCATTCACTACTTCAAGCTAAAGGACAAAATACGATACAAGTTTAGGAATATTCTCTTTCAAAACATCAAATTCAACAAAGGAGTCATGTCGTCTCTTTTTTTTTTTTCTTTTTTTTTTCAAATCTTGTGTTAACAAACGTGTCAAGGCAGAAAACCTCTGCAATCCTGTGGGCCTGAGGTGGGTATCACTTTTAACATTTGCTTCAAAGCATCTTCACATTCTTTAGTGGAAAAAGTAAGCTACAAATGTTTTATTTTTTTTTTTATTTTGTTTTAAAAAGGTAAACTTGTCCAGGACGATTTATCTAGGTGTTGTGTGTGTGTAAATTCTAAACAGGTTTTTATCAAGAATAACAAAATAAACAAAAACAAAAAATATATATAATATAGCAGTGCTTGGAGGAGTACACCTGGCGCGCCCTTCCCCCCCAAAAAAAACAACCCGGGGAGGAGGAGGGGCTACATTGAGGGTACAAAAAAAGCATCAAGTCCTTAAGTAGCCAAGCTGCCTCTTTTTGGGTTTTGGATTGTTGACGTTGCTAGGGGGGAGATACCAATGACGGAGAACCAAAGAAAAGAGAGGGAGAGGGATGGGAAGAAGGGTGTATCAAGAAGGGGAAAAAAACCTGAAGCTCTCTAGATGGATCGAAGCGGTCGTCTTCCACCCTGCCGGCTTCCTCCCTCCTGTTCTTGGAGATTGGGTGGAAAGAGGGACGATTGTGGCGGCGGCGGCGGTGTGAGGAGGTTCGAGGGGTCATGAGTCTCCAGTGCGAGTCCACCCAGAGATGGAGGAGAGAGAACGAGGAGGACGGTGAGGGAGGCCTGTGGGTGGGTCGGCATGGCGAGGAGGGGAGGGTGTGGAGGGGGGTGGGGGGGAGGGCGGGAAAGGTCGATGAGCCTCGAGAGCTTTGAAGGCTGCGTTTTCCTCTCACCTTCCCTCGTGCCCCGCCGCCCGGCCTTTTTTTTTTTTTTTTGTTGCCAGAATTTAGTAGAGTGGCCCCGTCTTAGCTGGCCTCCACGCGCAGCTTCTTCCTGTTGGGCGGCTCCTCGGCCTCTGACTCGGAGCTCGAGTCTGAGCCTCCGTCGAACGCCGACACGGCGCTGCCTTTGGGGTTGGTGTACAGGCTGCTGTCAGACGATGAGTAGCTGGCCTGGAGCTGGGTGGAGCCCTTCACCTTCTCCAGAGCGCGGACTGCAAAACACAGAAGAAGAAACATGAATGAATGATCGACAACACAGTGTTCTCCTTTAAGCTGCTCCACACCTGATCTTTTTGTCTGTTAAAGTATCAAAATAATGAGTCAGTGAAGAAAAATTCAGGCTGGGAAAACACGACTGAACATATTGTTTGTTCAAATGGAATCACTGCAATTAGAAGACGTTGAATCAAACGCTGGGTGAGATAAGATGATGGAATAAAAGGAGCTAAAAGAGATTTAAAAGAGAAGTTTTAATTTGATCAACTTGGAGGTAAAAGGAAAAATAAGCTTTTCTCTTTTTTAAAGAAATGATTGGAGGTTAAAGTAAAAGTATAATAATGTATACTGTATTTCTTTTCACGCTTTAATGTCCTCATCTAACTGATAATATTATTATTTGATGTATTTAAATGTCTTTTGTCAGTCTTGGTGCTCCGTATGACGCTGCTGGGTTTCAGTGTTTGGCTCACTGTCAAAGCTTCATGGGAAATTCTTGATGATTGCTACAAAAAAAAAAAAAAACATCACTGTTTTATCTGTTATCTGATGTCAAGATGGTAAAATTTAACTATCCAGTACAATACTCAGACACCCGTCTGGCTCAGAATAAGAACAGAAACCCACAGTGTTTCCGCTTTGAAGAAAGACTGATCGAACGAAAACGTCAGTGAGAAGTGAGTAACAAAGGAAAGTTGAACAGAGGCTTTCCAGCAGTGAGGGCGGGCTTCTAATTTCTTCTTTTGTTGTGGCGGCACAGACGGCTGATTTGAGATCGGGACTAAATGTTCTGAAACCGTCCGTCCGCGTGCTCTTTTTATCACTCCAACATGCAATCAGCTCCAACATGGAAGTGAGGCATTTGGATTTCCACCTTTCCTGTTCCCAGTCTCAGTAGCCTTTGAAGGTCAAATCTGATTTGCTAAAGTCAAACATATCTGAAAAGGTCACAGGGATCCAAACTATTATCAGCAGGCAAACATTACTGAACACTCACGACTGCACCGAGCCGGCACAGATCTTCCTCGTTTTTTTTTTTTTTTTTTATATTTGTCTGTATAATTGGCCGACGGCTGTAGAGTCTCCCCAGCCTGAAGGTTAAAATGATGATGAAAACGTCTGAAATAAGCAGTATTGTTACCTTGCTGCTCCAGCAGCGCGTTCTGCCTCTTCAGGTCGTCGATATCCTGCTGGTGCGTGTGATTTTTTCGCCTCATGTACTGGATGTACTCTGTGGCTTTGTCTAGGATTTGAGCTCGAGACGCCTGTTTGGTAGACTGCTGTTAGTGACACATGCAAAAATTGAAGCAATGACGCAAGTATACAGAGTACTTATCAACATTTCTCACACAAAATCTTCTGCTACTGTCATGACTGTACAAAAATTTTTTTAAAAAAAAAGAAGCTGGCCCTGAGGCCGACACGCTGCAGGCTCAAACTACTGCAGGAGGACTACAGGGGGGGGGAGAATCTAGGACAACGCTGTGTGTTCCTGCACAGCTTGTCTCCTCTTAACCTCTTAAAATCCTCCAGCACTTCACAGCCTGACGTCCCACGAGCTAGGTCACAACCCTGACACATTACTGTCAGGGGCTCGTCTAATTTACAGCAAACAAAAGTACTGCAGCAAATCCCCCCCCTGAGCTGGCTGACTGACTGGCTGACTGGCTGACTGGCTCTCACATCACATGTTCAAGGGACAGCAGATACAGATTATTATATTATGACAAACATTTGCAACATCTCTTATCAATGCAGACTTGTTGATATGCTTCATCTGGCATGTACGTTCATTGACGTAGCAGCATTAGTAATTAGGGCTGGGTATATGAGTATGCTAGATAAAGTTTCTTTCTACTATGACTGATAGCCAAAGTAGGAAAATGAAACCTTAAAAGATTGAAATACTTTTATAAATGAGACATCAACTTAACAGGATCAGCAGCTTATTCTCTCTACTCATTTCTTTGCTCTTTAAGACGTCAGAAACTAGTGAAAAATGTTCAAAACAACTTCCCAAAGCCAAAGGCACTGAGTTTAACATAGAACTACCAAATATTCACATTTGAGGACTATGAACTTTTTTTTTCTTTTTTTTTTTTTACAAAATCCTTTTGCCAAAGTTATTAACTGAAATTTTATCTAAACACATGCAGCTGCAAGAGGGTTTTGCCTGAATAAAATCATCTAAAATGGGCAAAATTCTGATTCAAATCAGGAATTTTTGGATCTAAGAATAAGTAAACAGGATTAAATATGACCAGACATTCGATGCCAGGTTTCGCTACTTGGCAGTCTCCTAAATTCTTTTCTAAGGACACATTTCAGTCTGTAGCAAAAAAAAAAAAAAAACTGAAGTCCAATACCCAGCCCTAATATCCATCACCTCTTCCTCCACAAGAGAAAATACTGCGTTTTGGCTCTAAGACAGAGCCGTAATAGCAGTACGGTCGTGGGAGAGAGGTGTGGGTCGAGCGCTGAGGTGGCTGTAACTCAACACTTTTACAAATTATCAGCAAACATCACTCACATCATCTCATAACTCCCCCCTCCCTTCCTCCTCTTCATGCTGTGTGTGTGTGTGTCTCAAACTGGTCTTTTAGGGGAAAATACAATGTGTGCCCAGTTCCTGAACCCGCTCCAAATGCTCTCAATGTCATGGATGTCAAAACAGGAAGAGAGCAACAAAATTTCCTCATAATAACTTCCTGACGCTGGTCCAAGTATTTAGACTGCATCACTGTCTTGCTGCTGCCAATCTGTACTCTTCCACCATCTGCCCTCCTCCCAGTTCCTTCAACTATTTCCCTCCACTGACACACATACAAAAGCAAGAAAAAAAAAAAAAGACATCTGCATCTCTGAATATACTCCAAAAAAAATTTAAAATGACCTCACAGTAGAAAGGCCCTCACCTCTAAACGTCATGAACAGTCAAACAGTCATTAAACACACAGCACATTCAAGCAAACAAATTGTCAAAATACAAAAATATCTTACATGAGTGACCATCATTTGTGTGCCGGGAGGACTCCCAGGCTGAGCTTTACCAACCTTTTCTCCCTGCAGGGCGGGTACCGAGTCCCGGAGGCTGTGAAAGCTGTCTTTGATGTGGTCCCTACGTTTGCGCTCCAGCGCATTGTGGTGTGCCCGTTTGTCTGCCTGCAATGAGAGAGTCACAAGGCCTTCAGCCTGGCAGCGGAGCAGCGTGGGTAGAAGACGGCGGGTGTCCGGCCGTCCCCCCCCCCACCCGCTCAACCTACACAAACCGCTCTGCTGCCAAGTTCCCGCCTCTGCCTTTACGACTAGGACAGTCTGTGTAGTAGATGCAATCAAAATATCGTCATATGAGAGGTAGACGGCAGTGACTAGCTATGTCTGATTTTTAAATAAAAACGCCAACAACATCCACGATAGACTTTTCTAAAGGTTTGATATCAACATAAGCTGCTTTCTGTTATTCTTCCTGGTTGCAGAGTTTTAGAAAAATTCAAGTTGTAAAGCTAGGATTCGTGCAACGTCGGGCTATTGCATAAAAATTAGAAACTGATGCGCAAAACTTGAATTTGGATGCTGTTATTTGGTGTAAACTTTGTCAGTCAGCTACTTAAAGGTAGGAAAATACTGGTATATTTTTTTTACTGTGGCTGGTGAGTGAGATAAAAGTGAATTATAGAAAAAAAAAACCTCAAAAATTGTACCAGATGAACTTCCAACTGTTCAACAAGCAGATTGATTCATCTGTTTTTCTTTGTTTGCTGTGTTTCAGGGATTCTGAGGGTTAAATCAATCAAACTCATCTATAAATGTTACAAGTTACCAGAGACCCAAGTGTCAAAACATTTGAGAAGCCGTAACTAGAAAATATTCTGTCTATTTACTTGAGAAACTAGACAAGCTCAACATTATTCTCCTCCACAACGGTTGCACAATCTAACCTGATTGAAATATCATAAAATGCCTCCAACTTTGCTTCTGGATGAGGTTCAAAATACACACAATGATAATCAAAGAATAAATGTACAAAACTCTTTTCATTTATCTGAACCGCAGAAGCTCGTGAGCTGTGTGAAATGTGTTAAAAATGACTTGGCAACATTAAGGAAGATCCACCCAAGTAATGTTCTGCAATCGCAAAATTTCACTATGAAAAAAAATGTTGAGTTTTGAGGATATCCTGCTAACAGACAAATGGAGATAAAAAAAAAAAAAAAAAACAACCTTCCTGGCAGACATCGTGACAAATAATTGATCATCCAAATTGCCGTTACTTAATTTTCTGGCATCCTACTAATCAACTAACTGCTGGCATCACTGTCAGCCAACAACCTCCAGTTGTCTCAAGAGAAAAAACTAAATAAACTACAAGTCGCTGCCTTCTGTGGCCGTTCTGCTTCTGACCCCGTGCTGTCCCCTGTTCTTCCATCCCCCCCTCCGCTACCCTGACCCGAGCCGACCCCGCGGTGCATTTCTGTCCCTCCTTCTCTGCAGGAGCGCACGGGAGTGGCCGTTCAAATTAACGACCGGGTCAAAGGCATGACACTGGAGGAGGGAGGGCGGACGGGAACAGCGGATCCTGGATTGAGGATTACACCCGGCTGAATTAAACGACGCGATGACCGACGAGGATCCCGATGAAACGTCTGTTTATGGAGTCGTCACTGAGAGATTTTGCCTTTTTGTGGCTGAAGGTTCAGCAGCTGCGGCTCTGTTTCCTCTACTCGCTTCTCCAGTGTGTCTTGTGTTTTCTGCAGTAAACAGCTTTAAAAATCATGTGACCTCGCTGCACTGGGTCAAATTTTTTTTTTTTTTGTGCTTAATTTCAGGCTGCTGTAGTGAATCAAACTCCACATTTTTCACGTCTCATGCCAAGTTAAATAACTGACTTAATCACAGGAACCTGATCCCTCATTTTTTTAATATATTCTCCATTAACACGCAGGGCTTGAAGCGGTTGGGAAACAACATCTAACAGGCTGAAAATTACAAACACACATTTGCATTCTAATTACACTGTAAAGGCATAAGATGGCTGCCGTGATCACATGACCAGGGGTCGGGCCGAGCAGATCAGTTTGAACTGTTTATAGGCCGAATCATCGCAGCCTCCAATCAAATCTGATTCTTGCCTAATCCCAGCTGTCACCAGATTTGAGTCCAACATCCAATCACCTCTCTTCATACACCTCCAACAAAACAAAGCCTGATTTAAAATATTAGCAATGAAACAGCACGACGACGACGACGGTGATGATGTGGTTACAACTTTGCCTCAGGCAGACGGGACATGGTAGAACTCATGTGACCCGCTATCATCTGACTCATTTTTGCCCGCTCGTCGCAATAAAAACCAAAGCGGCCACAAGTGAGACGACACACACACAGGTTAGAACAAGCTTTCAGCGTGTCATGTGTTTGGTGGGAGGGGCGACGCGTTGAGAGTGACTCACTTACGAACTCCTGAAACTAATAAAAAAAATCATGCTGTTGAGTTAGCCACTTAATGCTAGAAAACAACCCCACAAAGTCAAGTATTAGCCTAAATGTCATGCATACTGTACAGAGGCCGTCATAAACTACACATTAATAAAATTAACTGCATTTTTTTTTTTTCTCTCTCCCCCCACAATGCTCGTCATGTGATTAGTCTGGCTGGCATGGTGACAACTGCTCCTGCGGCCCTGTTGCGCAAGAGCCATAAACCAAAAGCAGGAGAGACAAATCCACCGGGACCCATGTGCCTCCTGGTATCATACACGAGAGGCGTGACTCCACTCCCTCCATTAACTCTGGCATAAACAAACACATGACGGGTATTGATGGCACGCACAATTACAGGTCTGGCAGCCATTTCCATATGTGCCCGTTTCACTGAATAGAAAGCAGGTTCACAAAGTACACATGGCTGATTTCTTGTGTCTAACTAGGACTGGTGAGACATTCAATTATAATATAACCTGGAATATTCTTCACACTTGTACTGTGGAGTTATTAAATTCCACTTTTAACATTTATCATTATTTTAAAGTGGTGTTGAACACGTTTGGTGACACAACACTCATAAAACATTTGAGGTGTTTATGAGGATGAGCTGAAAAAAAGAACTGTTCTAATTCTTTTTAAAAAAAAAATGAATTTATTAATGTTCATGTCTGAAAGTTAATTAAGATCCAAGCATGTATTCAAGCACTTCTCTCTGGAGCTGCTCCATATAAAATTACAAGGCAACTGTGGCCATTAAGTGCCCTCGGTGATTTAAATTAACACTTTGCTATTTGCCACTTCTAACACTCTTAACCGCGCTCCTGTGAAGAAAAAAAAAAGCTTTTCTAGAGTCATGTGATCTGACAAAGCTAAAGTTTTAGTTTTACAGACTTCAACTGCTCTATCAAACGTTGTTGTATTTAGTTTAACACTATAATCCCACTACAGGGTGAACCGCAGTGCTTTATAGTGGAGGCGGGCCGCGTCGTCTGAAATAAAGACCACCTCCACTTATCAAACAAAAGTTAACTCTTGTTTGGAAAAGGGGCAGAGGTTGTGTTTCACACAGTACATGCTACATATTTGATGGGTGTGGCTGGTGTTTAAGCATTCATCTAGAAACTAAACCGATCACCAGACCAGATGCATCAGGATCTGCGTAGCTTGTCACCTCTGCTCAAAATGATTCCTTCACTACCATGTTTGTACGTTTTCATTACATTACATGTCATGTATGAATAAAATATTACTTTCTAACATCTCTTGCCATATTACTTTATTACCATTTTTCCTTTTAATAGCAGTAAATATTGGATTCTGTGAGACGACAAAGGTTTTTCTGTACTTTCTATACAAATACAATAATGTGTCATGGTATATTGAATTTTATAATCATGATATTGATATATATATATACATTTTATTTAAAAGAGTAGTTGGACAGATAAAATAACCACAGAATTAAGTCTGTTTTTGGCAAATCCAACAAATTAAATACCTGACAGATGAAAGCACTTCACCATAGAGAGATCATAGATCATAGAATGAAATTAAAGCAACAGTTACATCCTAAATGATGAGAATCTCTAATAGATGACAAATGTATACTGTCTCACAATTTATATCAGGACAACCCCACTGAGATGTATATATATATATATATATATATATATATATATATATATATATCTCACAAACATACTTTCTAAAATGATGTACAACTTCTAAGCTTACCCAGTTATTTACAACTTCTAGTCTCATGTAGCAAAACTCATTTCATGTATTATTAACATCTCAATGGATGTGAAAAAAACAAACTAGGTTAAACGCCCAATAAATCATGATAGAAAAGCCAATGACCTACTCTGTGATGGTTCACTGAATCAATCTACTGTTATAAATACAGGTAACTGTACTCAGACATGTTGTGGTGCCTTCTTAGCTGTGTGCTATATAGTATCTGAGTTGTTAAGTACATCAGGCAGCGTGAAAAACAGGTGTCCAATTACCTAAGTGCAACCATTATGTATTCATCTTAAAACCGATACCTTTTGCTGGCTGCCTAAAACGACGCACCAGCTGAGCTGCTGCCTCCGTTCTATTCATACCTGACCATGACACATTACATAACCGCTCCAGGTGCCGAGTGGAAGAGCTGGTGGCTGCTTCTTTTTCGGCTACTGGTGGTCGTCTCGCATTCTCTGCATGAGAGCCTACACTTCTGTCAGGCTGCTGGACAACGTGGAAAACCCTTTCTCGCGCTAATAACAGTGGAAACACCAATAAACCGGAGGCTCCAGTGGGCGAACGAGGCCACCGTTGCAAAAAAATATAACGTTTATAATAAACAGCGTGTCCTTTCATAGTTTGAGGTTGTGTCAAAGTCGAGCTGCAAATAACGGTTACTTTAATTATTGATTCATCTAATGATTTTTTTTCTTTAATTACTCATTTGGTCTATAAAATGTCAACGGTGAAAAATGGCCATCACAAGCTCTCAAAACCCTGTGGTGACGTATTCAAATGTCTTGTTTAGTTCGACTAACAGTCCAAAACACACAAATATTCACTTCAAAATGATATAAAACACAACAAAACTACTTCTCAATTATCAAAATGATTGCAGATTCACCTTCTGTCAGTTGCCTTGTCATTTTAGCTCTATATTCAACCCTAGCATACATCAAAGACATGTATGTTAGGGTTAATACTCCTGTCATTGCCCCTGACCAAAGAACTGGCAAAAAGAAGTTGGTCCTGGGGCGCTGCACTGCAGCTGCTCACTGCTCCTAGTGTGTGTGTGTGTTTGTGTGTGTGTGTGTGTGTATAGGATGGGTCATATGCAAAGGATCAGTTTCCCCATTAAGATCAATACAATACTTCTTCTAAACATGACACAACGCGTACGATATGTTAACTCTTTGGTTCTTTGCATCTACTCGTCTCTGTGGCTAGACAATCGCTCTCTTATCTCACTAGCTGAGACCTATCTGCAGACGACAGACCCGCTATCTATGTATAGAAACCTATTCACGTCTGCCACACTGTGCCCAACATTAGTGCTTTAGGTTTTTAACTTCTTTGGATGTATTTAGGGCTTTTTTACATCGAAAGAGTGCAAATTTTATAGCATAATTAGCTGTGTCTTAACAAGCAGGTGCGAGTTTAAGCCGGTGGCCGCTGAATTCACCGTCTCTTATGACAACTCTATAAAAATTACTCATCTGTAGCTTATTAACATTAATTCCGAGAGTTGGCAAAACCACAAAACAAGAAGTCTTGGCTGTATAGTGGTTAATGAGCTCTCTGCACGCCACTATATGTACATTAAGGCTTGGCCAAAGATGGTTTTATGGGGAGATGAAACACCACTCTGTATCATCTGTGTGTTTGAACAACTTATGAGCGGGATGTGTTTTTCTACATAGATAATCTAGGAGGTTTCACTCCTGCTACACCGCTGTAATCAGTAAATATAATGCAATTTTTGAATGTCGTGACTATGTTTGAATATTACTAAGTCATGTCAAGTAAACTACTTATGTAATATTTTAATAAATATAAGCTCTTCTACAGAAAACTCAACAATCAAACAACTGCATTATTTTATCTGATTTTATCAAACCAGATAAGTTTGTGATTGGTATAATCTTGTTTCATATAGACCCCAAATCAGGGGCTATAATTAATTTAAAGAAAATCACAATATTGCTCAGTAAAATCTTAATTTGACATTTTTCCTTAAAACCGCTCAGCTCTGTTTGCACACGTGCAGATTTTCCTTCATCTTGGACTAAATACACAGATATGGAAGCAACTCTGAGGAGCACACGCAGCTATGACACTCAGAACATACATATTTATGCTTATAGCTTCAGTAATCAAGTTAAATATCACTAACTGAACTGTAATCGGGTTAAGGTTTCTCATGAGGCTGTGCAATTGAGCTCTGGACTGCACCAACGCATAAAGTAACTGTGGTGAAGAAAGGTCTGCTGGAGGGCAAAAGCAAAGGCAAAAAAAAAAAAAAAAAAAAGCTCTGACTGATGTTTGCTGTCTGAATATCAGTGAGACATCCTGATAAAATTTCATACTACAGATGCTTTGATGTCCCTTTCAATCTGAATTGTGGAGATCTGACTGGAGGTAAGGAGACTGTGCTGTGCAGCCTGTGCAGGGTGTGTATGCGATGCAGCTATACGTCATTCATTTAGGCTGCCAGCCCTTTAGTGGCCTGTCGAGAGAAGATGGCTCTAATCACAGGCTGCAACACAGGAAGACATCCCGCTGCAGCCCTTCCTGACACGAAGGCTTGTCCGAGATGCAGGCGCGGCCACCGCTCCTCTAACAACATGCAACAGCATCTATACCTCCGCCACTACATCCTCATCGTGGATGCAGCACTAAATGTAAACGGTCTCTCTCTCTCTCTCTGCTCAGATGACCTAGATGTGTAATTTGCAAACCTGATCATGAGCGGAATCCCCGCGGTATGAAGTGAACCGTCGGGGAAGTCGACTCGGAGCGACTAACCGGCTGCCACCGAGCACGGAAAGCTTTGTATTAACCGGGAAAAATAATAAACATGCAACAGAAAAGCCTTTGTAGCGGGATAAAGCTTTGGTCTAAATATAGATGTCGTGTCACCGTGTCCCTATGGCCGCGTACACACAGCATGGGGGAAACCCTGCAATGCTGCTGCCGAGCAACAATCGCTGCACTGTTATGGATGTGGATATTCAACGCTATGAAAAATGACGGGAAATTGCCGTGCACAAATATTAATTTATAACATAAATGTAGCTTTTCCACAAGGCAGCAGTACTTTCACATTCGCTTTGAAGTCACATCAACATCCACAGTGTAATCTTACCAATCGATTAAATAACATAATTAAAAATAAAATAAAATAGAAAAGAGTAGACTCTGGTGGATTAATTCACTTTGCAACAGAGAAACATGTTTCGACATTTGGACAAATCCCCCCAGCATTACGCACCACACAGTGATATCTCGGTGATTCTTCCTGCAAAGAAACAGAACAAAAAGTACAATTGTAGCCATAATTGTTCAGCAAATCTTACTGTTTCGCTGAAGTCACTAGAGAGTAAAATAATTTAGCAAATTAAAAATGTTTCTGAGCAAGAAAAACTAGTGTTGCTTATCTATAAACTAGATTCCCGAGAAATAACACTTATCAGACAGAACGCTAGCCAGCTTATTGGTAGCTAACGCTAGCTGAGCAGCTAGTTCGGCTAAATCCAGCCAGCAAGCAAAATAACATCGTTAAAAAGGGTAAAAGTGGTCATACTCACGTCACTATCGACTTCGATATCATCGTTATCACTCATTCTTCGATAAAATAGTCAAGTTTAAAGGGATGGGTGGCTAAAAAAACAACATGAATCAGTTTAGCACCAAGCGGCGCTCCAACAGACAGACTGCTAACAGCTCGCTCTGTTTGGACAGACCCGAGGAGGACCGTCTCCACGTGACTACACACCACACACTAGGCTGCCGCTGTACAGTACGCATGCGCGACATCCCGGGGGCGTATGGGAGTTGTAGTCGCTCGTGAAGTTTTACCGTAAAGTATCAAATAAATCTGACGTTCTCGATAGATTTTCAATGTAGAAAGATTTAAATATAGATATTTTCAACCGATTGTCGGTGGAAACACCAGTTAGTTGTTTAAATATTAATTAAATAGCAAGATTCTTTTATTTACAAACTACAATGTCCAGGAGCCGTTGAGGGTGCTTGAGACGTCATAACGCCTTTTTTCTTTCAGACGCATTATGGGAATTGTAGTTGGAGGCGTATTTGTATGTCAGAGGAGCTAAATAGGGCCATGGCTGAGACACGTGGATTTTTAAAGAATACACTCAAGAAACAAACTCAGACGTACACACAGGTCCAGTTACAACAGCCTACAAATATGCACCAATCAGGTGGTTCCTTCCTCTTATCACTTGAAATTTAGCCTTTTTATTCTTTCTTTTTTCTTTTATTAACTCTCACTCTAAATCCATATAGCTGGACTGTGATATAGAGCTGAAACGATTAGTAAAGTAATCAATTAGTTAACTGTCAGAAAATTAATTGGCAACAATTTTCATAATTGATTAATATTCAAGCAAAGAAAACAAACTCACTAGTTTGAGCACCTAAAACGTGAATATTTTGTGTGATGTTTTTGTTTGTTTGTTTGTTTGTTTGTTTGTTTCCATTTATGATGGTAAAGTTAACTATAGACTGTTGGTTGGACTAAACAAGCAATCTAACGTCACCCTCAAGTCTGGGAGATTTTGATGGGCATTTTTTTTTTTGCTATTTTCTGATATTTCATGCACCAAACAACTGAATAATCAAGAACATAAATGACAGATTAATCAATAATGAAAATAATTGTTAAAAACCTGACATATATCCATTATGATGTGGAACTCAGTCTCCACAACATATATTTAACTATTTTACATCCTGCTGGTGGGGAAAAACAGTGTTATGTACTGTGGGGGCTGGTCTCAGGACAAATTGCGAATAATCTGCTCTGGTCTTCCTTTTTCACAAAATAGTCCTGTAGATAAGGAGCTTACACTGTGGATTATTTTGCACTGCAACAGTGGATCAGTAAATGTGTAAAAAAAAAAAAAAAAAAAAAAAAAAAAACAAGCTGGGAGCAGCCTCATCCATTCCCCCTGGAGATCAAGAGGCCACACCAGCTGTGGGCGACACCCTGCCCTCCATCGCCCTCTCAGCAGACACAGAGCTTAGACCTGCACTGACCTTCATTCTGCCATCTCTTGCTCCACCTTCTAGCCCATCTGGATCATCCTGTCTCTGTTTCTAGTCCTCTCTGTCAATTTTACACCCTATCTACCATTTTATAGAATTATACTATATGTCCTGCAGCGGCAGAGGCTAACAGGGTCACCCAGAAATATGGCCCGTAACAATATAGCCTATATAAAGGATGACAACACAATAAGGATAGGCTTTAATAATGCATCTGCTGCAATGAAGCCTCTCTGTCTTCATGGATGACACCAGGAAAGCATCTAGCTATATGTGTGCACTACAATTGAATTTAAATACCACAAGGGATGGGTAATATTACAAAAAAAGATATGGTAATGAGGCGGCGCTCACAGAAACCGAGACTTTCTCATCTGCCACACCCTTACTGCTATTCCCCCCCAGGCTTGAGTTGAGTTATGAAGTGTTTTAGCACCATTTCAGCCCATAATATTCAGGCTGCAGGGAGCTCGTCGAGAGAGGACATTGATTAGCTGTGGCTGGGGCTGAAGGAGGAAAAAGTAGTAAAAAAAAAAAAAAACAGGCATGTGAAGCACCAGACTGTAATTATAACTGGAGAGGCTGATCAGTCCAGGCAGAGTCTCTCCCCTCCCCCTATGTCCTTACTGGGCTAGCCTGGACTAACCATTAAAATGCCCTCCTTTTGTCCCCTTCCAGCATATTGCAGACTACACTAGAAGGGCCCCAGTATGCATTCACCATTATAGATTTTTTTTTGTGTTCTTGCCATTGTTGTCAGTGCATGACTTATGAAAGGGAGGGAGGGGGGGGTGCACCATCTGATATATACCATCAGATTAAGGGTAGAGTGGTTTCTCTCTCCACGTAAAGTGCCTTGGATGAGCATAATGCAGTTTCCAAGGCAGTTTATGCAATGTTGTCAATTTATGGTGCAGTGCCGTAACGCTTGAGAGCACATGTACTCTTCCATAAGCAGATAATGTAACTTACAAGTGATCAAATATGTAAAGTTTGCCGTCTTGAAGAGACACATGAAATGTGCGGAGTGATGAAGTGCAGTCACAGTCAATAATTGATGAATGAATGCAGGTAGCTGACATTTACAGTAATACAGTATAGAGCTGCAACAGTTAGTCAGTTAATTGATTAGTCTATCGACAGAAAATTAATCACCAGCCATTTTGATAATTAAACGATCAGTTAAGTAATTTTTCAAGTAAAAGTGGCAAACAATTGATGGTTCTGTGTTCTCAAATGTGAGAATTTGCTGCTTTTCTTGGTCTGACATGATAGTTAGTTGAATATCTTTGGGTTTTGGACTGTTGGTCGGACAAAACAATTTTGCAGAACTAAATGCTACTTGTGATGTTTTGGTCAAATGGTGTTGGACTCGTATACTCCAACTCATCTTTGCAGTGTGATGTAACAACATTTGATTAGACAAACACATATGAGTATACAAACAATGATGGAAGGAACAGATTGTGAAGACTCTCAAGACAAACCAGAATACAATAAGACAATACAAGGTGTTTACAGGCAGAAGAGGAAGGGAGAGGCTGCAGGTTTAATTAGGCAAAGTGCTCTCTGAATAGTGTGTGATGGTAATTATGTGTATGTCAGTATGTACAGTATGTGGTGTGTGTGAATGTGAGATTGAGGGTAAAGAGAGGAAGAAAAATAAGTACAATGGATTTTTTTAAAACAGGGAGCAGCAGATAATGACAAACAGGTTTTTTTTGTCTCATTGGAGTAGAGACTTATTTGCATCCTCAACTTTCAAACAATCTCTATATGACTCATGGTTATTCACCAATAAGTCAGACGGAGTGTAGTCGGTGCAGTATTTTCCACTAGATCTTGCTCAGAGATTTATTTGGTGGTGACTTTTTTTAGCAGAAGCCAACCACAAATCCACCTACATAACTCTCTCTAGCTTCCTACATCCTGTCAGTCTCATCACATGGAGGCACACACTTCACTTGGGACTGACAATATGCCTTTTCCAAACCCTGTAGCTATGAATATTAGGTCAATTCATATTATGCCTTTGGCTAGTAGAACCAACCTAAATAAATAATAAATAAAAAATAAATATGTCCCCTTAAAGGGCCAGTATGTAAGATTTAGGGGGATCTATCGGCAGAAATGGAATATAATATTTACAGGTATGTGTTAATTAGTGTATAATCACCTGAAAATAAGAATCATTGTGTTTTTGTTCCCTTAGAATGAGTCCTTTATATCTACATAGGAAGTGGGTCCTCTTTCACCGAGCCCGCCATGTTGCACCGCCATGTTTCTACAGTAGCCCAGAGTGGACAAACCAAACACTGGCTCTAGAGAGGGCGTTTTCGCTTTTTTCACAAGTTTCACGGCCAGCGTAGGTTCTCCTACATGCTTTCAAAGGGAGGGTTGGGGGTTGGGGAGGGGGGAGGGGTATTCACTTGGTTGCAATCTGCAACCTCACTGCTTGATGCTGCTAAATCATACACACTGGTCCTTTAAGGCATGGCTGAATTAACCTGCCAGGGTCCCTGGGGCAAAAATGAGATGCTGGACCCCCAATAAACCTTGTTCCTCCTACTGTACAATGACCAATAATGCCTTGTCCCAGGTTTGCTCTGTGGTAATTTGATTAAACACAAATTAATTTAGGAATATGCAAAAAACTGCCATAATGAAAGTCTCAAAAACTAGATTTTGACATCTCAAAGACAGGGTTTAGGTCAAGATTAGGAAATAAAACAGGATCTACTTTAAGTCCCTTATCATGCCAGTTGATATTGCTTTAGAGGTACATAATGTCAAACAAATTTTCAATTACATTAGCATGAGACGGTTGACACACAGTAAGACTGGAGCTTTCAGGTCTCTAGAGCTTCTGGACTCCAGGCAGTTGCCCCTGGTAATCATCCCTTCCCTATAAGCTCAAAGGACATGAGTAGGAGCTTCTCTGGGGCCGATACAGCGCAACATGCAGTAGGAATCTCCCACTTTCATTCATACTCCTCTGCAGAGGATTTTGCTGTCTATAGCCAGCAACAGCTGAATTTCATCAAACCATCAGGAACCTTGGCACAAGCTTTAGAGTAACAATCTGTGAACGGTACGTAATTTGTGATCATGTGCAGAGTTTGTTCCTGGCAAAAGCTAATCTGCTGCTAGCCAGAACACTGTTGCCAACATGGATGGTGATAACACTGAAACGTTCACTTAGCAGTAAAGCAAGACAGTAGATTTCTAATTACTAGATCATCATTTTGTGTTTTAAAGACTCCTGTTTTGACAAATTCTGGCTGAAACCATTTTGTAACTAAATGTGGTGGATCAGTAGATGAAGAAAAACAAGTATTTTTAGCCCCACATTTGATATGGCTCCAATAATGGTAACATTTTCTATATGTTTGTTCCATCTCCCAGTCTTATATTGTGAAGTGTAATTAAAATTGCAGCCTCTAGGTGCCGCTAGCAGGGCACTCAAGTCTGCATCTTGTTTGAACAAAAAAAGTTGCAGCTTTTTGACCTTTGCCCTCCTTCTAACATCATCATTTAACAACATTTACTCAACATTTAAAACAGAAACTGTTGCAGTTCAAGTTGCAGCAGAATCGGAAAAATAACATGAATTATAGTCTCACAGGACGGAGACATGATTTAGATATCCTTCTCTTCATTTCATGACTCACTGTGGTTACTAGTAAACAAGTCCAACACAAAGCAGCAGCAAAAAAAAGCTTTGGGGAATTTTTGCAGGATCTTCTTCCTCAGAGATGTCCACACTCTGCAGACTCTTTTCACAGAAGCCAGTTCTCCCACAGTTGAAACGTACCTGAGAAATGATTATGATCACAGCTATAATTTTCTGGACCTTGTGTCCTTTAAATCATGTTTTGGAAGATGTATTTAACCAAACTGAGTCAGCAATGACTCACTAAAACACAAAGACACCTTTTCATCTCCAAAAAACAGAAGTATTTCTCCAGAAATATTGTTTTAATCTGCTTTTTTTTTTTTTTACTTTAGTCAGATCAGATATGAGGAGCTCCCCTGCTCTCCTTGCAAGCTGCAGAAGTCAGCTGTGCACTAGATGGCACTTCTGTACAACCAGTAGCCTTCACATGTCATCAATGACTGACAGAGAAGAGAGTGACAACATACAAAGACTAGATATTTGTTCAGAGAGCACAGAAGAGAGAAAAGAAGAGGAACCTCTGACCCAGCAGGTAACACAATGCATGAAATATATCTGCAAACATATCTGTCAGCTTTAAACTACAAGCAGAGATAAATGTTTCTGGAGAATCCACATGGGATTTTCTTCTATTTCTTAGAAACTGACCTCCAAGAATAGGTGTGCAATTCTCACCTTCAGAACAGTCAAGATGTCAGTATGTAGTTGCACGACACATTTATGGAGCTTTGTGGTATTTTTTGTTTGTTTGTTTGTTTTGCTCTCATACAAGTGTTTCTTTTTATGAGTGCGAAATAGATATACAAAAATCCTGTGAAAGTAATCTTTCTGCACACAGCATGAAGCCTGTCAGTAGGGAGGATGTGGTTGTCAGCTATGGAGATGGAGGTTAACTTGGCATCAAAGCACAAAGGAGAGCAAGGTTTGAGAAAAGCAAAGCAGTCATGTACAGATTAACCAGATTGAAGTGACTTTCTGCAGAAATATGTATTTACACTGTCACTCAAAAGGTTTTCAACACCTTTATGTCTTTGCATTTTTAGTTAAATGTCAAGCAGTCGGCTTGTTGTTGTAAACACTATGAAATATAAGTAAGAAAACGTATGAGTGAACTGAGAAATCTTTGTGACTTTTAATTTAGTGGAAATGACTCATGGGAAGTTGATGTTAACATTGTGTAACTTTTATTTTAGAGCACTTTCAATCAAAGTTCTTCCCAGATTTCTTGACACCTTTTGATATTGTCAGCCTAATTCTTTTATCTTTCATTCCTCTGGACAATAGCGGGTACACTGGAAAGAATCAAGCTGCATTCTATATCTGCTAAAGACATACAGACAGTGCAGGTATCAACTGTAAAACAAAAACACTGAGTTTTCAGCTACAAGTACAATAGTAATAGAGCTGAAGTTAATCTCTAATGCTACAAAAAGTCACAAATATTTATCAATTTTTATTTGTTTCCCACTTTAAGGGTATTTATTTTCTTGATATTTAACCAAAAATGCTACAATTGGAACTACAGGGTGTTTGAGAATGTCTTGACAGTGTAAAATGACATACGTCTAACTGTAAAGCTGCAGTGAATATTAGGTTAAAGATTCTCAGGACCATATAATGTGTACTATGAACTGGACAAGAATGTACTCATTCTGATCTTGTCCGATGAGAAGTACCGCTTTATCAACACAAGAGCGACCTTTCTGCCAGTTTCAGAAACAACAAACCTCTCGAAGAAAAACATGTAGAAAGCATGAATTAAGAAAAGCTTTTTATGAAAACAGTTAGTGGCAATAAAAGTATTTGATTTCAGGATCTCTCAGGAAGATGACGATGACGAACATCCACGTTATGGACAGTTGCTCAACAGTTGCGGTCTGCAGTTGCAATATGCACCAGCTATGTGGAAAAACTTTCACATATAGAAAAAACTATCAAGGAAAATACTTTTCACAAACATAACGCTGAGTTTATCTCTACATGTGTCCTCTGTTGCACCAGTATTACCTTCCCATGCTGTCAAATTCCTGAGAGTTTTACTTTTTAAAAAAAAAAAAAAAAAAGACAACTGCAAACCTTCCTCTGTCCATCAAGACCAGGATGAAACAGCATCTGCACTCAGCTTGTCATTAATAAAGATATAACTTGCAGCGCAGCAAGGAACAAGCAATGCCTTCTAAAGGATTTTGGATTTCCTCTCTGGCAGCTTAAGCCTCGTCATGCTCTGATTATTTGATTGTAGAATCAAAAAAGAGAAGCTGAAACGTTGTACATGACTGACAGATGAGGAAATAAGAAAGGCATGAAGCTTGATAATAAAGTCATTGCCAGCACACAATCTAATTTCTTACTTTTCTCCTTGTCCTCAAATGCTGCTCCTACAAGGAAGCCATCATGGACGACACAGCGGATCCGTTTTCTGATGTTGATTTGTGGCAAAACGACAGCTTCATGTTCAATATGACGGCTGCTAACACCAGCTCTGCTGCTTTCAAGCCTCTTTTGCCGCCTACAATGGACAAAATCATCAACATACTTTTAATAGTCTTCTTATTCATCACCATGGTGTCACTGGGATGCACCATGGAGGTGTCCAAGATCAAGGTAACTTCAGCCTCATTCTGTCCATACATATTTATCAGTTTAATATATGTGTGTTTATGAAGGATTTTTGGACTTTTTGTGATCATTTCTGCACCGAAACATCTTTTCGTTTCTTTCCAGCGTCACATAGTGAAACCTAAGGGAGTGGTGATAGCAGTGTTGGCCCAGTATGGTATCATGCCTCTCACAGCGTTCTGCTTAGCTAAGGTTTGTATTGCTGCCATTACTACACAGGGAGCACATAATACCTGCTGCAGTCTAAAAATCCCATTACACTAAATATATTAATACAATCTATACATTCTCTCTCTGTTAAATGATAAATGGACTGCACTTTTTTACCTTAATAAATAAAGCACTTCACAATTTGCCTCTCATTCACCCACTCATACAACAAGCCCTTATTGTTACACACAGCTGGAAACTGTTATTTTTAGCAGATTTTCTGTGGTTCCACTCAGTGATGATTAAAGAGCAGTAAAATAAGATGATAATAAAACAAGACAAAAACAGGAACCATTCAAGAAAAAAAAAAGTTATAATCAGCTAAGTGATTAATACAGAAACAACATTCATGTATGAGATTGAAAGTTCATGTCTGCAGTCTCAGCATAAGGTAGATTGTGTGATGCGATTGAAAGCTGCAGAAAAAAAACACGAGATGGATCTTGTGGTGAGACTGTTGTGTTCAAGATTCTTGCAGATTTCCAAAAGCCAAAGTCAAGAACATGACATGTAAATGATTATTTTAGTGTGATTTATTATTCATCTGTCGGGTTTTATGTCTTCACACGGTGTCCTCTACTTGACCTCAGCCCTTCTTGTGCATTGTGTGTTCTTTTATTTTCATTTATATTTTATAAACCATAGCCTGCATCAGAGTGAGCACTGCTGTCATTTTTTTTTATCGGTATTAGTACTTTGGTTATAAAGCTATTACATTTGGTGCTGCAGGCGTTCCAGCTGGCTGAAATGACTGCTGTGACGGTGTTGATCTGTGGATGCTGTCCAGGAGGGACCCTCTCCAACCTCCTGGCCCTGGCTCTGCAGGGGGACATGAACCTCAGGTACACACACAAGTATAAGTTACATGAAGAAGAAAATGCTATACAAAAAAAAAAGAAGTGGTGATTGAGGTTCATATAAACACATGATTGATGGTTTAGTTTAAAGTATCTTCTTGTGGTGGCAAATAAATGAACTTTAGGAAAACAAAAATCGTTCAGAGGCAAAAATGTCAAAAAAAGTATAAGGTCTTTATTGAACTGACAATTGGCAAAGAGTTATGAAATACATACATCGTCAGGAAATACAGTGTCATTTATACGTTAGAATGATATGATATGAACACAACATCTCCTGATCCTTCCTACATCTCTCATTGGACTATTGATTTTGTCTAGCGGTTATCTCCTACAAGGACTAATTCCACATCTGAGTCATGTTAGCTAAACAGTTTCAAAAACGAGAGAATATGAGCTTTAAAAGACATGTATAGAGTAATCAAATGAAGAACATATATCTAGTACATTAAGAATATGTGAGTATATATGTGCTTAAAGAATATATATATAGTCCATCAATAAACTACTTCTGTCCTTTTGAAATTTTCCCGCCACCATGCCAAAATCTCGCAGCCCGTGTTTGACAGCTGAATGTTTCACAACCTTCCCTCGGCAGACTGACCGCAGAGTTTACTCAGATTTGAGAATCTGATTCATCAGACTTTTGATCTTTGCTCTCATTGGTCTTTCCTTGTTGTCACAGTTAACTCCCCATAACCACCACTATCACAGTAACATAATGAGTAGCTCACAGGTTTATTTACTTTGTCTGTCTATGCTTGATGGACTATTGATTTTGTCTAGCGGTTGTCTCCTACAAGGACTAATTCCACATCTGAGTCATGTTAGCTAAACAGTTTCAAAAACAAGAGAATATGAGCTTTAAAAGACATGTATAGAGTAATCAAATGAAGAACATATATCTAGTACATTAAGAATATGTGAGTATATATGTGCTTAAAGAATATATATATAGTCCATCAATAAACTACTTCTGTCCTTTTGAAATTTTCCCGCCACCATGCCAAAATCTCGCAGCCCGTGTTTGACAGCTGAATGTTTCACAACCTTCCCTCGGCAGACTGACCGCAGGGTTTACTCAGATTTGAGAATCTGATTCATCAGACTTTTGATCTTTGCTGTTTTCTTTGCAGACTGCAAAGAAACTGGATGACATATGACGATTAATGATTCTCTGAGCGATGATAGAAACGTATATCCACTCACCCCCTAGTCATATCCAGCTGTGGAGATAGTTTTAATTTATGTGTAGATGTTTTGAGATATCTACTTCTGACACTTCTGCTGCTGCGGCAAAACAAAAGAGGTGGATGAAGTTTAAATTTGTCCACAAATTTTACTATGAACTATTGTTAATAGAGCGACCTTCCACCAAAGAAATAGACCCAATAATAAACACAAAACAGTATGACTGAAAACTTTCAGTGGGAAAATATTATTATTTTGGTGAACTGACCCTTTATGGCAAAATTCAGTGACCTTGGCGCATGTACATCCTGTGATTAATTATCACCTCCGGCACATTTCCTTTCAACATAAGAGTTGAATGACCTGCTGGACATCACTCACCTGATCATAACACTATAATATGTTCATAAACAGGCGACACCAGACAACAAACAACAAGTCCTTCCTTCATCAAGGACCAGGTGTGTACATTATGGTGGCGTGTTGTTCCAGACATTCCTGCTTTATCTGATGTCTGAGGATCTTATCTGTCCTACAGCTATAGAGCCAGCTCTGATAGGACGGCTGGAGGCATTAATGGAGGCGCCAATGACTAAAACAGCAAAGACTACTAAGTTAATTAATTAGACAATAATAGATTTTTGCATAACTTTTTGTGTATATTTTGACACTGAAAAATGATCAGTCACCTCATGTTCACAAACAAAGAAAAATATAAATATTGATATATTTCTCAGCAGATTTAAAAGCACAATCAAGATGACTTAACATTAAATCCATTATTGGAGTGTAAGGGTCACTGTAGCGTGTTGTTTAATAGCTCAGAGCAATAAACCATGTACCTGCAAGGGACCGTAAACCTTGAAACAACAGACTGACAGATAGTATAGTCTGAGAAAATACTCAACCTGTAATTAACAAGTCTGAAGCCCTTGCAGCCCCTGGAGGCGACAATGTTCATTACACCCACCGTTCCAAAGTGTTGCATGGAAATAACACACCAGCAATTTTGTGTGACCTCTGGATGATGGTGGGGAGTTCAATGAAGTGGATTCATTCTCTGAATACATTTCTGTGCGCAAATGGGAATTTTGGCCCGATGGTGGCACGAACAGTAAGGTCAAGTGAGTCGCCAAAAAAAATTTAAATTAGGATTTCTGAACATCAACAGCAAATTTCATGAATATCTATCCAATAGCTGAGGTTCAAAGTTCAGCCTTAACTGTGAAAACAACAGCTGAGAAAACAATCTCACCACAAGCTCTGTTTAATAGTTGCTCTGGAGCTTTTTTATCATATCGCATGATCTTCATCAGCAGACGGAGTTTGTCGTGCAAGTTGTAGATGTTTCAATTTCCATTAAGAACTTTTCACCCATGTTTGCTTGAATGTAGCTGAGTTTCAAAGTTCATTACTTTCAGTACTTTCCAATCAAATGTGTCTGTATCTGTTGATCTGCCTGGTGAGCTGCTGCATACAAACTGCCTTACAGGGATAAATAAAGTTACTTGAAAGCTCCAAATCAGCAACTAAACTGACCTTGTGTTGAGGCTGTTCTCTCATCTATTCAGGAGTTTTTGAGATTCCTCATTTCTAACCAAAGTGTTGCTCAAGGGGACGTTTTGAACTGATTGATGAAAAGTCAGAGGTCAACAAAAGAATCAGGGAATATCCATATCACATTCCTTGATAAGCAGATATTGAGACAACTAGTGCTCGATCAGCCCGTTTGGTCCAATCCACTGGTAGATTGAAATGACATGAATTCTGAGCCAGTATCAGGTGTTTTCCCGCCATCCTTGCCACCTTGTCGTTCTATCCTTTGACTCAAATTCAAGCCAGAATGTTTTGTTCCACCTCTGTCATTCCCCCTCAGCATTGTGATGACTTCCTGCTCCACATTGTTGGCTCTGGGCATGATGCCGCTGCTGCTCTACCTCTACTGTCAGAGCTTTGCCAATGTGCAGAACGCTGTGCCCTATGTTGACATCATTATAGCACTGTTCACGATCCTCATACCCTGTGGTATCGGCATCCTCATCAACTACTACAGGCCGCAGTACTCTAAGACCATCACAAAGGTTTGTGCATTAACAGCAGGGACAGAGGGTCAGATGATCACTGCAATGCTGAAACAATTGGTTAATTGATTGGTTGAAAAATGAAAAATTGATAGACAACATTTTTGACCACTTATTTTAATAATTTATAAAATGTATAAAGCTGGATGGCTCTCAAATATGAAGAGTTTCTCTGTATTATATCATTGTAAATTGAGTAATATTGGGTTTTGGACTGTTGTTCAGACTTTGTGTACTTTTGATGGGCATTTTTCACTTTTTTTTTGTCATTTTTTTGAGATTTTATGGGGTAAAAAAAAACATCAAATAATGAAAAACAGACAGAATGGTGAAAAACATTAAAGATGCAGCCCTATATCACTGAAATAACATCAAAGTGTGTGTGTGTGTGTGTGTGTGTGTGTGTGAGTGCAACTGCATGGCTCAACTCAGCAGCTTTAGGAGGCTCCATCTTAATCACTTTAAAAGGATAAGGCTAGAATTATTTTATATTTTTGTTATTGTCTCCAAAACCCATGAAAAGACAAAAAAACAAAAGTCCCAAGCCTATTGCTTCCTGCTGAAGACATAAATCTAACAGATCACAAATACATAGTTTCATTTTTTTTTTTTTTAAAGGCGTAATCATTTCCTTAAGAAGCTGGGCATTGTTGTTTTTAGGAAATGTTACTCAGACATGAGCAAATTGTGTTTTTGTTGGGAACTATTTTTAGCTGCGGATTAACATGCACTAGTGATTATTCACAGCAGGAGGACAGTGTAAGTGGAAATTACTCAAAATAAACTGTGGGAATGAAGGAACAAGTCACCCACCGCAACAATGTGGCACATTGATGTTTTTTTTTTATACATTTTTGGACAATAAAGCTCAGTAGCAGAGAAATAGACTCTATCAGGTTTTTGCTACACAGGCGATACTTGTTAGTAGGATCAGTTCGTTGTCAGTTTTGGTCTTTTCATATAACAATCTACAGAATCAATACTCAATAGGCAGACTCTGGATCAAATAACAATTTAATCCAGACTGGGAACAAATTTTCCCTGTAACCTGACTGGGTCTGCGTTTGCCCCAGTGAAGAGCAGTAGGCTAACATAAAAAAACACTCCAACACCAAACACATTTGAAAAATTCCAAAACGTGAAAAACAACCACAAAACTGAAACAGCTGAAGTCAGCACATCAAGCCTCGAGCAGAATAACAGTAAAAATCAAACATTTTCATTAATGAATACAGTGAAGAACTCACTAATGAACATTTACAAGTGGCAACAACAGAAGGAAGACACACCATGATAAAGAGAGATAACAAGAGATATATTTATTAAACAAATGAAGCCAAATTAAATAATGAACAAAATATGGAGAGTGGAAATCAGTGGTATCAGTGGTGTATGTGATGGATGAGTGGCGAGTGTGTGTGTGTGTGTGTGTGTGTGTGTGTGTGTGTGTGTGTGTGTGTTGGAAGATGCATCAAAGCAAAGTAAATAACTAAGGCAGCATAACTAAATGAAACCAGAACGGGCGCCTGAAGGGAGAAACAGAAAACAGAAAGCAGCAAGCAGTCAGAGGAGGGAGAGAGAGAGAGAGAGAGAGAGATTGCTGCAGCTGCAGCTCGGACTTCAATAACCTGGCAACCCTGTAGGCCTTCAGGTGTCGCCAGTTGCCCAAACGAACACCTGCAGAGACGAAGCAGAGGGGTAAATCTGGGCCAAACACAGGGGGTCATCACACCAGTGTTAGTGGCATCACGCCTTTTGTGTCCAAGTTTAAGGACGTGTCACCTCTGACATTAATAGAAATGCTGTTCATGCACATAAGCCTGGAGTTTTTGTATTGAAATATCATTATGTACTGGACATCTGATGTGGTGGAAACCTGTCAAGTGTATTGTATTGTATTGAATACCCCCTGATCTACAGTGTGATTTGTGTCCTGCCCTGCTGTTCTCAGGTCGGCCTCTCTATATCGATGATTTCTGTCACGGTGATCGGCTTCTTTACCTGCACTGAAATCGGAGGCGGCATATTCACCGTGCTGAATCCTCCCGTCATCGCCATCGGTGCTCTCATGCCCTTCATAGGCTACACTTTCGGCTACATCATCTCCTCGCTCTTCAAACTCAACCAGTCGTAAGTCAGGAGGAGAGGTATTTGTGTGAAATTCAAGCCCTGATGGATATTATGGCAGGTAGCATTAGTCATGTCTAACCATAAAGAATCATGAGCTTTTCTTTTATGTATCCATGACTTATGAATACGTGCCTCGCTCTCCCTCAGGGAACGGAGAACCGTTGCTATGGAAACAGGCTGTCAGAACACCCAGCTGTGCGCCACCATTCTGAAGATGGCCTTTACTCCAGCGACAATAGGCCCTCTGTTTCTTTTCCCCATCTTCTACCTGTCCTTCCAGCTGACGGAGGGGGTGCTGCTCGTCGTGCTGTTCAGATGTCACCAAAGGTTCACACGGAAAGAGAAAAGTAAGACTGACGCCAGGTTTATAAAGAGTTCGTGGAATAAAGGAAAACAGATGACAGAAAATACAGGCCTTTTTAAAAATATTCTTATTTGGGTTTTAGATTTTTTTAAAGGTTTTTAAATAAGTCAGATGCAGATTCTCAAATGTGGGAATTTGCTGATTTTGTTGTTTTATATCACTGTTAACCGGATATCTTTGAATTCTGTACTACTGGCCAAACAAAACAAGCAAATATGAGATATTGTGATAGACATTGTTCACTGACATTTTATAAAATAAAAAAATGAGTATCAACTGATTAACTGATACTGAAAATAGTCATTAGTTATTAATTAGCCATTAGCAGCCTTACTTGTAGATTAGAAGAGGTCACAAGACTGAAGCTAATAACTGATAAGGGACACTGGATTTACTTCACTGTGTGGAGGGTCGTAGACAAAATACCATTAACCAACTGTTGGTTTCCATAGCAACATGGGGGAAAGACCACTAGTGTTTGTTTTCTTTCTCTCTGTTGTAATCAAGATCTTGACCTCAATAAACTTAGTAACCCATAATGGCAAAGTGAAAAGATGTTTCTAGACATCCAAATTGTGATCAGATGTATCATGTTTGTTTTAATTATCCCTGAGGCATGTCTAGAATTTGATTGGACAAATTGGATTCACACAATTCACACTGCAAGTCAGGATAAAAAAAACAAGTTATGAAGTCCAAGGAACTGTCTGTGATAAAATTGTGAAAGTTGGAACAAACTGCTCAAATCCAGATGTCCAAAGCTTGCAGAGACTTTACCCAACAAGACTCAAAGCTGTAATTGCTGCCACAGCAGCTTCTACAAAGTACAGAATTAAGGATCTGAATACTTATTTTCACTTTGACATTATGATTTGACATTTGATTATTGAGTGTAGATTGATGAGCAATAATTTTATCCATTTAAAATTTAATCTTCAACACAATAAAGTGCAAAAAATACTCTATATGTAGTGGTTAAAATGTCAACTGGATAACATCCCTGGTTCATTTTCAGTGTTAAACCAAATTCTGTGACCCATCAGATTGTGGTTGGTAATTTGTGCAATATTACCACTGCAAATGTTTATCATACTTTTCCACATTTAACTAGTGTTTTGATGCTATTATGACAGTTTGATAGCTGAAATCCACATATTGACAGTTAAAACTACCATATAGAAATTTATAGAATGACCTTTTTTCTTTACAATTGTCAGTTTGTGACCCAATCTAAATAGTGTGGCGACACCAGTTTTGTTAACAGCCATCACAAGAGAGTATGCAGGCTTTCCCCACAACACAGCTAATAACTTTCACATTTGATATTGCACTTTTAGATTTTTAAAATGTAGCATTAACAAGCCTCTAATGTGAACTAAGACACTTCATAACTCTGCTTTCTCTGCTGTCTGACCTACAGACACGTACCAGCCGACAACTACTGAAGAGGAGTTGAAATCACCTTCAGAGGCGCCTGTATGATGGACAGACCTCAAAACGCCCAAATTCCGTCTACAGACGTGAACGCTTACTGAGTAAGAAAAGTCTTGTGGGTCACTGAAAGGACTCCTGCTCTACTTGAAGCATATGAAGGATGAATAACTGCAGAGAAACCGTTTTGTGCTGTAAATGTCATTTTGGAATTGTTAGTATCACAACTTATTATCAAAGCACTAATAAACACAAAGTGCGTGATTTTGTTAAAATGATTTTATTGTTAAGTCACTTGTCTTCCTACACCATACAAACATCCATATTTTTCACTGAAAATAAAACCCTTATGTACAAAATGTTTTTGTGTTTGTTTTTTTCCCCCAAACTTGTCTATTTGTCCATTTGAACCACATTAACAGTCACAGTACCAACAAGTATTCTTGGAATTACATTTAAACACTTAAAACAAAAGTCTGCAATGCTGTACACAAACCCCGAAACCAAAACCAAAAAAAAAAATATTTATATATATACGCTTTCATAACAGTAAAATAAACCATATTATGTAAGCAACACTGTTTAAGTGTTGAAATTAGAGTTGAGCATAACCTGAACAGTTATGCATCTCACAACAAAAATGTCACTCAAACTAAATTTTTAAGATCCATGAAAATAACAGTTTCTTTTTTTTTTATCTGGTAGAACAATGTGCATTATTGTACACAGCTGCCAATGCCAGTCATAATGCTGCTTGTGTATGAGCTTTAAACAAAAATTTAAATATTTTAAATAACAGGATTTGAAATAGTGATCGGACAACTATGTAGTCATAAAGATCACATGCCATCTGTGGTGGGTACAGTAGGTCGAAAAATAGGGGAGAAGAGGTGAGAACATGAGCGATAAGGACATAATTGAAAAATTCCACTGACAAGCGAAAACAAGCAAAAGTATCACAAAAAAAAGTAAATAAAGTGGTCACACTACATATCAAAAGCATCCAGGTACTGTTGAAAAATACAGATTCCCTCTTCAAAGTCTGTCAAAGTTTAGAGCTTCATAACTTTACAAGCCTGAAAAAGTGAAACCCGACACTGGTTCACTTGTGCATTTTGATTTTTTTTTATTCATTTTTTTGACAGACAGTGGTGTGTGTCTTGTAAAAACAGGGATGGGTAAATTCAGAGGTGAAGGGTCACTGGGTGTAAACATAACAAGCCTTATTATTTACAAATCGTTTCCATGGGCCCAGGAAGGATTCATACTCGATGGGTAATGACGGAAAATGACGAACAGCTTCACTGTCTAACGAGTGTCTCCTGTTAAGCTGGTTTAATTTAAATGCCCTACGATGAAAATGGACCATCTGACTTAATATGTATCAGTCATTCCTGTCTGATGTGTCTTGTGGATAGTTGTTGTGATAAAAAAAAAATACAGACAGGAAAAGAAACAAACAAACTCTGTCTCAGCTTTCAGAGGGTTTCATAGGAGCTCCCGTGTGCCAACTCCTCCGAGCTGATTCTACTGATGAAACAAGTTGTTTCTACTGTTGATTCCCCATTATTAAAAACGGAAGCGCAGCTTTTAGCGCTGGCTGTCGGTAGAGGGAGAACGAGAGCGGGAGCGTGAACGAGAGCGGGAACGGGACATGGAGGCTCTTTGGGGAGGCGGAGGGGAGGGCGGGGTGGCGGACTTGCTGGTCTTGGAGGAGCGTTTGGCCGGCTCCTTTGATTTGTTGCTTGGGGATGAGGCGCCGCCGGCGGGGGAACCGCTGCGGGAGCGGGAGCGGTTGTGAGCCTTTACCGGGCTGCGGGAGCGTCTCGGGGAGCGTGAGGGAGAGCGACCGCGAGAACGAGAGCGGGAGCGAGAAGAGCTTTCAGACCGGGAACGACTTCTTGACCTGGAAAAGCAAGAACAGTAGAAAAATAACATTAGGCTACAGTTTTTTATATTTATAGTATGTTTAGTTATATATTTTTTTGCCTTGAGCTCTCTGAACATTCTTCATACATCTAACTCTTCTCTAACAAGATCCTTGTCAGCTAAAATGTTAACTCCAGCTAACTCAGCTCTTCAAAAGGAGGAGGGCAATGATTTGTTGCTCTGATTATGAATAAAAAGGCAACATGAGTGTAAAGTGCAACCCATGAGCAGCACTAAGCCAATGATGAGTGTAAAAGGGTTGCATCAGCCACAGTCAGCTGACTTCTCTAACATGTATTGATGTATTCAGTCGATGGAGGTTCCAGCAGACAACTCACCTCTTCTTGGCTGCCTCGATGAGCTTGATTTTCCTGCCATTGATTTCCTTTCCAGACAATTTCTCAAGGGCGTTTTTCAGATCGCTGTAAGAGGCAAACTCAACCACCCTGGAAAAACAACATAAGACGTTATTATTATTTGTATTCTCGGTAATGCTTTTTGACATGAATTGGGTGGTGATTTTCCTCAAAATTGCAAAAATAAGCTCACACACACACACACACACACACACACACACACACACACACACACACACACACACACACACACACACACACACACACACCTCTGCTTTCATACATAATGGCTTTACCCTTCGTTGAGCTTGGGTCGATGTGCGTCTGCGAATGTCACCTCTCCAGCTTGTCTCATGAAATCTTTCAGGTCCTACACACGTAAACATCAGTTAACTTGCGGAGAGGCTCGGGACACAAGCACAGCTGAGACATAAAACAGGACTGATTTACCCAAAAAGGAGAGATGGTTAGATTCTCTGAGAGGACTACACAGGCTACTGCAGGGATGAGTCCAAGGACATCAAAGAATGATCAACCAGTCAGTTCTTCAAATAAACATTTTTTTTTACAACAAATGATAAAACCTTAAAAAAAAAAAAAAAAAAGGCAAAGTGCAATTTAGTATCAACCAATTTAGACGAGTACATCTAGCGGACAGGTTGAGTATCTGCAAAAGCTTTGAGATTCTTGGACCCACCCATAACTACTACAGAGAGATGAACACCATCTGCATGAAGTGAACTGCAGTGGCGCCGCTTGGGCAGCGTTTGGCACTCAGAGCCCCATTTTCCCTGGCAAGGAGGGCACAGGGCTCCGCGCCGGGACCGCCCCTGTCTCGGCACCCCGCCTCAGTAAAGAGAGTGAACAGGGTGGAAGAGAGGAAACTACTACCTGAGAGCGAAACCCTTTGGGATAACAGCAGATTATATCCATGGGCACCTGGGAGGAATTCACACTCTCTCTCGCTCGCGATGTGCGGGAACACCAGAGGGGGGAAGGGAGGGGGGGATATCGATCGATCGAAGCCCCTCAAATTAACGAACCATCGATCAATACGCCACCACCATCACCATCGACTCTCGCTCTTTCCTCTCCTTTCTCTCTGCCAACTCTCTGTTTCCTCTCTCTCGCTCTCAGCCACACACCTGGCGCCCCCCTGCCTTCGACAGGGGGCGTTGCGAGCGAGCGTAGGGGCCGCCAGCGCCTCTAGTGTGGAGCGAGCGCTCACATGACCAGCAGGCATCAACTAGGAGTAGGACAGACTGGCTCAACACCACAGGCTCAACCCAGACAGAAGGACCCAGAAGGGGTTAACTCCACCATAAGCGAGCTCTTCCATATGACACAACAGTCAGGCTGGCAAATAAAGGGGTGAAGAATTGGTTAAAATTTGAAAAACAGGAACAAATTACGTCTTTTGTTGTTGTTATTGCTCTTTGACTTATTACGTAACTGCATACAATGCAGATTCATTAGAGTGATGATTTTGTACAATTTGGGCCTAATCACAATAAAATAGTTTGATTATTTACACATATTTGCTGGTTTAAGTCTTATTAATGTCCAGAAACAGAGTTTCTATGTTGATTTTTTAAAGCAGCAATTCTACAATTTTATATGTATATTGTTGGAGGCAGACTGTTGGTGGTGATAACAGGTGTTGCAGCTTTTAGAGGCTTGCTGTGTATTAAAAAAACATGTGTAAATACTAACCTGCCAACTGACACGAGAGGACAAGTTCTCCACGATCAGGCGGTTCTCAGTGCGCATCGGAGGAGGGTTTCGACTGAAAGAGAGGGAAACGTAAAGACGACTTAATCAACTGAACACTAACATTGTGGAGCTGAGATACAGACTTTAGCAAGGAGCCTGAGAGCTCTCATTAGCTGCTCATCAATAACAAGGCTAATTCATGTCAAGGATCTTTAAAACGGAGAGAGTGTAGGACTTGTGTGTTCACTTTTACATGTGGTACTTGATAGATTCAATTCAAATTAAGCTCATTTGCTATCATAAAGCAGATTTAATTCAAATTAAGCTTGTCTGCCATCATAAAGCAGGTGGACTGAGGTTAAAACTGTTACCTCCGACTGTTCTGAGAGCCTCTGCCATAGCGATCAGAGAAACGTCCTCCTCCACCGCCGCCACCTCCTCTGCCACGTCCGCCTCGCAGACGAACACGAGCGTGCTCAATGGTCACCCTGAAATCGCAAAAGTTTAAAAACAGTTACCATGGAAACACAGCCAGGAAGCAAGTGTGGAAGGTAATACAAACATCCTACCCTACCTTTCGTTGCACAGCTCTTTGCCATCAAGCTCATACACGGCATCTTCAGCATCTCTGGGGTCGTCAAATTCCTACAACAAACAGAAAACAGACGACATTAATAACTGCAATTCTTTACATTTATGCTTTTTCAAAACCCTGCTGAGTGTCACTCTCAGATGTGTTGGGAAAACGGTACCAAACCATTTTAAAAATTCCAGTTTTCCTTAGCTTCAAGGTGTACATCCTAGGAAGAATACTGCTGTGTTTCATTCCCATAATACATACTAATTGTATGCAGTAAATGTTGGGTACTACTATTTGCAGTACACTGGTTTGTACAATTAACATACAATAAATCAACATACTCTGCTGACTGAATATGTCAGTATAAATCAAACTTTACAATGCTGCTCCCAATTAAACTTCACAAAGCAATGTGGCTTTCTAAGTAAATTTTTTTTTTGTTTTCTTCTGAAGCTCAATCATCCCTAATTTATTTAAATTTAAGCAACTGTAAGACCCACCATGAGAACTGCATAGTGGGACAATGATATGCATCAACAGCACACAAAATCAACCATATTTTAGTATGCATAATGACTCTTTAAAAGTATACATGTCACTTTAACTGTGTAAAGATGCAGAGAATGTAGTATTTAAGTGGGGCACAATTTATGTTTCAAGGCGTTTTGCAAATATTTAATATTTCTATTGATGCATTTGACAAGTACAGGAAACAGAATAGGCAATAGTGACAAGCTATAAATCATTTTTTTGAAAAAATGTTTTATGATGAAGGGTGGTGAAACATGCCAATGGTATTAATACTGGCAACCATTTTTATTACCATCATTACCGAGTGTATCCTCATTTCAGAGGACACTCTGAACTAGGGCTGGGCAATATGATCAAAATCTCATATCCTGTTAAAGGTCATTTCATATTCCATATCGATACTTATCCTGATACAACACATTTTAATTGCATGAATAAATAGTTGGTCCATGCACTGCCCCCCCCAGCCTTCCCACACACAAGTGTTTAAACTGTTTTTGATAATATTTCTTATGCAGAGTCCAACAATCCTGCAATACACTCTGTTGGTGATCATAGATTGAAGTCATTTAATTATATTTTAGCACCAACAGCAGGAATTCAGGAAACGTTATTGATTATCGTGATAATACCATTCAGCTGTAATAATCGTAGCATGAAAATGTGATACTGGTGTTATATCCCAACTGATTTTCAAGCTAACTGGTTCCCATATGCACGTACAGTGTTCACCTAACAGCAGGAGTTGTGGTCTGACTATCACCGGATTCACCACACATTCACAAACATATTACTGGTGATTTTCAAGTCGCGTAGTCTCATATCTACTGTGGCCAACATGGCAGAGGCAGACCACAACTGCTGCTGATTGGTGTACACAATGCATGCACACGTATAGGGAACAGTTAGCTTGAAAACCAATGGGGACATGACAGCGGTGTCGTGTCAAAGTCCGTTCCCCTGTCGGATAATATTCCCCTCCAGTTAAAATTGTGTTTCCTGTAACACCCACTCCACGGTTGGGGTTAGGTTATAGTTAGTCAAGTATTTGTATAGCCCAATAGCCCAATTAACAAATTAGCATCAAGGGGCTTTACAGTCTGTACAGAAATACAACATCCTCTGTCCTTAAATCCTCAATTTGAATATGGAATCCTCCCTTATAAAAAGCCCTTAATAGGGGAAAAAAATGGAAAAAACCTCAGAAAGAGCAACAGAGGAGGGATCCCTCTCCCAGGAAGGAGAGACATGCTATAGATGTTGTATAACTAACAAAATCGTACAAGAAAGACAAATTACATAGGCTACATACAGCATGGAACAGGATAACAAAATTATAATGGTTAGGTGTTGCAGAGATAACTGGTTGGGGTTATGGTAAGCTCGGATTCAGGTTAAGCACCTCAGAAGATGACTGGTTGAGATTATGGATGAGGATGGATGTAGGTTTAGGTTAGGGGAAACACATATGGATGGAGAAACAGACTTCGACACAACACCGGCACATCCCTGCAGTATATACGTCAGAAGGTATGCAGAAAAATAAAATGTTAAAAAAAAGTTTCTATTGCCGTTATTTGAATGTAGAGTTATGGGACATTTTTAACATGTCTCCATTGACTAACTTACCACAAACCCAAAGCCTCTCTTGAGATCGATGTCTCGGATGCGGCCGTATCCTTTGAAGAACCTCTCCACGTCCTTCTCCCGGGCCGAGGGGCTCAGCCGGCCGATGAAGATACGACAACCGCTCATGCTGCTCTTGTTGGTAGTTATCTATGAACGAGCGTACAGACATTAACTAAGCTAACATGATCAATCTAGACACAAAAACCTTATTTTAGCCGTTTATATCTGACCTGAGTCGTTTCGGAAACAAGCTAACGTTAGCCAGCCTGAGGGGCCTAGCTATAACATTCAACCAAACCGTTGTTACCGGGTAATTTAAGCTCACGATACTAATAAACGACACAGTATGTAAGTTTATAACAAAACAACAATTGCAGGATATTATAAAACACTTTAAACCACCGTGCAAATACCTTTTCAGTGGCTGTTGCGATGTTATGGGGCTGGCTGTCGACAGTGACCGTAAACTAAGGAATTTAACAAAATGGAGCCTCTGCTTTTCTGGGAGGGGACGGATGCAAAAAAAAAAAAACAAAAAGAAAAAACACAACCCACGTGACGTATGACGGAGCGTGACGCTGCAGAACACGAAGAGAAGCGCAGAGCAGGGGTCGGGTTTCCGAACGTGACGTCACTTACCGCTTATATTAGTGCTGTTTCTTATAAACATTATGAATATGATCAGAATCATATAAATAGCCAAGTAGGCCTATATTTATACATACAAAGGATTTAACTCCGATTTAGTGGTTCTGAATGCACTCACACAACAATAACAACGCAACAATCTGCAGAAATATATACAAGGGATGTCTATATACTACTACTGCTAGCCTACTACTACTACTACTACTACTACTTAATACTACTACTACTACTACTACTACTAATAATAATAATAATAATAATAATAATAATAATAATAATAATAATACTAATAATAATAATAGTAATACATTTAATTTGTACCGCACTTTTCATTCATAGTGAAACCCAAAGTGCTACAGTATTAATGACGTAGAACACACATCATAAAGAAAATAATTCAAGTTTCAACATTCATTTATTATCATTTTACAAAACAAGATTTGATAACAAGATGTAGTTTGTAGTCCCTTAATGCTACTAACAAAAACAGAAATGATATAAGTGGATTAGTATATAATATGATATTGTAGTGCAGAGGATGAATTGAGGAGTCTTAGGAGAGAAGCTGCTCTGTAGTCTGGTAGTATGACAATGGATACTTCTGTATCTCTTGCCAGACAGCAGCAGGGTGAACAGGCTGTGGTTGGGGTGAGTATTGTCTTTTAGTATCCTTTGGGCTTTGTGCAGGCTCCTCACCTCACCGATATCACTGATGCTCGGTAGATGGATACCCATGATGTTCTGGGCGGTTTAATCACCCACAGCAGAGCCTTCCTGTCTTGGGCCGTGCACATCCCATACCAATTTGTGATGTTTCCAGTCAGGATGCTTTCTATTGCTCCTCTGTAAAAGTTAACAACTTAAGATGGGATTTTTTTTCCCTCTTAAGTTTCAGTACAGTTGTTTCTGAGCTTTTTTTTTTTTTTTTTTACTAGGGTGGAGATGTGTGATGTCCATGACAGGTTCTCTGTGATGCTGATACCCAGGAACTTAAAACTGTTCACCTGCTCCACCTCAGCTCTACTGATGTAGACATGGGTGTGTATTTGTCTCCTATTTCCAAAGCAACAATCAGCTCTTTAGTTTTGTTGACATTGATCAGTAGATTGTTCTCTGTTTACCATTCTGCAAGACTGTTGATTTCCTCTTGATATGAACTCTCATTGTTGTTTGAAATCCGGCCGATGATGGTGGTGTCGTCTGCAAACTTCACAACAGAGTTCTCTCCATGTCGGGGGTTGCAGTCATGGGTGTAACCGTTTCAGTGAACTGTAAACAGGATGCAAAAAGTGCAAAGAAGTGAAGGGTGCTGAGATGACTACTAAATGTAAAAAACTGGTAAATGAAAAAAAATGACATGTTACTTTATGGGTACATTATAAATATTTAACTTATGAATACTCTTTTTCTAATAAGGTCATGGAAATACATTTTAAAATTCTACATTATATGTATCCTGTTAATTCCTTTATTGCAAAATATGTGGACACTGCAGATCTTTGTACTTTTTTAATCACCAGAAAGAATGTATTCCTCATCTTTTCTTTCACTGTGATGTGGTTCAGACCTTTCAGCAAGAACTTGCTACCCATATTTTCAGCTTCATTGATGGGCCTTAAACTTTTACTTTATATGATATTAGATGTATGATGTATTTTTCAGACACCAGAACAGTTCCTCTCAGTACATTGTCAATTTTTACATTTGATGGCTAACGTTTATATCCACAAATGCATTTTTTTATAAATCCCCACCTAGTTTGCTGCCTTACCTTGCAGAACTTCAAAGTCTCCTGCATTCTTTAAGCCATAAGAAGAACCACAAAAGTGCCTTACTACCATCTCAACACTCAGGACTCACTTAGGTAAACATGTAATCTTTATTTTTACTTTTTAAAATGTATTTACTTATTTATTATCTTCAGTTCTCTTATTTCTTTTGGGATCTTTTGTTTTGTTTTGTTTAGGTTTTTATGCTATTCCTGAGCCTTTTATGTTGTTCTGTGTTCCTCATGGCTTTGTTCAACTGTTTATTTTGTGTGATGGTTTTCCTGTATTTGTGTGTGTTATGTGTTTCAATATCTGTCCAATAAAGTTGGAGTTGTCCTTCATTATTACTTTTTGAGATATTGTTTGATTATGTTGTAAGGATCTTATAAGTGTTAAATATTTATTTATTTTACATTGAATTGCACAAGAATGCACATTTCGACTTAAATGCTGAATGTTTCTATGTTCATGATGTTAAAGGCATACTATGCAGGATTTGTCAGTTGGTGTTTGTAAACACAGCATTTAAAGTTGGCCTCTCCTCACTGTATAAAAGGGTATACCTTTAAAGGTACACTATGTGGGATTTTCTTAAAAACCAATGTATAGACTCATAGAAAAGTAATCCCTCTCAATCATCACTTATGACCCACTAGAAGCGTGTGCTGGTGTGTTTATCTGCAGAGACTCTGCCCTCTGCCTGTATTTTCTTATTATTTTTTTGCGTTCGGGATGCTTCTGGGCATCAACCCTTGGAGGGTTGCCCCCAGCCAATGACAGCTTGCAGGGTGTGAGGCCAGGACTCGTAGCGTAGTGACCAGGTTACATCGCTGTCTTTCCCCTCTGCTCCGCTCTACTCTCTATCTCTGTGTCATGAATATATAAAGAGCTGCAGGTCTGTGTGTCCGCTTAACTGAGGGTGGGGCTGAACTACACACACGCAGAGCAGTGAGGCCACAGTGGACAGGATGAGGCTGCATTCACTCAAAATCCGGCAATGAGGCATCTTCCAACAAGGTTGTGTGGAGGTGTGGGCGTGTTTATTTGTACAGAAAATGTTTTATCTATCTGATAAACAGCTTTGTTTCACCAATACTGCTCCCTCTCTTCATTCAATCTCCAGCTCGCTTGACCACTGCTCTCTCTCTCTCTCTCAGCTCGAGCCGGGGAGGAGGGGCAAAATTTGAATGCTGTATTTACAAACACCAACAACAAATTCTGCATAGTATACCTTTAAATATAATGAAATAATAATAAATAAATGATAATAATAATAATGATTATGATAATAAAGTTTCTATTTCTGACCACTAGGTGTCACCCAAGCACAATAATGTTATACAAAGAGCAGGAAGAGTAGCTGTCACTTTATAGGATTCAGCAGCAAAACCAGTTTAACAGCAGGACAAGTAAGATAATAAACCCCAATGTGAGCCAATAAGAATATTTTTTAACATAATTGCTAGCATACAAAAAGAGTTTTAAAGAGGCTTTTTAAAGGGATCTATCGGTGTGCTCCTGATGCGGGTCACTCTGGATCTAATCAAACACAGCAGCATCATTCATGAAGCCATCCTCCAACAGTTGAAAATTATGATCCATCTAGATGAACTCTGACAAAGAATAAGAGTTCTTCCAGCTAACATTGGTAAATGTTTGACTTGATGGAACAGATGGAGTACTCAATGAAAAATATTGTATGATACTAAACATGTCACAGCATCAATATTATAAATTATACAACAACAGGGTATTATACTGACCTCATAACTGGTAAGAATATCACAAGGTACTATAATGTTGTGACAAATGTACTGGTATATATTTTAGGAAAACTGGAAGTAGCTTAGGCAATTGTCAGTGATCAAAAGAGAAAAAGGAAGTCCAAATGTCATCTGTTGTAGATGTTATAAGGGCGCCCTAAAAATAGGAAAAAATTACATTCTTTGAGTAGTTAAAGCAGACACACTTTGCCAAAGTTGAGGTTCTAGAAATGTTTTCTTATTTCTGAAATGGACCCAGGTTTCAGTCTAAAAATCACTACCATATGTCAGTAAGATCAATATTTTCCTAGAATTACGCAGTAAAACAAAAAGTCCAACGCAAGCCTGAATAAATGACACATCATCTTCCACATTCAAAAGAAAGCTTTAATTAGAAAGTTATATACACACTGTAAAATTAAATTAAACTTTATACAAATATTAAATTACTATTTTCACACCCACTGCCATGTACAGAGGAAAAACCGAAGCTGAAAGCACTGAAACTAAGAATCAAGATGTGTACTTTTTTTAACCTGTTATTTTCAGGGAAGCAACACCGTACAACAGTGCTTCTGAACGCAATGTTAATTTAGTTTTTTTTTCTTTTTGTTTAATCCCATAACATTTTAATGCCTTGTAGCAAAAGGGAAGCAAAGGAATAGTGAAATATAGGTGCTTATAGGTTCATCATCGTTGTCATCATCATCATCACAGTAGCTGGAAAAGCTAGGGGAGAACAGAGAAGGATGGACATTCTTTTAGTCGTGTCCACAACAAAATTAAACTCGTTGATAAATACACAAAGACAGTTTTATGCATAGAATAGAAAAGAACAGAGTAAGGCCATTGGGAAAACAGAACACGTTGCAATATTGTAAAGCAACCAACGCAGAGGCTTAAGATTATACATCCCAAAAAAAAAAAAAAAAAAAAAAAAGAAATGTACATGTCTAAGGCAACATTCTGTTTGCATTAATAAAGTAGACAGCCGCAAATGCCAAATAAGAGAACAGAAATTCAGATGGGGATTTTTTTTCTAAACAGTTAGGCTTGAAAAGTAATTCTTGGGATCCATCAGAGTCATGCTGTTTCCAGGGTGACCAGCTCAACCACCAAAGCTTTTCAAGTGGCAATGAAAACAGAGGAAGACTTATAACATGATTCTCTTTTAATTTTGCACTTGGCATCGAAACGGTGAGTGAGTTGAGTGAGTGTATGTGGCGGGGGTGGGGTGCTATATAACAAAACTTTTATTATTTCACTGCAACCAGTTGCAGTTGTGTCAACAATTCACAAAAAGTGGAGTCTTCGGTTGAGTGTGAAGGTGGGCGCAAAGCGGTTCCTCTAAGGAGACTTGTGTTTTACAGCCATTCAGCAGAAAAATGATAAATATTCTAGTTTGAGAGTAGATGAATAATACACACATTGTGTACTGGACTCATTGCCTGAAGTGACGCTGGTTTATTCATGTGACTTATTCAGCGCTGGGAGGGATATTTTCCTATGGTGAAAGACAGGGACATTGTGAAGCTAGCCTCTGATCTGAAGAGAGGCAAATCAGGAAATGGCTGTATCGAGGCCTACCATATGAGGACATGTCGCCTCCTGTCTAGCTGACACACAAAGATGCAGACAAGCACGCATACACACACACACACACACACATATATGCACTCGTAAACCCCAGATTCAACAACTCAAAGCAAATAGAGCCACACACACCAAACAATAAATACAGTGGGAAGAAAATTCAACACAAACCACCTTAAAGTTTAGTCATGTGTCCAATCACCCTGTTGAAAGACAACCCCCTCCTCAGCTTCTAACTGCGACATTATGTCTCCCTCCCCTTACACAGGTGAGATGTAGCACAGTTTCAAGATGCCTCTTGGAACCAAAACACCAATCAAGCCCACTCATGTGACAGAAGCACCTTCCAGATAGCGGGTACAACAGAAAACAAAGTTCTTTTTTTTTTATAGTTGTGATATGGTGCTATGTAAAATGCTGCACCCTGCTTTCAGCTCTTGTGAAGAGGTTCTCAATCCCACTAATCCATATTCGAGATGCCAACTGGATACACAGATAGCTAGCGAGAGAGAGAGAGAGAGAGAGAAGAGACTTCATGCTTCATTCAAAGTGGGCCACCGTGCTCTGACAACAATAACTAAAAACAACATGCAGCATTCACAAAGAGGGCCGCAAAACCTAGCCGTCACTCACAACTTTTCAAGTACAGCGGGAAGACCATTCTGATTCTGAACGCCATGGTGTCAGGAGCGAAAAACATCACAAGGTTTTTTTTTTTTTTTTTATATCCACAGTAATCCCAGACAGTCAACAATTGCTTTAGCCTTCTCCAATGAAGCCTCTGTGAGCAATGTTAATATAGAGAACTACACCTGGGAGGAGGCAAGTGTATGGTAATACATAGCCTATAGCACACAACCTTGACTCAGTATGTATGTTTTACTCATATACATAGGATCTACGGGATTTATGTTGAGCTGGCACCACTTTGTTTATCTGGCTTGTCTTTCGTTTGATCCAGTCGCTGGGTCCAGCGGTGCTCCATCATTGCTTATGGTGCAGTGGGTATTGGTCGTTGGCTTTGCTCTGCATGGGTAGCAATGGCAGAAGAGGTTGCATGGGGAATGGGCATAGTTCTAGTCTTTTTCTCTGCTGGCTGCTGAGGGGAGTCGGGGGAAGTGGGTTGACAGCCTCAGTCAGTCCTGGTCAGCAGTGAGTGATAGGGAAATAGGGGCTCTGCTGCTGATGCTGATAGCAGGTTGGCAGGCTTCATGCTTCCTTCAGCAGGGGAATATCTGCAGGGGAACAGAGCAGACACATTAGAATAGAGCAGTGGCTCTAGAGTTAGCAATCCATTCATTACATCACCAGAAACATTTCGACGTGTTGAAATCATTGGAAGTCACTGCTTTTGCCTGTTACAGTACACATTTTCTCACTGAGAGCCAAACAAATAAAAACAAAACAGATCTGTATTAAACAGGATCTTATGTGGCTATTTGTGATGCTATTGTCCTCAAAACAGTTGAAATGTTTAGGTGAAATTATATAATTATTTGAATGTGGTGAGTAATTTCATTATTAATAATGAACTTAATCCAGCACAGAGTGTAAATTGCTCATTGAAAATCCTCTTGTGTCTTTACTGAATGTTTCGAGCAGGGCCTGACTTTATACAATAAATAACACAGGAAACAGGGTGACATTTGTTATTAAAAAGTATTGATTATGTTGGCCAGTGGAATTATTCCTTACAGATAATGTTTGTCTTCACTGGTCCTCAGCAACCAAGTGAAAAGTGGTGTGTGAATGATTCGGTGTGTCTTGTTATTTGCTAATTGCATACAGTATATCGATGTTGACACACTGTATATGACAGCTGATAAGTTATTGCAGGACAGAAATGCCGAAGATGTGCTTGAGGTTATTTTAAAGTAGCGTCGCTGTTCCATCAGTTTGTTTTTAAAAAAATTATAGAACATTTTACAACTGAAAAATAAAGTAATGGTTTCCTATCAAAAATATTAGTGTATGTAATGCGTTTATGTGAAAAAAACTATTTGCTGATATATCATTATTGGATATGAAATAGAAATATTGATGTTGGTCAGGCTCCATTTGTTTTAAAGCAAATCAGCAAAATAACACAGACTGTCGGCTCTTACCATCAGAAAAGTCATCCGTAGAGGTGACGGAGAGCAGACTGTGCTGGTCGCTGCTCTCAGAGTCTCTACGGAGCGGTAAGGGGGCTGCGCATGCACCCCCAGGGTGCTCTCTGGCCCATGATGATGATGAGGAAGAGGAGGAGGAGGAAGAGGGGGCCTGATGAACCAGCACCGTCTCTGCATGACGGCGGGAGGAGTAGGATGATGAGGAGGAAGTGGATGGGAGACAGAAGTCTAAGTCTCTGTGGTGGCGGGTTCTGCTGGGGCCTTGGCCTCCTGTGGCCCCCTGAGGAAGCCCCTCAGAGAGCACGATCGGGACTCGAGACTCTGGAGGAGCTGGAGGAGGCGGTGGAGGAGAAGGAGGACGTGAAGCGCCGCAGGGTCCGCCGCTTCCGTACACGGCCTCTTCGTACGAGGGCAGAGTCACCTGGACGCCCTCAACCATGATGGAGCTGGACTGACCTGAGACTCCCTGCTCCCTCCTGACGGACGGACAGACAAAGACAGAGTGAAACAGTCTTAGAGGCAGGGGTGAGAAGGTGGATCACATAACCAGGCTCAGGTTGAAAGGCATGATGCAGCTATGTGTGTTGCGTGCCGCAGAGAACCTCTGTGTGGAGGTGATTAGCGTTGACTGTACAATCCCTTACAGCAGGCTGCACTAAGCCCTCGGGCCCACGACACAATCAACAAGAGTGCCAATGAGCATTAGATCAAATCGTTCTGGCCTTTTTATCACAGCCACAGCAGAGGAGAGTGTGACTGTGATGGGATTAACTGTCTTTTTCTTACTTTTACTTTCATTTCTCAGGTATTTCAAAAATGCCAACTTGCAAAACTAGTTACCAGGTCTTTTGCATCTTCCGTTGACAATTTATTTACATAAAGAGTTTCGACCAATACTTCTGATGGAACGATAGGTGTCACCACAGAAAGAATGAGGAGCTAAATCTGCTGTTTCACTTTGTTACATAATGGGAGGTGGTTTTACAGCACCAAATAATAAAGGGCAGAGTACAAAGAGCTAAAAACTTTCAAGAGTTTTGAGGCGTAAAAAGGCTCATAAAAATCCTTTTCAAAGTGTTCATCCTCTTCAGTAAAGCATAAGAAAACAAAATGTCCACAGAGCAACGTAGAGGTTGAAGGAGCTTGGTGAGGTGGAACAAGTAAGACATTCTCTTCATGACAAAAACCGATGGAAAAATGTGGCCTCAAAAATATGATGATATTTTATGAACCGATTTTATTGCCAAGGCAGCTTTCCTGAGAATGGCTTTACAATGGAGTCCTTTAAGGCAAGCAACACAAAAAGTCAAGAGAATCAAAAGATGTTTTTACAAGGCTGGTCTTTTTTCATTCATCAGCTCTGTGGATAGAGATACGCCGCCATTTTAACAAATAAAACTGTCTACACCAGCCACACGACAGCTTGTACTTTATACTGCTGACTATGACCCGAGGTGTCTTTTTTATACACTTTGTCTTTGTTATTTTCACTTGCGTGCATAAGTGCATGTGCAAAGTTGTGCCAAATGGAGTAACACTATCTTTACACCCTTGTAAAATGTTATTACCACTAATTGCGGTACAATGAAGATAAGATTTGGGTTTGTAAGAAACTGGTTTCTTTCTTTATAAACCAGCAGCACTAATAACCCCTGGCATGACAGGTTAAATATTTCAGCCCTTATTATCATAAATTATTTTGACGATTTCGCTGACATTTTGAGTCTGGTGTTGGATTATAGTTGTGTGGAAGTTAAGAATTTGGGAATATATGTGTGTGTGTCTTACCTGTTGTGATGGAAGGACTTGAGTTTTGGCTGTACAAGAACAAACAGCACCACTAAAAGCAGGATGAGTGCCACAGAGCTAGCTGTGGACGCCACAATAGACAGAGCTGGTATGCCCAGCGGAGAGCTCGGCTCCTTGTCTGTGAGACACAGGAAGACAGAGAGGAACTGAAAATGTGGTTCACAGATTTAGATTTTACATTTCCTGTCAGGTTATATGTTCTCTCTATCAAAAACACAACACACAGGAAGAAGTTTGCTCATGTGACAGACCTTGGGTGAGTCGACAGCTAATCTGCATCGGAGCGTCCCACTCGCCGTTCTGGCAGGTGAGGAACTTGTAGTCTCCCTTCAGAGCGTAGCCCTCGTCACAGAAGTACTCAATGACGGTCTTTTGGGTGAGGCGGTGGCAAGGGGAGGGGTGACAGCGGTAGCCCCCGTTCTCTGGTTCAGTGGGGGGCGAACACACTGGGGAGGCAGCAGATATTTCCAATTTTAACAATCATGGCTGGTATCGCTTACAGAAAATGTGGCAGTAATTTCTACCTGCGGTCAGGTTTGATTCCTGCGGTTTAAAATGCTCTGATTTTGGGTGAGAGTGTTCCTGCTGGCTCTCTTCTAACTGTTGGTGCTGTGATACTGTGTGCTCTTGAACTGATGTAATATTTTAGATTGGATGCAGTTTTGTGTGTGTGCGAGTACATACGGTCAACTTCAAAAAATCCATAAAGTTAACTTTTCAGAAAATGAGAAAAATGGCTCACCAACCCATGAAATTGACCATGAAATGTTATAGTAACAAAAAGCGATGAAATTGAATCTTGCAGTTATAGGAAGGGTTTCCCACAGGCTGACAGATTGGATGTGCATATGTGCATGCACAGTGGGGAATTACAATTTTTAGTACGTACTAAAGAGACAAATATATTTTTTATTTGTATTTAAAAACAACAAAAAATTCCAAGTAAAAACATTTCCAGGGAACTGTCACTGACAGTTCTTGTTGGTTCTGTGCTTCCCCTCGTATACATATGTACTGCGTGTAAACCCGAGTCACGCTCACCATTGCTTCTGATGCAGTGTGGAGGTTGTTGAGACCAGGCTCCAGAACTAGTACAAATAATGGTGGTGGGTCCATCTGCAGTGTAGCCAGGCTCACAGCCATAGGTCAGCAGGGTGCCTGGGGGAAAGGAGCCCCTGTTAGCCTCGGTCTGGTTCAGCAGGTCTCCGTGCTGCACGCTGGATGGCCGCGCACAACCTAAAAAGACACAGAAAGGAGTGAAGAGAATAAGAATGAGTTCACTGCTTGAAAGCCTAAATGATGGAAGACTGTTTCTCTCTGAGGCTTCGTCTTCTGACTCTGTGCTTGGCTTATGATCATTTACTGTTTAGAAGGAACTGCCAGCCGTAGGCCTGCAGCCAATTCGGGAACCTGGAGTATATTTTAATAATGTAATGTAGAAAGGTAATTATGAGGTATGAAAGAAAACTAAGTGGAGTTTGAGACTTCCTGTAGACGGGATATGTCCCATTTTAATTATTATTTATTCAGGGATTTCCATCGCAGGCTCGCTAAAAAAAACAAGGACAATTTGTTTCACATGCGACCCGCTTCTTTGAAGAATAATGTAGCAATATTATGTCAAATAAACCAAGTATTTACGATCACTCGTAGTTCTAGTTATGACTGGCTCCATCGCAGTCTTAATAATAATTTTCCAGTGACTTTAAAATTTTAGTATTACATTGATGTGGGTCTCCTGGAATATTGTGCTGTTCTATCATCCAGTGGGTCAAACGACTTTTCACAGGGAAACTCTGTCAAGTTGACAGGTGGAGCTGATAATTAAAGCTCAGGAGGTATTGTTACTTGAAACTAGGCTGCATTTTTACTAAGACAAGGTACAAGCACTGTATCAACACAGCGGGTGTGGTGGAGAGAGCCGTGCTGTGCAGAACAGAGAATACCTTCAGTGTCTACAGTGGATTAAAATGTCACAAGGAGCTTCAAATAGATCTAATTTCTCTCGATTATCTCCTGCTCATTAAACTGTCTTCATCCTACGCTAGGATCCTGTCTATCTGCCTGGTGGTGAGACAGGGCCTTCAGCGAGGCTCGTTTACCGTGTTCTAATCACAGACTCGAAGCCAGCCAATAAAGACAGGACGAAGCAGGAGACCTAAAGTTAATTGTGCTTTGATCCTCCTTCCCCCATGCCCCATCTATGATGTTGCGGTGTCACGCCAGTTCCTCGTGTCTGTGTGTTTGTTTCATCGCGGTACGTTATCTGAATTTGTGCTGCGCTCTCACGACCCCGAACGTTGTCCACCAACACACGCACATGTTAATACAGGAGCATGTTTGGAGCTGCAGTCTGGCGAGAGACGAGCATCTAAACCCAGCAGGTCTGACGTGATATTGCAACACCTGTGTAAACTGAGACACGACAGCGGGAGGAGGACTTTATTTCACTATTACTAATCTTAAACTTGTGGAAATCATAGATACAGGCATTCCAATTTTATTACTACTGATCTGGATCATCTGTGAGGTAGTTATGTAAGCATTTGGGCTTGGCTGCAGTGGAAAAATTTCCAGTACCAACTTTAATCATTCTTACTAAAAACCCCTCTGGGCCAAATATATAAATTAATTCTGTCATAATAGGTTTTCAGTTTTATCCGTACATCTTATCTGTTTGATTAATTGAATATAATCATATTATGTGCAGTGATTTTTCTCAGTAACCGGACCCAGACGTTAGTAAAATAGAGACACACCCACAATAAAGAACATTAACAATGCCATCGATACTAATGGCTACATGGGTCATTATTTAATCCTTGGTCTGGGTATTTATAAAATAATATTAGCTATGCTCTATTGCAGAGCTTTATTGCTTGTTTGACATAAACAAACATACCAACACCGCTAACAACCACTTTGTCTTGCCTGTGTGTGTGTGTGTGTGTGTGTGTGTTAAGAGATTGAAAGAGAGACTATTTCCACAGCAGTGCCTCTAACATCCTCTAATCTCCGGGGAGAAACGTCGCTCTAAGCTGGCAGCACAAGATTATATGCAAACACTCAAATGTGCGAGCGCCTACTCCCTTACACACACATACACACATGCGCAGACACACACACACACACACACACACGTACGCAGAGAAACAAAATAAACACCCACAAACAAAGACACTCCCAGGACTAAGTCGTGTGATACCAAAGGGTGTGTTATTGAATTTAGCCAGGGACAGATTTAGCTGTGCGTGCTCAAGAAGTTATAAGTGGAACAAAACAAGGAGTTACCAGAGAGTCTCTAACCATCTCGAATTCTGTCTCTCATTCACAAGATATTTTGTTACAGGACTAACGAACGATTATTTGCATTATCGAATAATCTGCGCGGTACTTCCTTGATTAATCAATTAATTGTTTGGTCTAGAAAATGACAGAAAACAGAAGAAAATGCCTCCTACAAAGACCAAAGTGACTTCTGTTAATGATTTGTTTTGTCCTACCAACAGTCCAACACTAAAAGATAATCAATTAACTATCTTGTGACAGAAACTACTTTGATTAAAGTTCAACAGTATCCATCCATGACCTCGAGTTACGTTTAATGTCTCACACACGAGCTGAAGATTGCTTCAATAGGCTGAAACATACACTAGATTTGTATTTAAAAGTGCTATTAATCTTTCTCCTTCAAACACATGTATACTCTCTTTCATACACAGAAACACTATCTGCAAACCAACATTTCAGAGTGCCATTTGACACCGTGACCTGAGCAGTTGTTCGCTGAGATGCTTCGGGGCGGCTAAAAGGCCCTCTGAGGAGGAGATGGTGCTAATGGAGGTGGTAAAGGTGATGAATTGACGACCCCAGGCTGCGAGGCAGCGGGGGACAAAAAGACCTACAGGGGGCAGTTTGTGACAAAAGCCTTTGGCCTACAGACGTTATTATGATCTTTTGTGGTGCGATGCGAGGCGGTGAATAGAACTGTAGAGGACAGAGGAATGTAAATGGTATCAATCTTCTCTTGTATTTGAATGGCTTTCTTATCTGCAGAATTGTCTTAGAGATACAGGAATATGCAAACACATATGCTGCAAATGGGCATATCTCATATTCATATCAAATGTATACAGTAGTGTTTTTAAATACTAAATATCATGCCATGTATTTAAAACACTCAGAGTACGCACTGTGTGTAAATGTACTGCTTGATGAAAATAATGACAAACACTGAAGAGACCAGAGAAGGAGCTTTAAGCTTGTGGTCCTTTTAGAAACCAATCAAACCAGGCTCACCATGTGGTCCCAGGAAAACCAAGAGGCTCTGGTGAGTTCCCACATTTGCATCTATCACACTAACGCTGATACTTTTAGCGTAGGTATGCCACCTCACCTGAAACAAAGACCACCTCTGCTACTATCATAAAGATATTCAGACATTTTAATAGAGCTGCAACTAAAGATTATTTTCATTATCAATTCATCTGATGATTATTTTCTAGATTAATAATTCAGTCCATGGAATGTTAAAAAAAAAAAATAGTGAGAAAACTGCATTCACAATTTCTCGGAGGCCATGGTGAAGTCTTCAATTTGCTTGTTTTGTCTTACCAACAGTCCAAAACCTTCAAGTATTCAATTCCCTCTTATACATGACAAAGCAAAAATCAGCAACCAGAAAATTGTATTTTTGCTTGAAAAATTATCAAAACAATTGTTCAGTTTTCTGTCTACTAGTCACTGCAGCTCTAGACTTGAATGAAAAATAACAATAACCTTCAGAGAAGGAGTCAGAGGTTCTAGTTCGCACAACAAAAGCCATTATACATGCTTTATCTCTTGTTTAGGCCACCATCTATGAACTAAATTGATTGTAAGACGAGCTGCTTGGGATCCGGGTGGATTACCATCTCTTCTGAACAACATCCTGAGGGAAACCCTGGGTTGTGTGGTAAGATAGCATTAAAAATATTCTTGTACAAGCCTTCGCCTGCCATGACACAGCCTGCTACATGATGACAGTACCTGTAGGCGCGAGATGTACCAGTATGAAACTGTCACTAATTCAGTTGAAAACGAAAAACCTGCTTCAAAATTGTCCGTTCCACACTCAGATACGACAAATATCGACAGTATCAGTAACTAATAAGACGGCTCCTACATATATCTACATTTATAATAGATCTGCATTCATGCACACACACACTTTTCTTGCACACTAAACCTTTGAGAACAGAACAACTCAAACCCATGTCAGCTTAAAAAGGGGAAATGACTAGAAAATATGGAAAGATAAAAGACATGTCTAAAAGTAGTTGTAAAACTTAAGAGCAGTCAAGAATTTTGACTTCAACTCACTCTCCCACGGGATTATACCTGTCAAAAGAAGTCAGAGCATACCTTAGAACAAGACTGTGAGGGGAAATATATATAAATATATTCAACATCAAAAAATTAGCTAAGCTAAAAAAAAAAAAATGCACCTTTACCAGGAAAGAGAGAGAGAGAGAGATGAGGTTGGAAAATAGTGAAGGGAGTAACTGAGGAACAGAAAAAAAATCTGACAGGGAAATGTACTCGTCAGATAAACAGGCAGAAAAAAGAGGGGGAGGGTAGAAAAAAAGAGAAAAAGGAGAAGAGTGCAAAAAAAAAAAACAACATCAGCATCATGAAGCACTGTAGCCAAAAAGAGACATGTCGTGGCAGGTCGACCAATTCTGTATGTGAGGGAGAGGCTCTGTACAACAACAACAATGGCAAGAGTAGGCAGCAGCCAGCTACAGTACATACCACACTGTGGGTTGGTCTAGCACAAACGCAGAGACATGATGGAAGGAAACAATGAAAGCTGGTTCAATATCCAGAGATGGTAGAGTGGTTAAGATATATAACCTTTCTGCCTCTCCCTTTTCCATCTCCCTCTCAGCCTATTTTGAATATTGGCTTTGAAAAACACACACAGGAAAAAAAAAAAAACCCTCAAAAAAAAAAAAAAAAACAACAAAAAAAACGATTAAAGCACTAAGCAATGCCAGAGTGGATTTAGTACGCCATGTTTTGTGCTTTGAGGAAGGGAATGAGTCACAGTTAAACACAAGCTGTTCTCCCACCGGTCTGATGTTGAATTTGCTCAAGAGAAAAGGTTTTGGAGAATATTGAAAACAATAATGACTAAAACAGAGACAAAAGTGTATTGTGAAAGCTAGTGGAAAGAGTGGGTAAGTAAAAAAAAAAACAAAACATGCTTACATGGATTCATTAATCACAGAATTGTCCAGCGAATTTGTGTCTGAAGATTCATCAGAGATTATCTCACGCTTGCTTTCAATACCCACTGAAGACTCTTTAACAGTGCTTAAGCTTTGGCATGCAACCGTGTTGAGAAAACTGGACGTATAAAGAAGGTGAAATGATTAGAAATCCTTTGGGCGCGCTAATGAAAGCTGATCAAAGAGCTTAATTGCTAAAAGGTTGGAGAATGACATCATGTAGTGGGAGGACTGGGCCGGGAGAGGACGGAGCGCACATGAGGCTGATTCCTAATCCCAACATGCAGCGCCTTAAGGCTGCGCCGGAGGACACCGAGGCCACGGGGGGTGTTAAAATCCCCTGCCTTGCTCTGAAGTGCTTGCCTGGCTGTGAATATCTCCTTTTCCCCCCCATCTGTTACCGATGGCACTAGCCTGCTAAGAGCTGGAGGGTGGGGGATTTAGGAAAACACGGTCGGGGGAAGACAAGGGTTTCAGCCCTCTTCGCCCAGGCAAATTAAAATTCTAATTATCCTCTATTACAAGCTGGGAGCGCTCTAAAGCAGATCCGATACTGATGACTTCTGCAACCAGCTGTTTGGTTGCTCTATAGAACAATAGGCCATAAAAAGAGTGTGTCACAGTGTGTGTGTGTGTGTGTGTGTGTGTGTGTGCGCAAGTGTGTCGAGAAGCAGGGGAATTTGTGCGCGTGAATGTATGCCAAGGGGGGGCTGTGCGTTGGATTAAGCTAAAGACCGAGGGGATGATGATGCTCTCTTTGGCCTACTAAATATGTCTTTGTTCCTTTGTTGGCCTCTCTCCAAGCCCTCAGTTGTTGTTGTTTTTAATGATGTTGCTGTCATTTTTAGGACGATGGTGTTTTTGTTTTTTGCCACATTCCCCAGTCTCTCCCGCTAATCCGTGGGATTTTTTAGCCAAGCTGTTGTTATTAGAGTGCAGTACAGTGCAGCAGAGCCCATGGTGGGATAATGTTGGAAAGAATAAGACTCAAGATTCGCCGCTCAATTCTGCAACTGGTGGATAAATGCTATAAAAGAAATTTTTGGAAAAGTCTTTTTAAATTCATCTTTGTTACAAAGCATGAAAATTCCTAAAACGGTTAGTCAATTAATGGATTAGTCAGGTACAATTCGGGGTAAATCGGTAAGGCATTTGGCAGTTTAAGCATAATGGAAGAAATTAACTAGCTCCAGCTTCTTAAATGTGGATATTTTCTGGTATTCCTGGTGTATTATAGTAAATGACATTCCAGGCATACACAGGAAAGGCATAAAAAGTTTTCTTCCTCTGAATTTTACAATACAGACAATAAGTATGACACATCTGTGATACAGGAATCTCTTGCATAATACAGTTCCCAGTAATAGGACGGGTGTGTAGTGTAACGTGATATACAAAAGAAAAAGTAAAGTCTGGACAAGACAGTGAAAGCATTAGTCAGTAATAACCTAGAAAACTATTCATAATGCAACTACAAAATACGATATTGTGTGTATATGTATAAAGAGGAATCTTCCTGCACTCGCTTTCATTCTTTCGCACATAAACCGACATCACAGATGAGCTTTCAGTGAGAGATTTCACACAGTATGAGGTGACACAACTCGGTACACGGACCTGGGTGAGTGACACGGGACCGTAACATATGACGCGTAACAGTCTGGGGCGAGTGATACTAGCGGTGTCATGTTCTTCTGTGAGTGAGTGAGAAGTTGTCATGCAGTAACACTGACACACACACACACACACACACACACACACACAGTTGACCTCATATCTGCTTTCATATTCTGTCCACTCATAACAGCTGTGCACTGACTCAGAGCGAAAGATGGAGGGAGAACTAAAGCAGATTTTGTTGAATGAGGTGAAAGGTCATGGGAAAGAAAATGTGGAAAAAAAAGCTTATAAAAGGTAGTCTTGTATTACTGTGGTGGAGAAAGAATGCAGAAAAAAAGGTGAAACCTAAAAGCATGAAACCCATTTTTTCCAAATATTGCTGTTGTTCCATGTCCTGGGTCTACGGGGGGAAGGCGGAGGAACCTATCTGAGGAAAAAAAACGAGGGAAGGACGACTTCCAACGATGAAGAACAAGGATACAGTGTGAGGGAGGATCTAGCACATTTATACAAAAAGCCTTTGAGTACACACACAAACAGGCGGACAGTTTACTAACTATTCAAGTGTCCCGAGGTGCCTTTGTAACCAGCAGGTTTGTGTTTCTCCCTGACATCCTATCTGAACGGTTAGGAACACAAGGTATGAATGTGAATGTCTGAGCTGTGGGCACCCATTCCGTCACAACACCAGACCAAAAAAAGGCAAGACCTACGTCCCTGTTGTACACCGGTGCCAAGACCAACAGTGTGATTTTCTACAGTAAACAGGAAGTTTGACAGAAAAACATGAGTCAAACAGCTGGCTGGATTTCCAAAAGAGCGTTTCCAGAGAACTTAGCCGTCCACTTATCACTCCTCTTCCTGCAGCTGTAACACAGACACAAACACACACACACACGATACATACACCCAGAGTGATGGAAGTCTCTAAACAGACAGAAACATCCTCCTTCTCCCCACCCATTCCTCCCCTGCTGTTGCAATGCATTTACCAAGCCACGTGTGCTGCTATTACACCCCATTGTCCCGGCTCATTGAGGGATGGGGCACAGTGACAGATTTAAGCAGCGTGCCTCCGAAAAGGACAACAGACAACTTTGCATTTGAAGGGTTAAATATGCATGAGAGGCCAAAGCGGGTGAGGGCAGGAGGGAGTACCACTATTGTATGACCCTCTCCTCAACCCTGAGATACAAGCCTACACACACACACACACATACACACACACACACACACTCTTGCCCTCCAGTAACAGATGGGAGGATGTTAGCAAAGGCGAAACAGTGAGCTCCCCCTTCTCTCTTCTATCACCCTCACCGCTGAGGACAGCTGGGAGGCAGACATTCCTTCTTCTCAGCTTTCAGAGGAAAACAAAAGAGTGTGTGGGACCCCTCCTACACACACGTGCATGTGTTCAGACACACATATACACACACACACACACACACACACAACCCTCCCCCTACCCCCTCAAACTGTCAATGCAACTGTGGACTGATCATATTTCAGCAGCCTGCCAGCCAGCAGGAGCATGAGTGCTGTGTTCTTGGGACGTTTGCTGAAGGTGAAAGTCGGGGAGATAATCTCAACCCTGCTTACCAGGTCTGGCGTGTTGATGTGTCGGTTTAAGTCAAGGTGTAAGTCTATTAAAAGCTGTAGTAATTCGGAAATGTTTGAAAACGGTTGTAAAACAACAGCGTAGTCTGCAGCTGGCTGTTCTTTTCTGGTCTTTACCTGCATGCTTGGGTTGTTTGGTCAAAAGGGTCACTGCAATAATACAGCACATACTTCAAACACACTGAATATGAAGAAAGCACCTTTACATAAAGGAGAGCAGGAAGACTTATAACAAATCAACAATTGGTTTGTTTCGGTGACATTAAGTAACAAAGACAGAGACGGTATCCCACGCTCTGCATTACATCTCAAATGATTCATCGGTGCAGTCGGTGTTACAGCCCCGTGTCCATCATCACCCTGATGAAGTCCAGCTGAACTTTGATAGAGCAACTGCTCAGCAAGAGGGTGAACAAATGGCACCGAGCATCAGTATGTATAACCTCTCTAACACATGCAGACCGCCCCGCTGAGTGAAGGGGTATGCAGCTTGTTGTCAGTGTGTGCCTGGCATGTTTCACAACAGTGGGCTCTTGAAGGCTAACGTACTGTGTAATGCAGATTTCTCTCATCTCAAAATGCACAATGAACGGCGTACTAAAAGCTGCTACTAATCTCCTAGTCATGAGGGTAAGCTGATCAAAGAGTGTATTGCTGGTGGGATGGTAGGGGGGGGATCAAGGAATTTTTTGATAGACTGTATTCCGTGTACTGTACAACCTGATGTGTTTCTTAACACGTGCTTACTTTGGGTGTGGTAACTGTCTACAAAACAGCGGATCCATTTCCCAATGAACACCATTGTGAGCATAGGAACAGTTGAGTGAACAAAATACAATAAAAAGCAGCCAGCAAATTTAATTGATACACCGATGTGTATTAACAAGTGATGCACTGTGTTCACACGCTAAATATCAAATGACTTAGATCAGGATTGGCGGCCAAAACAAGATCAGGACATTCCCACCCTGTTTCTGCAGAAAGAAAATACAAACTCTAAGCTCATCATCAACCTCCACCTGTATCTGGCAATGAAAACGAATCATTTCCCAAGAAAAATATCAAGCTCTTGGGCAGCTATCCATGAACATCATGTTCCAGCCAAGCAAGCCGTGTCAAGACAAGTTGGAAAAAGCTTGTTATCTTCACTTTTAAGCTATGAACATTTTCTTTGCGAGAATACGCATTAACACTGAATTCAAACTGGTATATAAACTGTATGCAATGTATTGGAAATTGACATTTGACCTTTGTTTTGTTTTTTTACAATACAGTTGCAGAATCTCAGTGCTGCATTTCTGTTTAACAGATTTCACTTGAGATAAAAACACTAGGACAGGAAATGAGTTGTCAGGAGAGTTCCCAACAACGACTGTTTACCATCATGAGGAAGATACAAAGTACAGTTTATATTGCCGTCTAGAACACAGTAAACAGTTTGTGAGAGCAAACACAGATATGAAACTCTGTCATCATCCAAAGCCTGGACGGGCATTCAGCCAGCATAGACGACAAGGTAACATCACCTACACACCTCAATGTATAGCTCTGGGAGTGATTGAGAGGCTGGAATGAACAATAAACAATACAGTCATTTACATATACTTACTGATATTTATGTATTTCATTACGGCAACTTAGATGATGGCAAGCCTCAAGTCATAAAGTTATTTTTAAATGAGTGAAGTGAGTTATATAATAATCTAATTTCTCATGTAAGTGTGCCTTACGTCTACAATAAGTCACAATGACTCCAGCCTACACATTTCAGCTTACACATAACGCTGGGCTGTTAGAACCAACCCAGTTTTGATCACTCTTTCAGTCATTAGTTATATATAAAATTGTCATAATCATTCAATTACAAACACCAAATATATGCTGGTTGCAGCTTTACAAAAGGTCAAGAGTTGCTAACATTTCTCCATTTTCTTATCATTGTTAATTTATTACTCGAGCTTTGTGGCCGTTGTTCAGACTGAACAGGCAGACATCTTTGCACTTTGAAAGCTTACGACGACCATTTGTCATTATTCTTAAACCAGATTTAAATTCAGTGTTCGGATTAATGTATTAATCTATCAAACTATACAAATAAATATGGAAATACATAAAGACAGGACATACAGAAACATACACGCATCTCATAAATCCGGATACAATTATCCAAATGGACTCAAGTGTAGTCTACACAAAGACCTTCGCCATTGGTTGCTGTTTGTTACAGAGAGCTGTTTACAGATGATGTAATAAGGACAGAGGGCATTAGAGTGGAGCTAAGCCAACTGGCCACTAAACATCTCAACACTCCATCTAATGGACTGGTTACAGTGCGAGGGATGAGAATTAACAGTACAAAAGAAAAACAGAAAATAATGAGAAAGAAATGGGAAATACTGAACGTTAATTGGGGCATCCTGCTGGCAAAACATAAGAGCTAGCATTAGACATTAGCATGTACCGTGTACTCAGGTAAATATTCAACTTAAGCTGTGATTAAGAGGATAGGGTGGACACTAAAGCCTCTTTCACACATAGTTCCTGGTAAATTCCTGGGATAACCTTTCAGGCACCGCTAGTGATTTTCACTGTTTACACATGCAGCTACATTGAGGAACATTTCCATCTCGCACCTTTTCACACATGCCATGGCAATACAGGAATAGATGAGGAAAGAGACAGTCCAGCAGATGACAGTAATGCAACACTCAATACCTATAATCAATATCAATCCATAAAACTCATTAAAAGAAGAGGGCAAAACTCACAAAACTCAAATAAAACTTTCAAACTAGGCAGTCCTGATCAAATATGAATCAAGATTCTGTTACTGAATTGCATATTTCTGCCCTCAAATCTTTCCAGAAACATATTTGCAATGTTACTGCTTTCATTCACATCACAGCCGTGCCGGCATTTTCCCTGAAATGTTACACAAGTTCTTGAGGTGGGAAATTAGAGGTACAGATTTCCCTGAATATCCATCGCTGCTCCCATTCACACAGGACCCCATGCAGGAAATGTTCCTGAACATTTCAGGGATAAACTGCATGTGTGAAAAGAGGCTTAAGGAAACCATGCTTTAAATGAAGGCCAAAGCTCAAGCCTGCGACACGGAAGCCATGCACAATACTGAAGTATCTTTAAGGAGGGTATTTAATCCCTAACAGCTCCAGGGATGCTGTTCTGAATCCAATTCTAAGCTGTAACTTCTCTCTGGAGAGTGATCAGCAAACTATCATGAATTGCAGCTTGTCATCCCCTCTCTTCCCCCCCTTTTTTCCCCATCTTTATCAAACATGTAATGAGGCAGAAATGGCAAAAGAAAGACAGCAATGATTGAGCGGTTTCTGCTGAAATGCAATCAGTTAAAGAGAAACAGCTGTACACCACCTCCTCCCATAACAGCAAGCAACACAAATGCGGCAGGACAGCACATGTATAGCCCTGCCCTTCCCCTCGGCTCAAAGTCAGCGAGTCTGTCGGATAAGTGGTTTGCTTCATGTGCTGCCTAACTGGTTGTGTTCGAGTAGCCTCCATACACTATGGATAGGTTCATTTTAAACAAGTGGACATTGTTTTTGATGTACTGAACTGATAGGTCATGCAGGCGGTCAGAGAGAAAACATGTTTTTAATAGTCTTGTTGTTTATAGTCTGTCACTACTTTAGCAGCTTCTGTATTATCTAAGAATTTTTGTGGTTCGGAGTTGTAATTGCCGTTTTAAAATACCACTAATGCAAGCCAAACATTTACTGCCGCTGCTGCTGCTTCACATTAAAAGTCTATAGTAAAACAGCTAGAGGGCTTTACTGTGAAGCAGCGACACGAGGTGCAGCTTTATTTGTCATCAAGGTTAGTGGACGACTGCTCCTCTCCTTGGCCCTACACATCAAGATTTTTTTATGAGCTTTTTGTCAGCGGATTATTTCTAAATATTCCCAAAAATACAGAAAGCCTTTTACTTGTCATCAAGGTATCACCGTTTACTCTGCCATAAAGAAAACCATTCATACTGTACCCGCGTCATAGGCTCTGATCATGGTTTCCCACAGTCTGGCACAGTATGCATGTTCTCAACCACCGGTAAATTCAGCATATGTGGGATGCTTGGTGCGTTATGTGTAAGCTGATGTGCTTGTTTGAACAGGATGTTGGTGTTGGCTAACGGTGTGACAAAAAAAAAAAAAAAAAAATCAGCCCACACTGTTTCAATGGGTCTGAAAAACACACATCAAAGGAGGTAAGAGAGTATGGGGAGGGAGGGTGAGATAGAAGAAGAAAATGGGAGAAAGAGCGGAGATGGAAAGTCAAACACAAAAGATTAATATGAAATTGCACTTTGGCAAGATTATGAGGAGATAGCTTGACAATACAAATCAATACAAATACAAAAACACAACAGAAGAAAGCTAGAAAGTACAAAGATCTTAAAAACAAAAACGCGGAATGAAAGACACGAGAAGCAAAGAATTAAAAATAATGAATAAAGAGACCGAAAGAAAGAACAGAGGCAAAAGCAACAGAAGACAGGAGAAACTGGGGGATATATTTAGCAGCTCATTAGTCAGAAATGTCCTCTACTCAGCAGGCTGGTCCCTCAGATGAGGCCCTTTGGAAATCATTATGACTGCCTGCTGCTTCAGACAACCACACGCATTTCACTGGAAAACAATTTACGAACTGCCTCTCTGCTCTCCATCCTTAATGTAGCTTCAAAATAATCCTGGAGTTCTGGAGAGAGGCCCCGAAAAATCTGAACGACGCAAAGTAACTTGGTGTTTTTTGATATTACGTCCACTGTGTCAAATAATTAATAGGAGCCTGATTATGAATAGTGCCCTGTGTACTTATACGTGTACTTGGCATATTTTGTATGTTATCAGATTTGACCGTTGGTGTACCTGGTGCTGCCAGTTCCACCACTCCCTGCTTATCATTCATTAACCTTTACTATACAGCTCCTGTCATGAGTGGATATCATAGACATATCTAGTCACCACAACAAACACACACACACAAAAAAATGAATAAAAATGAAAATCACATCCTACGATACAGTGTTAGCAGGTGGGAAGGTAGCACAGTGTAGCTAACAATAAACCTAGCCATCTGGGATTTTCAGCAAGTAATGGAAGTGCCTGGTCAACTGTTTAAAGTGAATGAAATGGTCTTGTGTCGCCTGTCCGCACTGCAGTATCTGTTTCCATGGAGTATTTCTTTGTCTGGCGAAGCGTTTAAAGTTTCCCTTTAGGGCTTGATTGGGTGGGAGAGCTGTTAAATGACACAGGGTGAGAGCAGAGAGTGATGGCTCAAGTGATAAACACACAGGTAATGAAAGAGAAAGGCTGATGGATTGGACCAGACTGCTGCTAATGGTCTCTGGTGTCACCTGGCTAATGGCTGGAGCCTTAAAAAAAAGAAAGAAAGAAAGAAAAGAGAGAGTGAGAGAGATAGAGAGAGGGGGGGGAGAGAAAGAAGAACAGAGACATCATAGAAAAAGGGGGCTGTTCTGTGTTCAATACACTCACTCACACTCTCTCACATACACACACAGAGTGAGTTAGCAGTCCTAATTGCAGGCTGGTGATCTAGTGGAGCTGCAGCTTGCTGTGGTTTGGCCTGTGGCTTCCAACACCCCCCCCTAAAAGCCCTCTTTGTTCTCACATTTCAGAAAGGAGCCAGTAGCCAACGCATTGCTTTACTCCTGCCTGCTTGAAAACTGCCTTGCTAACAGGACTTCAGGGGACAATTCTGAACAGTTAATTACACGGCACCCCCCCACTCACCCCACCTCAACTCGGGCTGCGACTGTTTGTAAACCCAGACGATCTCGCTGTCCTTCTGCGAAGGCCGGTGAGCAACAGTGTGCAGGCAGGCTGACACACTGTGCCTTTTTTTTTTTTGTACACACACACAAACCATTTTGTTTGGCTACAGAGAGCAACAAGTTTCAAAGAGCATAGCTGCTTGAAGACAACAGAAGTAGGGCATGGCTCATTCAGACATTTTCCTCTGTGGTCAGAGCAATGACGCTATGCTAGCCACTAGAGTCTACTCTGTTATTAAAGAGAAAAGGGGAGTTGTTGAGTCTTTTTTCCTTGAGCAACTTGACTTCTGAGAGAACATCCTCATATCCTTGGGTTGGTCCTACACACTTATGTAAGAGTGGCCAAAACAAAGGGATCGGTCAGGGTAATAACCCCTCATCATGCTCAGAAAAATGTATTTAACTCGAGCCAAGAACGGACAACAATCGATTGTCAAAAACAAACACAAATCTCAGAGGAAATTAGAAAGGCGGCTCTCTGCTCCTTCTCCTCTTGCTCTCTTCCCCTCTCCCCCTGCTCTTTTCTTTACCCTATGACTCCACTTTTCTTCCAGGCCCGGGGAAAGCCATTTCCCGTTCTCACACATGAACATACATAAACATCACCATCACACAGAGCACACAGCAGGCTTGTTTGTGGGAGACTTCTGGTCCTCGCTGGCATTGTCCTGCACAGCTTTAACTCAACTTCAGAGGACAATGGGCTTTAGAGGGTATCGTTTATCTATTTAACTGGACCCACAAGGATGGTCCGAGTGTCTGTGCCTCCTGACACATGACACTATTAGAACAGTGCGATCATGTGAATAGACCCTTTGGCGCAATAAGTTCCCATCTTTACTCTTTCAGCTCTGACTCACTGTCTAGGCCCACTTCCTCTGAAACAAACCACAAAGCTCACTGTAAGGAATTGACACCATATTAGGAACTAAGCTCTACGCAGCCAACATTAGTGGGATGTCAGATCGACTCAGAAAAAGACTTGAAACAAGCGATATTTGCACTGTGCCCTGAAAATCCTCCAGACTGATGCCATTTATCCTTTGCATACACAAAACCCAACAAGCTGCTTTGTTGCTGTGTTTGTTTACTGGCACTCTGCTTGAAAGCAGAGAATATTTTGTTTAGCATGTTGCTACTTTTGGAAGAATGTCTTGAATCATAAACACAAATGTAATCCCACACAGTTATCATAAACACAAATTTGAGGGATGCATTAACATTAGTTTAGCAGATACAGCTGCTGATAATCTTGTTTACAACATACCGCTGAATGACAGATAAAAAAAAAAGACATGACTTAGGCCGTGATTGGTTAAAATCTAAAAATATCTTGGCTCCAAGTGGCTTGATGACTACTTCGTAACACAGCGAATTAAGAGGTACAAGAAATTGTTGCCTTGACCTTTCCACAAAGTACATGAAGCCACCAATGCTTCCAGCTTTTCCTTTCTTTGTTAAAGGGAAAAGAAAAAGTAGGAACAAAGAGTACTTCAACCCTTACTGTCTGTTATCCTATCAATCCATCTAATTTCCTGTCACTTGAAAGCAGAATCTCCTTAAAGAGTCATATCTACAAAAGACACAAAGTGACATATAAACCTCCAAAGACCAAAAATGGAGGGTTAATTCTGTTCTGTGCAGCGTGATGCTCTCTGGTGTTTAGAGCTTTTGCTCTCATATATGAATGCTGTAAAGTATTTTTAGTATCCATTTCTATTCATACCGCACACCGATATTTGTATGAATCTGAAATAAGACTGTCAGCAGTGATGAAATTTCATATTCATGAAACTTCCAGAGCAATCTCCATCCCTGGAACATGTCAAGGTATTACCTATGTGAATTATGTATGGTGAGCAGCAGAGAGAGGGGCCAGCGAACAGAGGAACTAATAAGACGATGACTTTATAGCTTTAAAATGAGTTCTTCACCTTTATGATAACGTCTAATTGTGGATTTAATTTCATACTTGTATAATTTTCATAACTATAAAAAAAAAAAATCACAGTTTCTTCTTTTGTCAATGAGCTTACATTTCATTCTTCAATCTTAGTTGCTTATAAAGTCTGAATTAATATTTAAGTTCATACTTCAGTGCTTGAATTGAAAAGGCCTCAAAACCAGTCTGAAAATCAGAAGAAAATCCTCCTCATTCATCATTAACTGGTGCTGGAAATTTGCCTCGAAACCTGTACTTAAACTACTGTATTCACCACTGTCATTAATATTTTAGCTTCTATTAATTTAATGTGAGAGCAAATATCAATTGCTGTACACCACTTTGCAGAGCCAAAAACTCTTGAACTATGAGTCAGCATGACTACTTCTTTGTGTACTATGAGGAAGTGATTTCGTTAAAAATACATTGCTATGACAACACCTAAAAGTAATGTGTGTTATGACAGTTCATCACTGAGGATCTTCAATAATTGGCTGAAAAATAGCTTAATTAAAAGATTAAGTAATGCCAGTGCCAATGTATTATAATGTGTCTTAAATCAGCTAATAAGACAGTAGATTCACACTGCAGACTTACATTACACTGCACTGTTATTAAACAAGCCTGTTGAAAATATTCCTGGTGGCGAAGTCAAGAGAACTGACTGTCCTTTTCCATCAGTTGACTGGCCTCTTAGAGGGGCAGGTGCATCATGGGTAGTGAAAAAGGAAGTCTTGGTTGCACATTTGTCCGTACGTAATACAGCAACCGTCATGGTCGATACGGGGTCTTTCTCCTGATACACTGACTCACTAAATGTTTGGGTACAACCCGTAACATCCACAAATAATCACAATGTGAGCAAACAGGGAGGCAGGACTGCACGCGTACATGCGCATATACACACACATACAGTACGCAGAGCACGTGGGCTGGGGATTTGAGGACACATTTTCCTTGGTATTGGTAGGCAGTGTATGTGTGTGAGTGTGCTGGACGCAGAACGTGAACGTGATACCAGCCCCTCTGGGCTCTACATGAATCATGTATGTTACATAAGACGAGAGATAGAGAGAGAGAGAGAGAAACGATACACTTGGGATCAGCAGTGCCCATCCACCCATCGCTTTCTATTCCTTCTGTTTCCCCCCCCCCCCCCACACCCATAAAAACCTTTATTTATTTAAAAGGTATTAAAGAAAGAAAAATCAATTAATGCCTTAAAAACATCCTGGAGCCTTGAAACCACACCTTGCACACAATCACATTCACACACACACACATACACACATACACAGTCTGCCTGCACTCTGTGGCAAGGACATCTGGCACATTTCACAAGCTGGCTATGTGGAGGGAGTGTGTGTGGGTAGCGCATGTGTGTAGGTAGTGTGTGTTTGTGTGTGTGTGTGTGTGTGTGTGTGTGCGTGTTGGGGGAGGGGACTGGAACATTGGAGGGCTGAAGTGAAAGGAAAGCTGGCACAAGCGAAAGGGTTCAGTGAGTACACGGCATCATTGTATTCTTTTTTAAGAAACAAAGGACACCAGCCCTTGGTAGTGCTTATTAAAATGCTATTACTTGTGTTTACTTCAACTTCCAAGTGTGAACCAAATTTGCCTTCCCTGCACAACAAATAGTTCAACCTGACACTTCACACTGAAAGATAATAATCTCATATCTATACTTGATCTGAGGTTTGGTGTGGGGGTGTTAACCAAAACTGGCTAGCCGTGCTAAAAGCTCTCAGAGGACACTAAATGTCATGGCTGATTAAAACCTTATGACAGCAATGTGACCGCAGACAACATTATCTCTCTGTTTCACTGGATAGCGGGGGAAAACTGTTTTGATTCATTAAGGCAGTGAATGGATACAGAGAGTGGGTGGGATTGAGCTTTTGGGCTGCCGCTCAGAGGCAGAACAACCTGACCGACCCAAGGGTAAAGGAAGCCAATTTAATCTAACTGACCTCCAAGACGAGGGGAAAATAACCTCAATCAATTCACTGGAGACGGGCGAAGATGGCGGTTTAGTCGATGTGTATCATGTGGGAGGAGAGACAGTGTGTGTGTGTGTGTTTGTCTTACCTGATGCGTGACCATGAGGGAGCAGGGTGAAGAGGAGGAGAAGTGCAGAGGCAGCCAGCCTGTGGGCTAGAGAGGAGGAGGTGGAGGAAGAGGAGGAGGAAAGGGCTCTCGTCTGAAACGCTACCATTCCATCGCACATCTTTTCCTCCGGCGACCAGCGAGAGTCCTCTACGGCTTAACCTGTCCAGGCCACATTGAGTGGAAGGGATAGAGAAGGGGGGGGTGGGGGGTGGGAGGGAAAACACAGATTACTATCAACATTCAGCGAGGATTACGTAACCAAAGGCAACACAGAGAGACAGGAGGGAATAGAGAGCTGTAAAGACTGACATAGCAGAGGCACTCTCTGCACGTCATCAAGTAGCAGTTGGTTTACTGACAATGATAATAAGTGAATGAATGACTCTATGTGTGTTTCCTCTTCTCATGCTTTGGTTACTGAAACAGCATCCTGCTATTTAAACCACCCCTAAATACCCCACAGACAGAGAGAACAATTTCCAGCTCTTTTTTCTGAAAACCACCAATGGCAGCAGCAGCAGCAGCAGCAGCAGCAGCAGCAGGAGGGTTCTCCTCTGATCTCCCCTCGATCCCTACTCTTGGCTTTGCCACAAGATCTAACTAAATAAACCAGCCATTACACTCTGCTGTAGATGATGTAACAGGGAAACAAATCCCTGCTGCTGATGAGGTAGCAGCATTAGGAGGAGAGAGGCTAAAAATGTGTGTGTGTGTGTGTGTGTGTGTGTGAGAGAGAGAGAGAGAGTGAGAGAGAGTGAGTCAGTGCAAAACAAAGCAGTGATTACAACTGCAACTTTTGCAAAAATCCTGCTCATCAGGAGAGGAGCTTGTCGAAGAAGCTGCACTTTAAATAAAGCTTTCAGCACAGAGGAACATCACGTATTGAGTAAAACAGTTTATGACTCGTACTGTTCCCAACCTGGTCCATCGGCTTAAACTTAAGACATTTATTATTATTTGGTATATGTTCAATATTACTTTGTGCTTATATAAATGCAAATTTACAAAAACTTTCGTAGCATGAATTCCTTAAAATGTAGTTATGAAATACAGGGTACAGCATTTTGTACAACAAACATGTATTACTCTTAACAGATGTTGTACCGCCATCTGCTCAGCTGTGACGTTAATGCTGCCATGTGCTGCAGATTGTTATTAACAATAGAGTTCAAACTATTTAAAGATAACTGCACTGGGTGCTAGTTTCTCAAACATCTCCTCATTTTTTTTTAATCACATAAATGTAAAGTATCTCTCATATCCAATATCAACCAATACTATCAGTCTATCTCCTAAGCTTCTGTTTTATTCTTTGCACCACTTATTACAGACAGCAAACTATGTTTCTTTTCTGCTGTAAGCACAGCAAGTGTAAGTGTACTGTGAGTGGTAGCAGTGCTTTAAATGTCTGCAAGACATCTCAAACGTTAAATGTAAAATTAGACGCCGTTTCCCTGAACAGCTGGACAACTGATTAAGTGTTGCTGTAAGCCACCTTTAAAAAGCAGCAGTGGGACGATGAGCGCAGCCATATGCACACAGACGATAATATACCCATTCTCTCTCCACAAATCTCTCTCCATGACACCACCTTAACTAACTTCCTAAAAGCGTTTGTTGGTTGACTGGGGGGGGCATACAACGAGACATACAGTATCGTTACAAATATGAGATGTCGGTGCATATAGTCTTTGCTATGTTGCTGCTGAGAGATTGGGATGAAGTAGAAGTATCTGCGTTTTGTGGGAAACTAGCTGGCTGGCAGGCAGCATACCCTCAAGAGAAGGGAGAGGGCCCATTACTGCTACACAAGGTTGCTGAGCTAATGGCTACAGTAATGGCATGGCTGCACTTAGAGAGCTACGAATTTGATTGCAGATCTGCTGCGTGGTCACTGGCACTGCCACAGACAACCCAGAGCTACTGTGATGGGGAAATTAACTGTAAACACACATGCACACACATGGGTGGGAAGAAAAACACACCAATCGTGAGTGTGTGTGCAACATGAACATATGTAGATCTTATTGAAAAAAAAAAAAAAATCAGTAAGAAAATAAAGAGAACTGCTGAACGTGTATTAGGCCTCTAGTTACTCATAATGGAACAAAACGTGTATAGCCCAAAGCAGGCTATATGCACACAGAAAGTTTCATGCAATCAATTTCAGCATATTTTATTAAACTGAGCGTGCTTCCACACGAGACTACATTTTAAGTGCCTGAGGATCAAGGTGTTTTAAAATGAGCAGGAAATTTTAAATAGACACTAACAGCAGGACCCCCTACGGCCTACCATCTTTCTGATGTCCCCATGGGTATGATGGGGAGGCATACCTGCATGCGGTGCAGCCCAGTGGGAGAGAGTGACGTAAGCCGGTCTTGGCAGGACAGTTTGTGTACTGCATTGAGCCAAAGGGCAGACAGTCAACAAATGCAGGGGACCTGTGCCAGCCATCTGATCCATAGACACTTTCTCATTTGTCCGTGTTGGGATCAGAGCACTGCCTCACAGCCTGGGTTACAGATAGCCCCTGTGTTAACTCAGGCGATGCTCTAGCCAAAGGAACATCTTCGCAATATCAAGGACAAACAAAAGTCAAACGCAGGACAAAAAAAAAAAAAAAGGTGTTTTCTTCCGAGGCACTTGTTGGGATGTAAATAACCACTTGGGATGGCAGTTATAATGCAGGACTGACCTCCTGAGAGTGCTGAGGGCAGAGTATTGACCGGCCAGTACGTTTGCAAAGTGAAAACTTAAGCAGAATTAGCTTAATTGCTTTCACACAGAGCTTCTGAGAAAGGAGAAAGTCATTAACTCTGTGCTAAGGTATCCTACAAAATATAGCATTCCAATTAGGTACAACAAGATGTTGTAGCTTGGAGCCTTTCAGACATTTTTTGCAGATCTAAATGCACTGACTTTATGTTCAAGCCTTTAATTAATTAATAACACAGCAGGCAGTTTGACAGCGACAGCACAGGAATACTTTATGGTTGGATGTCAACTTTCTAACTTGCAGCTGTGTGGGCTTCCTGTCAGACAGTGGCAAAGATGTTATGCTTCATACATCACATTAAAGAATGTGGTGCTATTTTAAACTTTGAGAGTTAAGTTTCTGCTTCCTGGAACATCATTTTTGAACCAAACCACAAACAAACACGACATGCCTGCAGCTGCGTGTAGCCGGGTAATATTAGTGAGACCCAGATCAGAGTTGTGGACTAATGACATTGGTGTATGTACAGTCAAACAGCATATGTTTAGTTATCAGTGTAATTTCAGTCATTCAACATTCAAGCCATTACCACAGTATGACTACTCTCAATTATATTAGTGTCACTGCAATGGGACGGTTGACAGAATGATTCAAACTAAATTCATCAACAGAAAAGCAACTGACATGAATATAAAGACAAACAGAAAGCAAAAGTTATCTAGACTGACTTGCTCAACAGATTTAATAAAAAGCATGCGATGACAAACACGTCGGCCCACACAAACAGATGTTGCAAGAATGGCAAACACGATCCGACTTCACACAAGAGAACAAAATTACTTCCTTGTTTCATACTAAATTATGCTGTTTGTCAAGGATAGAGCTGCTGTGGTTACAGCAATCACGTCACACCCACCACAGAGTTAAGTTTATAACCGCTTCACTGATGAGTGAGCGTCTCAAGTGATGGGACATTTAGTTATTCTCTCTCAGGATTGACATAAAGAATGACATACCAAACGACGTGCTAAGACATTTAGAGACATACGAGATAAAAACAGACATTTAGACTATAGAGGCTATAAAGAATAGACTACCACAGGAATAAATGCATTTGAAAAGTTTACTGTTTTGGTCCAAAACTGATAGTACGTCTGAAAAAGTGGGGTAGTCTTCTATTCAAGGTCTAGACAATTACATGTTCACAACATTAATGTTGCTAGGCTAACAAGTGTCTTAAAGTCTGTTTATAGTCAGTGTGTTAGAGTCAATCAGCACTAAAAGTGTTTAATTAGTCCAGTTTAACCTGCAGGAGTTTCTGAAGACTCGTGTAACGTGTTTTTCTGCCACGGAGGAAATAAATCCATGACAAGTGAGTCCAAAGCGTCTTCTGACGTCTCTACTGCAGAAACAGAACATGTCAAGCTGCCAAATACAACTGTGACAGATGATAAGGAGCTCAAGAAGGCTGTTTTATAAAAGCTAACTGCCGGAGAAAATAATTTTTGACTGCTTCTAAGAGCCAGGTAGGAGAGTGTGTGAGAGTACGTTGTTTACAATCTTAAGTCTGCTGCTCTCTATCAGATTGTAACAGGACAGTGGAGAATGACATCCTTTTGTAGGAAATACTGTCACTACCTGAGCAATGCTGATCTAATATGTCCACTTATAATAGCTGCATTGAAATGACCTCACACATCATGCCAAACCAGATAATAATGAGAATGTATTGTTTTAATTTACAAATTAAGGAACAGCAAGACATTGTTATTACGCCTGCTGTTAGGTCTATTTTGATACATTTCAAAAGAAATCTTCTTTTATGCTCATATTTTTCTGAGTGAGAAGCAATGAAAGTCGCGGTGCTATTTGTCAGCAGTTTACATCGTGTTTCAGCCCAGTATAGTCAGTTAGTCAATGACTTGATTAGTCGGTTGACAGAAAATTAACTGTCAACAACTTTGAATCTGTGAATTGTTAAGGTAATTTTTCAACATTTTCTGGTTCTAGCTTCTCACAATATTTGCTTTTTTTCTCCTTGCACTGCATTAACCCAAGGGTAGTGATAAAAATAATCATTAGTTGCAACCCTAGCCAAGTCCATTAAAAAAAGTGGACATTTTTATGGCATAAATATTTTGTTTAGTTCTCCTTGGGGGAAAAAAACCATGGAACTCTCCACTTCAGACACCAGTGAGACAACCAGCCAGCAAGCAGGCTGCTACCGCAGTTTTTCAGCTGCCCGGGGCTCCAGGAATGCAAAGGGATCCAAGGAGAGCAGCAGCACAGGCATGTGTCCGGGAACAGAGAGCACTCAGTGTGCCAAAGAAACAGCCGAGAGGAGATTTCCACCCGATAGGCCTCAATGCTACTGCTGCTGGTGGAGCCCGCCAGGGCCTGTGGAGGGAGCCCAGAGTTGGGGCTCTGCATGGCAGCACAGAAAGGACCCTTTGTTATGAAGTATTATGTAGTGTTAAGCCCCACAGCGCCTGAGCATCCCTCTGTACTGCCTCAAAGAAGGGGACAGAAACAGACAGAACGATGGAGAGAAAAAAAGAGAGAAGGAAAGAAAGACATCTAAAGCAGAGAGAAGAAAGATGAAAAAATAAAAAGGAAGAGACCAAAAATGAGAAACACTGTCATATGTAATGTTGACAGTGGTAAAGGGTACAGATATCTGAGAATAGGATTGAAGCCAAACAAAATGCTCTTATCTTTACTCACAAGATGTTTTCTCTTAGCTATGTCGTCAAACAAAAAAGCCTCTGAATACTAGACGTGGAATCATAGAAATCTCATTGCAGTTACACAGTGTGTTTTAAAATAAGAACCATTAAGGCTGCACACTGTATGTCTGCCAGTGAAAGTCTGTGAAAGCCATAGTGTGAACAATGTGTAAAAACAAAACAAATCAGTGTCTGAACAATGGGAGTCAAATGAGTGGCTGTGGCACTTTAAACAATTGACTCTAACCAGTTCTTAAATAAAAACATCTCTAAGTTTCAGGCCATAAAAGGTAGAACTCACACTGTCCAGGAAAATAAGCTGCCTATAAACATTTGATGCAAATGCTGAGCATTACTGAACACTTAATATGTCAGGGAATAATAGCAGACGGTATATCAGCTCACTGAAGTTATTTTGATGTCTCCACATACAATATCAGTTACCATCAACAATCTTACAGGCTGAATTTTAAGGGACAAAATGGAGCGAAGAGTGACTGCAAGCATCACACTTTTGGCCAGTTTTTAAAAATCCAGCACCGCAGTGTCTCTCCTTTTATACCATGATATCAGTATATGTACGTGGGTGTAAGTCACTTCACATGACAATAGATCCCTTTATGGGCTTAATTTCGGCAGGTGAGTACAGAACATACAGCAGTTTACATTAGTGAAGGCAGTTATGCTGGGTAGTGGACTCTAGCTCGGGAACAGAACAGCAAGCTAGCAAGCACTGTCCATGCAATTAGCTGTGAGCACTGTTCAACCTTCACAAACTAATGGTGGAGAGACACACACACTCCAGCTAGAATGCATCTGGATGTACTGGACCACTAAATGCCCCGGCTAGTGGTGACGTGGTGGGTGACATACTGTGAGGTGGGTGGTGCTTGGTTTTGAATCGCACATTTTCAACAAGGCGGCCGGGTCACAAACTACAGCTGAACAGTACACTAAAATATGTTTCTGAAAACATCTGAGGTGAGAAATAGGCAATGCAACAGAATTTTGATTCCTATTTGATCAGCACTGCCTAGCTTGATCTGAGTTTTGTGAACCGATGCGTTGAGGTGGACGGACTCATCTGCATTAAGTTGAGGATGAGTCGTGATTATGCTAATTCAGATACACTGAGCGGTCTATCAACTTGCTGTGCCGTATCCATCATGCACCAAGCGGCCGGACCTCCTGCTCTCCATACAATATGAATAGGACCCATCCACTTGACATCCATCAACGGATCCAGTGTGTCTCCACCATAACTCTTGTGGAATCTTGCTACGTCTCTCATGCTTGATCATGTCCCATTCACTGACCAATCAACATGCTGCATTTAGGAACGTACAACACATTTTGTGAGGGGAGGGAGGGGGGATAAACTTATCTATTGTGAATCGCCTTACAATACTATAATGGAGGTTTTGGAAAACCAATTGAGAAACTGTCAATAGATGAAATAACCAGACAAGATCAGCTGATTTAGGATAATCCAGCAAATGAGACTCTGGACAAGATACTTCCATCACATTGATACAAAAATCATACTAAAATCCAATGTCACAACCAATCAGGAATAGCTTTAACAGTATAAGTGATGTGATGTGTAACAAATTACAATAACAAATTTATATTGTCTAATGGTGTATATCCCATATCGCCCATCCTTACTCTCATGTCATCACACACAGAGATTAAGACTTAACCAAAACATCAATGGGTCCAGTGTTGAACACTATACACCAAAGTATTTGCCTAGAGGAAACATGAGCCATGGACATCTTCCTCTCCCTGACTTCTTTCGTTTCTCCAAATATATATTTGACGTATGTTCTCTATTTTAACAATGAAGCTCACATTTGGAATAACCTGACCTTTGTCGTGGTGAATGTCACATCTTAGCCTACCGAGTCATCAGGAAACGACTCAAACTTTTGTTGGGGGTTGGGGGGGTGGGGGGAGGGAGAGTAGGAAATTACAGTGCTAGTAATATCTGAGCCCTCCAAAGTCAACAACGCATCACTGCAACTGTTTCAAACGTGGTCATCTGCCTTCATGGGAGCCCTAAAGCGGAGTCACACGCTTCGACACGTGCAACTGTACTGCGAGCTATTTAAACAAAGAGTGCTGGGCTGCCAAGACTACACTCACACACACACTGTGTCGGACAAAAACAAAGACAAACCCGGCAAACCCCGTTCTAACCAAGTCACACAGCTACACTTACATTTAATAGATCTTTGTTTTCAGTTCGTCTCATGTTTATACAGCGTATAATATTCGGATACTATGCGACAACGCCTTTTAACCGTACAGCGTTGTTCCCTGTTATTGTTCACATGACCACAACGTAACAATACAGTAACGCTACAGCTGTTAACTGTTTTAAGACAGGACTGACTCGCTTCGAACCGGTTTTGTTCATTTTAAATGTACCTCTAAACACAAATAGGAACATGTCCTCTGATTTTTAAAAAAAACTACGTTAAAACTACGTTATGCTTGACCTGTCAGAGACAAAAAAATACATTTATCCTGAGAGATATTAGTCGCTGCTCACGGCTAGCTTAATTAATAACTCACTTCGTTAGTTGACAAACAACTTATTATTCTCCTTGACAAGTTATTGAAATGTTGCCCTTGCGTGAGCAACGTTTTTCTTGTTTATTATTATGCAATCGACAAAAACAGGCGGACGGAAGAGGAACGACAGAGCAAGAGATCTCGTAGTGGCCTATCTCTGCTTAGCTTGCGGAAAAAAAGACAAGACTCACCAACGTAAAGGTTACCAGCAGCGAGCCCTCCTCTCTCTGGTTCACATCCGAGACATTAACGGTTGTGTGAACGAAGACACCCAAGGCAGAATGTGACAAAAATAATACCAAAAAGAGACTGTTTTCGTCGTCTATCTCCGTCAGTACGGCTCCGTCGCTCCTCGTCCTCGACTCGCCAGCTCTTTATTTTAGCTGAGCGGAAACAGTCTACCAGCTGCCTCGCTCTCGCTCTCGCGCGGTCTCCATGGCTACCTCGTTTAAAAAAGGGCGGAGCCAAACTCTGTCAGGCCAACCGCAAGGCTCAATTTACAACATAAAAACATAGAATTTAGTGGGGAGACAAAAGAACCGACAAAAAAGAAAAACACCCCAAATTCAGAGCAATTACAGCAACAACTGTATAAAAGATAGTAATAATATTATGTGCATGTGCCATGAAAGAGAATTGTCTCAATAAATATGTACAGCTACATTTTATCCTCTTTAGCAGATTTCTGAATGGCTGACTGAAATGCTCTGTATTAATAGCATCTAAAAAAAATAAAACAAAAAAAACTCAAACGACCTCTTGTTGGTGATCACCCTGGAGACAAAGAAACGTTTATCAGCACAGGAAGAAAAAAATTGCAACAAAAATAATTTCTTTTTTAGTTACTGTCTTTATCCAATGACCTCTTGCAAATTTACACAGATTTACAAACAGATGTATTTAAATAATTTTGTCACCATACTCAGTTATCATTTAATATTGAAGGTGAACAAATTCAGCTCCAGAGAAATAAAGGTGAAAGAGACATTCTAAGAAATTCAAAAAAAATTAACCTGATTTTATGATATAGGATTATTAATGATTACTGTCTGACCAAACGATTAAAATGTTAAAATACAAATAAAATATCATTATAGACTGTGGTTATCTTAATGGGCTTTTTTGTGTTTTGTTTTCTGGTACATCGATGTCTTGAGCTATATCATACAACAATTGTCTTTATGATGTAATTTGTTTTTACCTTATCTTCCTTTTTCTAGCTTTTCAGTCCTCGTTTTAAAAATATATAGTATGTCTTAATGTCAAACATTGAATGTCTGTGTCCTTCTAGATAGAGGTTGATGGATTGTGTAAACACTAGGAACAATAAACCAAAGGCTTTATTGTTCCTTAAAATGGTATGATGTATTTTATAAATATGTTAGAATGATGTTAATAAACCAAACTAAGACAATTATCTTCTAGCACCTGTAGCTATATTATTTGAATAGTTCACTGTGATTGCAATGCTTCACACAGAGCCTTGGCTGTTGTCTCTGTCAGGATGTTTCATTACATCCTCTCTGACGTGTGTCTTTTCTTTGTTGCTGTTACCGCTGCAGAGACTTCCTCATCACAGCATGTATGTGTATTAGATCTAAACAGAGATAAGAACTTTTTAAATCCAAAAGGTGGGGAATGAAATGACAGATGATGTAAATGTGTTGATATAGTATATTTATTTATGTGATAGACAGTACAGTACTGTATTTACACATTGCGGTTGCAGATGGAAGATAGAAGAGAGCGAGTGGGAAGAAAACTTTACTTTGCATTACTTAGTGGGAAAAAGAAAGTGAGATCGCTAACCGCAGTTCTCTCTGCACCATAACTTTGCAAAACATAATGCGTCAATGCAATGAAGCATCACCTATTTTTGAAATCCCCACCATAGTCTTATACCCCAAGAGAATTGAAAACATCTCTGTCCTAAAACTAGATCAAACAACATTCAATAAATCATGTTATGTAGATATAAAGAGTTTTTGCTCTACAGAAAATTAATGGGATATTAATTTTCTGGACTTATGATGTACTGTATATAGGGCAGCTATGACATTCAAATAAGGTATACTATTGAGAAATGTTGACTGAGAAGATATAAACTGGATTCGGCTTTAATGTGACGATAATTCATTGATTTTATACACTAATCATTTATCCTTTAGTCATTTTCCTTAAACATACAAAGTAATAAGTGAGCAGAGACAGAACTGTCTAGCTGATAGTAACTCACAGTGTCTCTAAGAGACTAAACACATATTATTAATAATTTTTATCGTGAAGAATTGTATCAGCTCATAGTAAGTTTGTGAAGCTCTTCTTGATATCTGTATGATAATGTAATTTGGTATTTTACACCTTATCCATGTTTTCCTTTCCCATTTCTCTTCTACTTTTGGGAATTTCTTATATTGTGCTTTGAATACTTGCCCAAATAAACAGTTTCTGTGCTTGTTATGATGTTATTGTACTTAGCAAATGGTGCACAGGTCCAACAATATGAATCATTTCCTGCAAACACTGTTAGTGGAAGAGAAACTTAAAGTATGCCCCATGCAGCAAGGACAGAAGGGATAGTATAAATGCACACAAGGTTTGGGTGACAGTGTCTCAGTGTCCTAAAATACAAAAGTATTTTACCAGTTAAAGCCATAATTTCATTTCATAGGCCCAAACACTATCAATTGTTTACAAGTTCTTGGATTCTACGGAGCTGTTGAATCTACAGCCACCTTTGGCTCCCTTCCTGCTCTATTCTTACATCTTCCTCCTTAATTTGTTCATGGAACATTGTTCCTCTGAATCCCGTGTCCTGTGAAGGAGCAATAATCTCTGATAAACATCTGAATAAGTCCAGTGTCCTTGCCTTTTTCTCATTATCATGAAATTATATGCAGAAAGGTGGTCCTTATGAGAAAATTTACTCCGTAAGGGGAACATGTGGTGTAGATGAGTTTCCTTTCATGAGCAATTCTTGACTTACTGTGTTGTTAACAATGACAACACTAGGGCATGCTCCAAATACAATACTGTGTTAGTAGTGCAAAATATAATGTGCTGCTTTTGTAAAAGAAAGGCCTCTCAACCTTTCTCAAATGTTAATACAGTCTATGGTTAATATTTTGTGCCAATGCTGGCATCTAGTGGCTGTTTAGCTTTCCTACATACATGACATGGTTTCCCTTTGAGCTCAATTGGGTCATATTTATTGGCAAATAATTATTTAATGTGTAAATAATTACATATTCATTCATTTTTACAGTACTGTATTTAATTTTTGAAACTACCGTAACTTGAATTCTCACGCTGGCGTCCAGCATCAACTGTGTTCAGTAGATTGGATAGTAATATCAACTATAAAATTCAGCTCCTGATCATTATTGGTGAATTCCACATCCATAAATTGAAATGGTCTGGCTCCAAACCCTGCTTCATCGGTTTATTGTTGAACTCAAACAGTATGGCACGTTAATCGAATATGTGAAGAAAAACCTACAAAGACTTTCAATATTTTAAAGGAAGTAAATTTTATTTGGACTCACAGACTGAACTTTGGACCTCTCTGGCTTGTACAAAGTTTCTTTTTTACTGTATCATTATACACATATTACACTTAGTTGTAAATTAACAAAGTTTGTGTGAAAAAAACCGCAAAAATACGGACAGCTACATTCCACGGGGGGTTAGCCCCTGCTTTCCTTTCTAATATACCATAAATTATTCATTCGGGATTTTAAAAGCACATATATTGAAAATTAATATTTCGGCACACGACACCTACAGAGAACTGTGCATTCACAACACAAACAAATAACAGAAACACACAATCTAAAACCGAGCTCACCCCCTTTGTTGGTGAAATGGTTCCGCCCAGTAGCTTCCTACTCGGGTGCTCCTTTTTGTGCCACTTTCGTCAACATACGTCTATACACCTCAGTTGTGTAGGTATGTCCTTCAGTCACTTTCTGGCCGGTGGGAGATAGTGTGTTTAATAGACATTTACAGTGTGGCAAAATTTGCAAAAAACTTACTTAAATAGTCAGTTTCTTTAAAATATGGACGATAAATAAAAACAAAATCAAACTCAAACCTTCATAGTTACTTTCTTGCTGACTAACTGGCTAAATAACTAAAATCCTCCGGAGGAATTTATGCATTAATGTAAAGTTAGCTTTCATGTTTTTGTTGCTTAGTACTTGTCACTGGTTCTAGTAAGCTGTTAACCTTTGACCCAGTTAGACATTACCTTGTCCTTGAATGCATCCATCTCCATCAACTACAGTATCTTTAACATTTAACTAAAGAAACAACTCTATCACATGCTGTCAATTATAGCCCATGACATGGCAAATGATGTTTATCCAGTCATTCTTCAAAACAGATTTAACACCTTTTGGTTTCTTTCATGATTATTGAAGTTATTTGGATCAAAGGTGAAAAATGTCTTCATTGCTGTTTACATTTTGTCTATATGTAATCACACATGTTTTTTGTTACCTGTCTCTAAATGTTTGTGCGTTGCTTTGTTAGCTGTTCTTATCTTTTCTATGCAGAATATACAATGCTTATATGCTTAGTTCCTGGTTAAGTTTAGTCACTCAGTTGTAAACACAATACAGAAAATTCAAGGAGGAATGGATAGAGAAACATGCAGGTCACACCTTTTGTGCTTAGGTTTAAGCACTCATTAGTTACAGACAAACATGTACGACAATGTAAATGTAAAACAAGGTTGAAGATTTACTGAAGTTCTGTAAATTTCAGTTTTAATTTATTTATTGATAGTAAGCCACTGTAAGCCAATATGGTGGTCAGTTGTACATTCTTGAGCTTAGGTGCCTGGGACATGGAAAATATCAAATTTAGGTTCCAAAACAAAAAAAGTTTAAGAACCCCCTAGTATGGTCTATAAAGTATATACTTAGAAAATCCTGTTGTGTAGCATTAAATAAATGTACATTTCCTATGAGGAGAAAATTGTAGAAGATTTGTGAGAATCCACACAGCAAAGTTTCTCAGTAACACTGTTTTGATACTGTTAAAGTCCCCTTCCACTCAAAAATCTGTTTTTCTTCTTGGTCTTTCACTTCAATATTTGAGCTTCATCAGAATGATGTATGTGCAGAGTTTGACACTAAAAAGCTGTTTTCACATTCATCTGCTAAAGGGGGAACGTGTCTCTGTGCTCACTTTAAATCTGAGCTTAAGGTGTGTACATCACAACTAGTTTGGAGCCAATTATAGTTAAATACACAATTTACACAAGTGTGATGTGAAAACTTGAATCCTCCAGTGCACATAGACTGACAGTGAACTTTTCAGTGAAGTAGAACACATCTTGTGTCCAGCAGCTAAACTTTTGAAATAAAAAAAAAGCATATTCATGGATTCTGGATTTTTCAATGATGGAGAAGCAGTAGAAAACATTTTAAGGATTTTTATTAAGGTAACTGAACATTTTTTGTGGAAAAAAACATGTGTGACACAATTTATTATTCCAAGCAGAGTATTTTTTATGTCCTAAGACATGTCTGGAGGGAATCTTTACGTGAAGAATGTTTTTAATAAATAAGATGTCCTGATTGCCTTCACAGATGCAGTGACATCAGAGTTGTAGCAACAACAGTGAAGCAAAGCCCAAACCAAGGAGAAACAACATTCACATCATTGCAGTGAGTCACTGATCCAACCTGAAGAACTGAAATGGCTTACTCACAGATCCGCCTAAAAATTCTCCCCAGCGTTCGCTGTCTCTTTGATAAACTGGTGCAAGTAAAAGTAGAGGGACTTGCTCCTCACAAAATGGTGGAATTAAGGTCCAAACTAGTTGATGATAAAGGGGTAATTTTTAAAGCCTCCGCCCTCTACAAAGCAGATGAAACTGGCAAGGTGGATGTGTGTCGTGCACCATCTCTGGGAGGAAGTTACACCGGAGTGGAGCCCATGGGTTTTTTGTGGGCCATGGCACCAGAGACTCCACACCACAGATTTATGAAGAAGAATGTTTCCAGCCCAACACTAGTGGAGATAGAAGCACTAAGTGGGGAGACCGGTGAGCTCTTGGCCTCTGAAACCAATGAGAGAGGATACATGACAGAGGGGATGAAGAGGATACCTGTGAGAGACGGAAGAATACGAGGAGTCCTCTTCATACCACCAGGTTAATAGTGTGCTTGTTGATGAGAGTTGAGAAAATATGCATAAATTGGAAAGATGTCAATATTCCCCTTCTATTTTTATTTTCATGTTTTTCTAGGAAAGGGTCCATTCCCTGGAATTCTTGATTTGTACACTCTTGGTGGACGACTAACAGAGCCCAGAGCCAGCCTCTTGGCAAATAAAGGTTTTGTTGTTCTGGCGCTGGCCTATTATGGCTTCCAGGATTTACCAAAAGAACCTCCAAACCTGGATTTAGAATACTTTGAAGAGGCTGTAACATATCTGAGGAGACAGCCTGAGGTTAGTACTGGAGATTGAATGGTTATAATAAGAAATAATAATAACAACAACACATGGTACTTCTATAGAGCTTTTCAAGAACTCAAAGTCAATTTACACTATACACTAAGGGGCGCCATTAGTGAGACAAACAGCAGACAAACATAATACAGACACACAAGAATGGATTTGGGAGGGGGGGCTAAGAGAAGGTGGTGGAGAAGAGATGGGTCTTGAGACAGGATTGGAAAACAGTGAGGGACTCTGAGTCTCTGATGTCTTGGGGGAGGGAGTTCCAGAGCATGGGAGCTGCCGTAGAGAAGGCTCTTTACCCAAAACTATGAAGGTTGGACTTGTGGGGTGGAGAGAAGACCAGCAGAGGTGGATCTGAGGGACTGAGAGGGTTGGAAGGGTCCGTGAGATGTGGGGGAGCCAGTTGGTGAAGGGCTTTGTAGGTGATGACCAGGATTTTGTAGTTGATCCGGTAGGAGACAGGAAGCCAGTGAAGCTCTTTTAGGACTGGGGTGATGTGGTGCCAGGATTTGGTGTGAGTATGAAGTCAGGCAGCTGTGTTCTGGACCAGTTGGAGTCTGTTGATGGAGCTAGCACTGATGCTGTAGAGGATTGAGTTGCAATAGTCAAGACAAGAGGAAATGAAAGCGTGGATGAGTGTTTCAGCAGCAGGGTGTTTGAGAGACTGCCTGATCTTTGCAATATTGCAAAGGCAGTAGAAAGGGGATTTGACAATTTGGTGGATGTAGGGCTTGAGGGAGAGGGTGTGATCAAGTGTCACACCAAGGTTGTGTGCCTGGGAGGACAGTGATCTGTTGGAGAAGTAGGACCACCTCTGCAATGAGAGGGATGAGGTTTGCAGATATAGCCAAAACCAGGGGAGGATGCTTGATTGATGGAGAAAACAATTATCACGTTGTTGACAAGTTTCTGTTAGCAGGAGAAAGTCAGTTGAATTGTCCAGGACTAGTTCATGTAGGATGGGGGTTTTGTTGTTTAATGATCGGGTGTTGAGGAGGGCAAAATTGGTTGGATGATTGGGCAATGTAATGGGGGCATGCTAGAGAGGTCTGAGGTTATCTAGGTTGACAGGGTGGGGGGTGCAGTGGAGGGGGGACGGTGGGAACATATAGTTTGGATGTTGGATACCGGATGGATGTTGGGGTTAATGGAGAAATATTGATGGTGGGTGTGTCTGGGGCCATGATGAAAGTATCAGTGGTAGTGGAGGATGCCGGCAGAGTGGGAAGAAATAAATTAATTGGGGGATAAAACTGGTAATTTTTAAGGTTAAGGTTAATAAAAATAAGAGAGGACCGAAAAGAGGTCCCATAGCAGCAGTTGACAAGTGGGTTAGTAGTAGGATGTAGCATTAGCACAAAGCACAAACAGGAGTGTCGTAAGCTACTCATAGTACTGATGATTTTGTATGATGAGGAGTGCAGCTAGGGAAGGTGATGTCCAGATAACGTTGGTCCAGTAAGTAAATATTGATAGTCTGTTGAGGGATAGTATCCAGGGAAGGGAAATAGACCAGTGAGGTTGGGGGACAGAGCCAGCAGGGCAGCTCTGTTAGCTTGCCGGCCAGCCAGGTGGAGCTAACTTTAGCCGGTTAGCGGGGAGGCTGGGAGAGCAAGGCAGCTAGGAGCAAAGGCAGGGGGAGAGGGAAATAGCAACAAATACAGGACCATGACAACAGATGTAGAGAAGACAAAAAGCAAGAAAACAAGAGAATAGAAAACAGGGAGGACAGATAGGGAAGTGACAGCCACACACAATACCAGCAGTACTCTCTGACAGTAAACACACATACAGACACAGACACGTGACCAGAAGCTGAACTGAGCCTGCATTTGACCTTCCTCTCAAAATAACATGTAATTTTAATGATGGAACAGAAGTTTACTTTGCAGCTGTATTTACTGTAAATTGTGTGAGAACAGTGTCTTATTTCATAACATAAAGTGAGAATGCATCAGAGATGTAGACCTATATTTGTGTCACTGTTGCCATCTACTGGTTACTTTCTGTTTACTCAAAGCTATGGCAGTGACAGAGAGATTTTTTCAAAGTGATAAATTGAGAAAACAATTATCAGAATAATGGGTAATGATTGCTGATAGTATTGGTTTTTATTTATTGATCTTGCATCCTATGAAATAAAACGACAATAACAACAATATCTCTCCGTACAGGTCAAAGGTCCTGGGATCGGCATCATATCAATCTCTCATAGTGTTGCTTTGGCTTTGTCAATGTCATCTTTCCTCTCTGGGATCTCAGCAACTGTCTGTATTAATGGCTGCAATGCAAATACTGTGATTCCATTACACTACAAAGACATAGTTTTTCCTCCACTGTCACCTGTCATAAAGAATGCTAGGTTCACAGATTCTGGGCTTGTGGATATACGCGATGTCTTACCGGACCCTACCTTGGAGAAGAACAGGGCATCTTTGATTCCAATAGAGCGTGCCAGCTGCCAGTTCCTGTTTGCTGTTTCTGAAGATGACCACAACTGGAGGAGCGCTTTTTTTGCCAAGCAGGCTGCTGCAATGCTGAAGAATCACGGCAAAGAGTCGTTTCAGGTGGTTTCTTATCCTAAAGCTGGACACTTTTTGGATGTTCCTCACATGCCTTATTCTCCATCTGGCTTCCACGCAGCAGCAGGGCGTGCTGTGGTGTTTGGTGGGGAGCCAAAAGCCCACTCTGAGGCCCAGCTGGACCTGTGGGAACGAGTCCAGGAGTTCTTCAAGAGGCACTTGGACAACAAGAGCACTTATTAGCAAGCAATGCTGCATCAAGTGTGTCAAGCAGCCCAGAATGGTTGTCCTTAGCAATATTTTGCCTTTTTATGTTTAAGTATGTATTCAAAGATAGTTCTTGTATTTAAATGACCGGCTTATAAGATTTAGGGGGATATATTGGCAGAAATGGAATGTGATATTCATAAGTATGTTTTAATTAGTCTATACTCACCTGTAACAAAGAATCGTGTTTTAGTTAGTTTAGAATGAGCCCTTTATATCCACATAGGGGGTGGGTCGTCTTCCACGGAGTCCACCCTGTCGCACCGCTATGTTTCTACAGTAGCTCAGAATGATCAAACCAAACACAGGCTCTAGAGAGGACCGTTTGGGGGGGGGGGGGCTCCATCATAGAGTCCTGCCCTCACCCTGCATGCTGTTGTTGGCTGGGGGCTATGCACCCACTGCCTAAAAGTTGACACCCAGAAATGTCCCAGACACAGAAAAATCTGAAAACACAACTCTGCACCGCCACACACTTCTAGTGGGTTTAAGGGATGATTGAGAGGGATTATTTTTGTCTATACATTGTTTTTTTGTTTTTTTTAGGAAAATCCTACTCATTCTGCCTTTAAGCTCTCTATTTTATAACACTCCTAAGTCAAATGCAGTATTTCCACTCTTAATTACAGGTATTGGTGATCAAACTTTTAAAATTTGATTGTTGGGTGATAATTCAGTGCCTTTGTGATGATATGATTACATTATGCTGTCATTTTTCAAAATTATGCTGTACAAATGAATAATTCTAAGATAATTTAAGTTAAACATCATAAAACGAGTGAATGAAGAGTTTTGTCTCATGTAAAACATGACATTTCCTTGCATTGACCATAAATTAGATTGTTTTACATGTTATCAATTCATTGATACCAGAAAAATATTCTGTTGTTTAGTCTATAAGGTGTCAGAAAAAAAGTGAAAAGGGCCATCACGATTTCCCAAAGTATAAAAAGTTAACATTTTCAAAAGTGTTTTATTTGATCGAAAGTCTAAAACCCTCAAAATATCAAGTTTATTTTCATATATGACAAAAAGTTCAAACTTCAAATAGTCACACTTGACAGTGAGAGTTGGGCCTTTTTGCGGTAAAAATGACGATTATTCAGTCATCAAAATTGTTGCCAATTTATTTTCTAATGATCTGATTTATCGATCATCATTAATCGTTGAGGGATTAGAAATGTTAAATATAAAAGAAGTAATTTAGATAATTGGATGCAAAAAAAAAAAAAAATCAATGGGAACATGTGTTGTTAGCCATAGTCTTACACTGAGCCAATCAACAATTGCGTCATATTATTACTGTATGTCAACCTGTAACTATAACGCCTCCTTTTACTCTAATTAGTAGTGTTTTACAGCAGTGAGATTCATTAGTTTCCAGCTTGAACCCCATGAATGTGAATACACATCTGTGCAAATGTTGGCATCTAGTGGCTGCTCAGCCTTCCTACATTTATCTTTGAATTTTCTTACACGTACTGTACAATAAGTGTTGTCACATACAATATAATGTGAAACAGAATTGGAGGAAAACTTTTCATAATGACATAAACGTATAATTTAAATAATATTAATTGCACTTTTATTCCCATGTTAAAGTTTTAAAAAAAACTTTGAAGGACTTTTGTCTGTTTCAAAGCAAAGTGAATCTACTTTGATGGTGTAACCTTTTCTCTGTGGGAGTAACTATGCAGACTATCAAAGAGCAGCCTGATTCTGATCCAAGTTGGAGACAAAGACACTAACATCTCTCCAGTCACATCCATATTAAGAAACACTGTCTTCTTTTAGTCGTCTCTCTAGATCCCAATTTGGGAGAAATTTTGTTTTTGTCAGTCTGAATATAATGTCAGACATTTTATATATTGTGTACTGATTTAACGACTGTGAATGCTTGAATTAGAAAAGTAGAAATTTGAGTTCTATGATATTACCAAGCATGATTTAAGAATTTTGAATATTTTAATCTTGTTTTCAGACGGAATTTATTGATTGATGTTCCCATTAAAATGTTCGAATCTTAAGCACATACTGGAAGGACTCATTCATTTATAGCCTACATCATGCCTTTATCCACTGATCACTTGGGTTACTGTTCTTCTATGAAACAATGGGTCCATATTTGCATCTCCTTTGAGCGGTCTGTTGACTACCCAAAAGGCAACATAATTCTGTGTTATTAATTAAAAAATAACTATAAAATGCTATTTTGTAGCTATTACTGAGGTATGTGTTCTCCTATTTTGGTATTTTCAGCAAGCGAAAGAGGAATGTCACAAGCTCCTGCGAGAGAACAAACTGAACAAGACAACAGTGGTAGTGCTGTGAAGGGAGAGTCGCCTGCCTTTCTTATTTCTGACAATTTCACCCCCTTTTTGACCTACACAATGATTTATGATATGGTCTAATACTTAGACTGATATTTAATCAACAATATTTCATTGAATTATAATAGATTCTTCTCTTTTTTGAGTGTTGATGGCAACCTATAGGACGTTTACCATCTTTTTTTTATTGACCATCACTGATGAGTGTGTCATTTGGCCACACTCCCCTTCCTCCACATTCATAAGATTCATTGGAGTTTCTCGGTGCTATAAGAAGAGGAGGGGCTCTCCTCTTCAGTCTTGCACCTCACGCTGTGAAATATTCAGTTGCAGGCTCCCCATACCAGCCAGTCCACCAATAAACAGCTTCTGCCAGTGCGATTGGCAGCGGCCGCAAGAGTAACAGGCTGTCAGCCACAATATTTTTCTTGGACGGCGGGAGGTGATGGTAGTGTGTTCTCAGTGCTGCAAGCTTCATTCCCGGAATGGACACCTCGCAACCCGGTGTGGTTTTAGGTGCACCGGGTGTCAGAGAGCAGCATCCCACCTCACTGCGCACGGATTTCAGTGGCTCTGACTGATTTCTGCCATGCATCCGCATTGGAAAATTGTGCGGCATGCTGCCACTGCTTGTCATTTCCATGTGCTTTGATGTATGATTGTAACACCATGTTTTTTCCTAATTTATCAGACCCGTTTACCGATAAAAGATCATCTCTTTGCTGGCAGCTGCACGATTTGTCTACCTGTGTCCGTCCTCACTGACATCTCCTTTGCACACAAGCTGTGATTTGTAGATTTTTTTTTTCCCTTTTTGCAAGGCATCTTCATCATCCTCACCAGCAGCACAGCAGTTCAGAAATGCCTCTTCTGGCTGCAGACATCCCGCCAGCCTTCTTAAAATAAAAACCGTCAGGATCACGGGGTGAAGCGACATGGATAGTGGCAGCCGGGCTGCGACGGTCGGGGACGGTGCAGCCAATTTTTCAGCAGCCCACCTCTGGCTGGATCTCCTGAACGCGTCGAGCCCGCCGACCCGGTGGGACAGCAGCCCACCTACCGAGGGGACTGGGCTGGAGGACCAGCAGCGCCTCATCCGAGAGCAAGCCTACCGGGACTTCACCACCACCATTCAGGTTTTCATCCTCATAGGTTCGCTGCTGGGTAAGTAGGTTCATAGGCTACACATGAACATATTGTGCATACTTGAATGGCAGGCCTGTAACATACACTCATGCAGGCTAAAATATTTAGGCTATAATGCCTTTAAAATTCTGTCTGAGATTTTATGGGATTTATTTCTTAAAATATTTCCACTTGCTTCAGATGTTTTCCATGAGCCTCAAGGTTTAATCCCCAAATCGAGGGCATGCAGGGGAACCTTAGGCCATCCTTCGTACAAGAGCAGTTAAAAGATTTGGTGCAATTTACACCAAAGAAATCTGATTACAGATAAAAACATAGTCTTCATTTTTCCATCAATTTTGCTCACTTTCCTCATTCAAACCATTGGTCAATGTAAACAATTTAACTCTACTACTGTAGCTATAACACCCATTTGTTTTAGTAAAGAATGTGAAAATGTTAATGTTATCATGTTATTGTTAAATTTCAAACATTGTGACACTGACCAATAACCTCAAACTCAATAATGCAAGATGTCTCCTCTCAAAACACTTTACATGTCAGTGTCATCAATATATCAGTTGTCAAGTCTGGACAAAAAGTTTCAGACATAACGTATGACAATGTGGGAGGAAAGTATTTTTCCTAGGATGGTGGTTAGCAGGGTGTGCATATTTTTCATCCGGCTTTGACCACTACAAGTTGTAATGTTGCTTACATGTCTCAGACCAGACCCGGTAAGACTCACTGTGCACATCCTCCATACAGTGCATTCAGAGAGTATTCAGACCCTTTCACCTTTTTCACATTTTGTCATGTTGTAGTCTTATGTTAAAATCGTTTAAATTCATTTTTTCCCCTCATCAATCTACACTCAATACACCATAATGACAATTTTAGAATTTTTTGCAAATCTATTAAAAAGGAAAAACTGAAATATCACATTGACTCTTTGCCATGACACTTGAAATTTAGCTTAGGTGCCTTCCATTTCTCTTGATCATCTTTAAGCTGTTTCTGCACCTTGATTGGAGTCCACCTGTGGTAAATTCAATTGACTGGACATGATTTGGAAAGGCACACACCTGTCTATATAAAATCTCACAATGACAATGTATATCAGAGCAAAAACCAAGCCATGAGGTTGAAGGAACTGCCTGCAGAGCTTAGAGACAGGATTGTGTGGAGGCACAGATCTGGGGAAGGCTACAAACACATTTCTGCTGCATTGAAGGTTCCCAAGAGCACAGTGACCTCCATAATTCTTAAATGGAAGACATTTGGAACAACAGGACTCTTCCTACAGCTGGCCGCCCGGCCAAACTGAGCAATCAGGGAGAAGGGCCTTGGTAAGAGAGGTGACGAAGAACCTGATGATTACTGGCTGAGCTCTAGAGATCCTGTGTGGAGATGGGAGAAACTTCCAGAAGGACAACCATCATTGCAATACTCCACTGATCTGGGCTTTATGGCAGAGTGGCCAGACAGAAGCCTCTCTTCAGTGAAAGACACAGGAGAGTCCGCTTGGAGTTTGCACCTAAAGGACTCTCAGACAATGAGAAACAAGATTCTTTGGTCTGTTGAAACCAAGATTGAGCAGTTTGACTTCAATTCTAAGCGTCACAGCTGGAGGAAACCAGGCACTATTGATCACCTGCCCAATACCATCCCAACGGTGAAGCATGGTGGTGGCAGCATCATGTTGTGGGGGTGTTTTTCAGCGGCAGGGAGGGGGGAAGTGGTCAGGGTTGAGGGAAAGCTGAATGAAGCAAAGTACATAGATATCCTTAATGAAAACCAGAGTGCTCAGGACCTCAGACTGGGCCGAGGTTTCACCTTTCAACGGGACAATGACCCTAAGTACATAGCCAAGACAATGCAGGAGTGGCTTAGAGACAACTCTGTGTCCTTGAGTAGCCCAGCCAGAGCCCTGACTTGAACCGTACCAGCGTCTCTACCATCTCCTCCTTTACTGTCCAGTGTGATTGACTCTCCGACTGGCAGCGCTGTCAGCAGCCAGCAGTTTTCACATCACAAACGATAAAAAACAGCATTAAAACATGAGTCATGTAGGTAAAACATGCGACCCGTGTAGCTGTTATATCAGTTTAGTGTGGGGCAGCTGCTCTGCAGGTGCGCTTAATTTGACTATAGGTGTAAAAAAGACGAGAGAGAGAGAGAGAGCAGCTGTGGTCGAGCGAGCTAGAGAGTGAATGAGGAGAGGGAGCGGTGGTAGCGAGAAAGCTGGTGAATCAGATCAATAAAACATTTTCTCATTGTTTCACAGCAGTCACGCCCGCGCCCCCGCACATCTCCACTCAACCCTGCGGTGGTGCACAGCACCACCTGATTTGGTCTGAATACGGTCGTAACTGCGGTAACTGGGTGGAGATGAGCCTCCTGGATTTGCACCCAAAATGCTGTCAGGACTTTCATTTACAATTTCCATTGCAGCCTCCATGATCATTGACTGGGAAAAGTGAAACAGATGAAAATGCAGGGGGGGTTAACAGATAATTAGAATAGTTGTAATTAGAATTGAAATAAGTTCTCTTTCAAATCAAACATCCCAAGATATGAGTGGAAAGTTTTGTTCTTGCAACTGCATTTATACCTTTTTTTTGTGACTCAAACATAGCTTAACCATGTCATGTGATATGTTACTTCAGTACACTTTACCAGCAAATATTACTGGGACCACTACAGATAATTGCATGAACATTTAATATCCAGGTATTCACATTAAAGACATATTCACTGACTATCCTTACTAGCCTAACAAATTGGCCACAATTTCACACATTGACCATACGCAGTCCAGCCATATACTAGGGTTTGACCTAGTCTTGTTAAGTTTTCTGTAAGCCTATATGGGCTGGGCAGCAGAAAGGTGCAGGACACTTAAATAAACAATCAATCAATCATGGACTTTGCAAAACCTATAATGTGAATTTGGTGCCTTTTTTCATCAAAGATATTTTTAGGTTGGCAACACCAGGAGAAATCACTACCTTAATTGGTACGAGCTGTAGTGAACTTGGTTCTATGGTGACAGGTTTTAGCTAATGTGACCTATTTTGCCATGAATCTGGCAAATATTAGGAGCAAAGACTTGTGCACATTTTATGTTTGCTTCAAGATGAGTCTGTGCTGGCTCTGAGACAAATATTTCCTCGGGTCCCAGTAGAGGCACAGGCTGCTGCTGCTGCTGCTGCAGATGGAAGTGAGGAAGGAGCCATGTGAATTGATTGACCGTAACAGAGCATCAGTCTCACACAGTCCTGACTTTTACTTCCCCTCCTTCATATCGGCAGCCAGAAACATAATCCTCCTGCCCAAAATGAGAGCTGCATATACTCATGAATGTCTTATTTGTCACAAATGTGACTGTAACATCCTGTCTCCCCACAGCAAAACAATCTCAGCCATGATTGGTAGTGCTGTTAGTTTTGCTGTTGGGAAAAGTGTGAGCTCAATGAAAGGCTGGGCTTTTTGCAGCTTTCACAAAATGATGAAATACAGTGAAACTGACACCAAAACTGACAAAAACGGACTAACTGACTACTGATCTGACTCACTACCACCTCCTGCTGTGCAGTGCAGTGCCACGGAGCAAGTTTTGTGGTGGTGCAGCTCAAAATATCTTGATTTCTTTGCATTTCTGTCCTCATGGCTTGTAAAAATAAACCTGTAATACACTCTGATTGGGTGTATGATTGGGTGTATATGTCAAATATAATCAGAACTACTGCAAATAAAAAGATGACACTTGTTCTAATGAAATAGTTTTCTGACAAAACTGAAAAAGGTGAACTTTACATTTACAATGACAGAGCACATGGCTATCAATTAAAGAAAATAAGAGCATTGTAAAGTCAAAAATAAATAAAATGACTAAATCATTGGATCAATCGCCCTTCAAAGAGCCGTTTCAAAGGCTGACTGGAGACTGTTTCATTTCACCTGTACACCAGATAAACCAGGACCACAGTGCATTAAAAAATCAAAGCAATTTCATCAGCAGGCAACTCTTAATCTGGCTGTGAAAATGTAAATAACCCAGAGAATAAAAAAATAATGAAGGATAAAAATGATGACCGTGCAGAAGGTTGCCTTTGAGGTTTAGATCTCTCAAAATCATGTGTTCTCCAATCTCAAACCACTTTTTACTCCATCAAAAAGGTTTTTGTGCAATGATAAAAGCAAGGACATCCTGAGACAGATATTCACCCAGTGCTTATTATGAAGGACACATAAGAAATGTTGGTTCAATCGTGAAGGCACTTTTGCTGCCCTGGTGGCAGTGTGATTTAGCTTCTTTCCATTTCCAAAAGGAAATCTGTATGAGTGACTGAAAAATGCCAGTAATTTCCTTGTGAAAATACCCAGAGCCGATTTGAGGTGTCCAAATCTTGCGTGTCAGGGTTCACATACGTTGAATGTCTCCACAGATTAAGTCCCTTTGTGGAAGTCATGTATGATACACAAACACAATTCAGTTCATGTCCTTGCAACTTTCCTCCCTTGAAACAAAGAGATGCATGAGGTGAAGAGGAAATGTGCGTCACTCTGTGGCAATGAGTGCTCATTAAACTTTAGTCAGTATTGGTAGTAAATATACTTTATATATTCAGTAACACTTTGTGGCAAACCATTTTCCCCTGAAGTAATTTTAAAGTTGACACTATCATATATATTCTGTATCCACTTGTTCCAACTCTTCGTTGAAGCTTTAAAATATTTACACTGAGTGAAATATTCAAACTCATGTTAGTTAATACTGCACCAATTCATCAAATCCTAATATTCCAAATGTCATCTGCATCATTTCATATACATTTTCTCCATATTCAGCCCAACATACAGTTTTTGGTATCTTTGGAAACTTTGGGAGAATTTAAAATAAAGTTCACAATGTTTGGCTGCACAGAATGAGTTTGTAGTGACTGACACATCAGAAGTCAGTGATGTTTAAGAGATTAATTCGTCAATGTTAAGGTCTTTTTCATTAAAACACTAAAAAATATAACCAAAGGTTAAACAACCTTTGTCATTCAGGAGTGAGGACTTGCTAATCATGGGATCGAAATCCCTCTTCTTCTTTTCACTCTTCTGCCTCTTCTGTCTTCTATTCCATGTCCATCAAGCTTCAACCATGTACCACCATGTAAATTGTGAAACAAATGTATTAAAGACAGAGCTGGTCTGTTGACTAGTAACACAACTTTAAAGGAAAATATGCTTATTTGCATTCTTTCCAAGAGTTCAATGAGAAGATTGACACCACTTTCATGCCTGCGCATTAGCTGGAGCCAGGAGATGATTAGCTTAGCTTAGCATAAAGATAGAAAGCGGGGGGAATAGCTAGCCTGGCTCTCCAAAGTAAAAAAAAATCTGTCAACTAGCACCCCTAAAACTCAATAATTAACCAATTACTGTACTGGCCCAAACATAAGATGACCCCCCCTTTTCCAACATCTGTTTTTCGAAAAAGACTTTCACACTCATCCTTTTAGGAAAGTTTCCCTGAGATACTATTAATCCAAGGAAAAGAGAGACATCATCCTTGAATCCTTTTCTCTTGTAAAAGTGAAATACTTCCATTACAGCAAAACATAAATCATATATTTTTGTAGCCTTTTAGACAGATAGTCACACTCTCTCCTGCCAGGCTCTCGGAAGAGGTCAAAAGTATTTTATTTTACAGATAGCATTTTTCAGACTGTCTGTTTGAGCTCCTCAACATCACTTGTCATGACTTTATTTCCTCCGTGGCAGAAAAACACATTATGCAAGCCTTCAGAAGCTCCTGCAGGTCAAACTGGACCAAAGAAACACTTTTAAGGATGACTAACTCTAAAAGACTCACTATAAACAGACCTGAATACACTTGCCAGCCTAGCAACATTAATGCTACAAACAACCCATAATGCAACACTCTCTGCAGGAGCTGTTGAGCCCAAGTAAGCCTATCTGCACTTTTTTTTCAGTGAGTCATTATGGTCTCAATTGCTAATAAGTGTGCTAGTGGTCAATTTGGAAATGATTGCTCTGTTAATAAGATTTGAAGACTTATAGTAGCTTTGATGCCTGCTGTGTGGGTGTTGAAGTAAACTAGCATTCCCTTCGGTCCGAGATAGCGGCTTGTGTTTCCAGAGTGTGAGAGGCAACACCCCGCACTCTGTATTTGGAATGTCCTGGCTCCAAACGGGAACTTTTTCCAGAAAAGACATCAGCAACTCTGGGCTTCACACCGGCTTTAATGAAAACCAACATGTGACATCACATCTCACTACGTCCATCTTCATATACAGATTATAATTGGAACTCTCTCCATTCGAAAAGGATCTCTGATCTTGTGGACACGTAACTGTCTAGTGCTTAAATAAGACGACCCCCACTTTTCCAAATGTAATTTCCAGAATAAAATATTGTCTTGTATTCAGGCCAGTACAGTATATAGTGTTTAATCACAAATAGTAAGTTTGAGGTTTGAAGGGGAGATACTTAGCGTGACTATATTTCTTGAGTCTTATTGTCACAGTGAGGTTGCTATGTGTGATACCATCAAACAATCCTACTAATAAGCAGAGACAGGAATAAATTCTCATGCGTCCTTATTTGTTTCTCACATTGAAGATCATCGTTTAATCAGATTAATGTGCCACAGTATGCATGGCATCAGCTTGTTGCCAACAATTGTGATCAGTTCTATGAGGAATTATTACACAACGGTATGGCTGTACATACATGGCTGTCTATTGGTTACCATTCATAAGTAAAGTCTCTCAATGAAAGTAAAGTAATCATAACACCACAGGGATGCATCTGAGAAGGTGTTAAACGTGTTAATGATTTTTCACAGTTTGAATTCTAACACCTTGTTTCTCAAAGCGCTCGCTGAAAACAGAAGCTTATTAACAACAAACCAGAAACGACACACCTTACTTTCATGTGTGTGTGAAGCAGACAAAAGAAGCCTCTTCTTTTTTCTTTTTGAAGTATTGGGGTTTTTCATGTTGCTACCTATAGTTGGACTGCCATTTGTTAAGTGGAAAAAGCAATCATGTTTAGTGTTTGCTCTTTATCCCCATTGGCTGCTGTTAATATGGTTGCCAAGGTGTCCCTCAAGTGCCAGGCCAGTATTTCAGGAACAAAAGGATAAAGGGTTTTTACAGACAATGCTAGCTCTGACTAATAAAAAATAGTCCCAATGTTGTCTGCATGAAGACACTCCCAATTTTATTATTTATAGTATAGATGTCTCTTTAAACAGCTCATATTCTCACTTTAATAATATTTTTCTAAACTTGTCTCTTTCACCACAATTGCAAAAATGTGTCTTTAGATTTAGCAAAATACAAAAATGACATGATGTGCACCATTATTCTGACATAAGGTATGATAACATGTCTCATAATAGAAAAAAAAGGTAAAGTTAAGCAGTCTTCTTAGTTCTGTTTGTTTGTTTAAGTGGGAATTTCTTTAAAATGTGTGTGAAATACATGTTTTTCCAATATGAAATATTGTGTTGTGGTCCCAAATACATCACTTTCTGGGAGGGGTGACATCACACCATTGCAGCTGTACTATAGGTGGACACACAGCTCCTGTCAAAACCCCATTCCTGCACTGAACTACGGTGATTTGCAAACAGTGTGAAAATGATGAGGGATTAAAAATGTAGATTTACCCTGTGATTTAAACTGTTTAAGCTTTAAATTTCTCTCCTTTATTCCCCACTCTCTGACTTCTTATTTCCCACAACTGTCCTGCTCTTCTCCTGTCTTCTTCTTCTATCCCTTTTTGTTCTTCCTTTAATTTTCCCACTTCTTCTTTCTCTTCTCCTCCTTCGGTCCTCACAGGAAAAACAGCAGCAGTGTTTGTTTTTTAAATCTTTTATTAGAGATAGATGACAGTAGAGAGTTGCAGAGACGTCACACAAATTAGGGGTGAGAGATTGGGGTTGAAATGTGACAAAAGTCTACTGCCAGACTCAAACGAGGTACATTGTTTGTTCAGATGTCAAAAACAACGTATGTTTATGTTTACGTGACACAGACCTCCCAATTATTAATGAACTATGATGTTTGTTGCTCAGAGGTGAATGCGGAGGAAGTGTGATATTGTTTTACTAGTGGAAAACTTCTGGAAGGGGGGTCAGAGTGGAATGTTCACCTTGCAAAGCATGTGATTTTGACAACAGTCCAAAAGTCAATGTTGGAGGTTTCATTTAACCATAACCACGATCGTCCAATAACCTTAAACCTAGTAAGTTTTATGCCTAAACCAACCAACCAAACCTTAACCATAAAGGTGGCAGACCACAAAACAATCATGAATCATTTCTGAAATGCTCAGTTGAAACAGTTTCGAAAAGCACTGGCAGACAATGTCATGTTGTCTATAGGGACGCCAGATTATACTACTCTAATGCCAGTAAACTACCTATTTTATCATTTAGTTTGTAGGACTTGTCTTCTTCTTGTCCCCTTTCTTCTACTTTTTCTTTATCTTCCTCTGCTCCGTAGTTTAAAAAAGGACCAAAAAGGTTTAAGCTTATTATTTCCTTAATCAAAAGTCACAAACATAAGTTAAATTATCATGTCTATATTAGAATCTACACGTGAAGGAAATTGAATCGATATCACTGCAAACATCATCTTTTATGTAATGCTGAGATCTAAAAAATGAGTATGAGTATGTACGTTTGTGCTAATTTCATTTCATTTCATTTTCATGGAATGAAAAGGCTGAGCGTACTTCATTAATTACCGCTGTGTTAGTGTTTCCCAGTAATACTAGTCCTGCGTGTGTTATTAAAATCCACACACACACACAGTGAATAACTGGCAGCAAAGCACACTATGTTCCCTTAAACACAGCTTCTTCCAGCTCCGTCTAAAACCTCTCAGGCTGAATTTCAGCAAGCCTATTCCACAAGAATTGATTGCTACATCTGACCTGGCTTTTATAGCACATATCTCCTTGCAAGACCACTGCATTTATCTTTTTAAGGCAGTAATTCGATTTTTTTTCTTTGCAAACCAATTGATGGCGATTGTTTATTTTTCTCTCACTGACTGTTGCCTGTTTTTGAACATGTACAGACATCAGAAACACGTAACCTCAGGAAAAATAAAAAATAAAACAGGTTTACTCACCAGAGAACATCTTGCTCTGTTCCTGACTATAAAATCACAGCTAACACTCTGTGGGTAATTGCATTTTGAGAGGCTGGTATCACATGTATCCCCGTGCGACCTGACATCAGTACTCCACAGGGAGTGTGAAGTTCACCTTTTTAAACCTAATTAACAATCATTACTAATACATTGCTCCAAATTATGAGGGGATCTTAACGTTAAAATGCCACAGTTTCCCTCCATGCGCCTGATCGTGTACTGTCTCACTCGGGTTAGGTTTAATTGATAAAGAGATTTATATAAAATATTATATATATATATATATATATATATATATATATATATATATATGTATATATGCAAACCATTCTTACAATTGCTCTTTAAATTGTAAATACCCTATCTTGACAAAACTACAAAGATACATTTATTGCTTATTTGTCTTTTTAACCATTCTTGGACTAGATTTGTTGATGCATGCTGTGTCCTACTATTAGGTCTTTTAGCACAATATAAATGTAATTTCTAGGAGACAGGGTTGCACAAGAGTACACTCTGTCTCTTCTCTATTGACTATAATGAAGGCTCATAGTGTTCAGTTTTTACGGATTTTCACGGGAAGGAGGAAATCTGTTTAAAGGGATTGTCACCTAGATTTGATGTTGTTGCCTTTCCTGCTGCAAGAAGATGGCTGTTAACAGTCAATGAGGTTCTCTTGCAACGAGTATATGCTCAGAAAGTCTTCCAGTAATAAAAGGTGGAGAGAAAAATAGGAATAAAATGCAAATGAGCTGCTAATTATGCATCATAATCCCCCTAAGGAAGGAAAAGAAAGACAAACTATAGTATTTGTGCTGTAAATTTTTCAAATCTGGTGGTTTGAAAAGATAGAAAATAAACACAAATAAAATCCATTAATAATCATATATGACGTTCAATGTGTGAATAACAAACCCTGTCTCTTAAAAATTATGTTTATGAAATTGCAACTGCAACTATATTACATTTTTAAGGTTTTTAAGTGTTGCTGCTTGAATGTGTTTGTTTAGAAATGCCCCCCCCCACCAAAATTATTATTTTATTATTCCGTGGAATACGTTCGTTTACAACTAAACACCTGCGAAACCAATAACATTACCATCAGCCTCAGCTGCATTTCGGCTATTTCTAAATAGTAAATGTTAGCATGCTAACATGCTAAACTAAGATGGTGAACATGGAAAATCTTAATGCTTGCTGAACATCATGTTAGCTTTGTCATTGTGATGTTAAGATTTAGCTCAAATCACTTCTGTGCATAAATACAGCCTCACAGAGCCGTTAGCATGACTTTAGACTCTTTCTCCATCAGTGTTAACACACATAGATTAGACAGACGGCCATCATTTATTACACCAGTGGGCAATTTAGAGTCTCCAGGCGACCTGACTATTTTCTTTCTGGAATGTGTTAGGAAATTGGAGTCTCAAGTGGAAACCTAAACAAATATGAGAGGAACATGGAGAAATCTAGGTACTCAACCTTTATAAATATTTAATATTTTAATTGTTTAAGGATACATTCACAACCAAGCATGTTTGGAGTGGTTTGTGTTTAATTGAACCAGTGACAACATTGGCAATAGAACTGTGAGACACCAAATAATGGCAGCAATGTTTCTGAAGATCTTTGTCCACTTGCACAGTTAGTTATATATGAAAAGCTCCATACCTAATATCTAATTTTAATTCCAAATATTGACATCCATGCCAGCATTAACTCATCTTAGTAAAACCTGAAAATAAACCAAAAGAAAATGTATGCAAAGCCACCAGATTACCAGAAACGGAGCAGGCAACAAAGTCATTTTAGGGTCACATTTTCCATACGTGCGCCGATCATGTATGTCTATGACTTGTCTCCCTCAATAAGCGGTCAGTATAAATATTTAGTGCTCATTCAGTCTACGTACAACAACACTGAGCTCTGCATCACCGCTGCTACACTGCTGCCTGCTTTCAGAAATTTAACTCCCTCCACCTCCACAGCCTCCTCCTGTATTCAGTTGTTTGTTGATTTTGAATGTTTCTTTTTAATGTGTGTTCATGCTTCCCAAATGTATTATGTCTCAGGCTCTGCCAGAGAATTTGTGAGCTCAGAGACAGACTGCGTCACGCTCGCTCAGATTTGTTCCAGAGCATCACATGAGCAGAGACGCACTGCCAAACTAAACTGCAGTAGTTCAAATTTTGACGCAAGTGTCCTGACTGGACTATAAATGATCCTTTACAAGTCGTAAACCTAAACAAACACAAAGATGCAACTAATTGTATTTTTCTACCAGGGTTTGGATATCGGAGACTGTGTGTGATCTCACTCTAAAGCTCTTCACCCCCCCCCACCTCCTTCTGCCCACAGGAAATGCCACGGTGTTGTGGTGCACCTGCTGCACAAATGTCTTTAAATCTGTGACCAATCGCTTCATCAAGAACCTGGCATGCTCGGGTATCTGCGCCGGCCTGGTGTGCGTTCCCTTCGATGTGGTACTCGGTGCCAGCCCTCGCTGCTGTTGGTGGCTTCACACTCTGCTGCTCTGCAAGGCCATGAAGTTCCTCCACAAACTCTTCTGCTCCGTCACTGTCCTCAGTTTCAGTGCCATCGCACTCGACAGGTCAGTTCGGAGAACCATGTTTGAAATGAAGTACATTTTAATTTTATGTATATGTAGTGTAATTAGAAAGAGATACATTGTTTAGTCAGAGATAATTGTTTGCATTTGAAGTTTAAATCCATCACTTACAAAACAGGTAAAAACCAAAAGAAACAAGAGTGGTGTTTTGTTTTTTGTTCACTTCAGCTCTGCATCCAGAAGCACTGATTTTCAAATACGTGTTAGAAAAAGGCTAGTGGTCACGTACCACTCACTTCACTGGATTTTGAAGTACCACTTGAGAGAAATGGATGATTGAAATAGATTGACTGACCGGTTTATCAATACATGTTGCTTGGCCAAGTCAGCAAGTCAGTAATTGTCGTCCTGAAAATGGAGGCTTGGAAGTAAAAACATCTAGGCTGCAAAAATGGAGCGACATCAAACAAGGGCTGGAAGATTGTTCTCTTTTTTGTTATAGAGGAGAAAGTCTTTTTCAATCTCCATATACACCCTGTGGTGTGGTTGAGATGTGGGGGGGGGCTGCGATCGATGGAGCATGTGTATGCCACGCTGAGCGGCAGTGTCCCAGGCCTCCCCGCAGAGCTAAAAGCTGTAGCCAAAAGCAGCCTGAGATGACTTTCCACATATCGTCACACACACACACACGCACACACATACACATGTCATGTCATGAATCTTCCAGCACTACCTCACCCGGCTGATAAATTTTCAGCTAGCCAATTTTTAGTATTAAAAATTACAAAATTTCACATTTCGGTTGTCACTTTTTTCCCAAAACCCAGGATGTAACCGGATATGTCTTGTTTTGTTCCAACCAACAGTCCACAACCCAAAGATAATCAGTTTAGTATCATAGAGGACTAAACAACCAGAAACTGTTCACATTTTAGCAGTTTTTCTTTGACTCAAAGCGATTAATCGATTATCAAAATAGTTGCGGATTCATTTTCTGTCGATCGACTAATTGATGAATCCACTAATCACCGCAGCTCTAATGCACACAGCTATGGGGTAGAACACTCATTGCCACAATGTCATTATAACTTATATATGGACTGTTTCAGCATTTAGAAATAAAGCAACTTCCTGTAAACTAGTAAAATTAGAGTCTAGAGGTAATTTTGTATGTGGCACTCATCCTCTGTTGGTTCTAGCTAGCCAACATGATACATATTCCAGGCAGCTTGTAGCAGAGATTATCCCTAACTCTGAGGACACAAAGTTAGTTATATCCCGTTTGCATAAAAAAAGTACCGTTAGCATATATGACTGTCCTGCTGTTTGACTGTTAAAAGCATAGAAGTCCCCTCATTCTGGATATTTCATTTGTGCTGCTGTTTCCTTGAAATAAACCAGACACTAGATATTACATTAGTGCACATGTAGTATTTGATATGTCAAGTCAGTCATCGTCTTAATTAAAAAGACCACTGACTTGGCTACACTATTAAGCCTCATTCTGCAAAATTCAGAAACCATGCAGGACTTCATCAAATCCTCATAAGTACACAGAGTACACTGTAACAAATTTACTGTAAGTGTGGGTTAATTTATTTTTCACGGAGATTGCAGTCAGATGCTGTATTGTTCCAGCCTCGTCTCAGCCTTGGTTTCACTGCTGCAAAGATTATATTGCCTCCATAGCAACTAATACAGTCAGAATGCTATCAAACCGATGAATTATTTATTCTCAATAAGGGCAATCGAGGCGGTAGATATACAGGCAAGCTGAGACTGCAGCACAGTCATAGGCTCATGTACACACACACACACACAAACACACTCCAGCATGTGCCGATGAGGAGACAATCCAGAGAAATAAACGAGTCCTTTATGCAATTTGTTTTGCTTACAATGAAGGGACAACAAAATGATGAGAGACAATCTACATATTATTATCTGTGATACAGATATGAGGAGAGATAGCTTTGCTGTTGTGGGTGTACATTTAAAACACCCACATGTTTTGAACTTCTGCATAAGGTAACCTCATAGACAAAATGGAGCCAAAAAAAGATCCTTTCATCCGATTCCAATAAAACATATGAATGTAAAACCAGTTTACAGGGTTGGATGTTGCACTCGTTTTATGATTTATAGCCTGAATTAAAAAAATACCTCTGTTATTCTGTTATTATTAACACCTTCACATTAAAAATGGCAAACCGTTGAGAAAGTTTCCTATTTCAAGTACTTTACAGGAGCAAAAACATTCATTGTATGATGATGACAAATGTTATGAATAAGCCCCAGTAATATACAGTCATTATGTTAAGAGGCAGCAGAATAAATTTAGTTTCCATATATTTCACTGAAAAACAACTGCACCTCTTACATTTTTGCAGCTGATACAGTAGGTGCATTAATTTTATGTCTTCCTAGCAAAACTACTTGAAGCTCTCTGGGTAATAGTTTCAGTTTTATGTGACTTACTTGATTAACTACATGCCTACATATAGTGCAGATGTTTTTTCAGAGCAAGATACTGCAGCAAGTGTTACTGGTGTTAGTATTTTATGCATTGCATTCTAGCAATATGATACTTTTATGCTTAATAAAGTGTCTGTTTGTCTCTAGATACTACTCAGTGCTTTACCCGTTAGAGAGGAAGATCTCCGACGCAAGGTCCAGAGATCTGGTCATTTACATCTGGGTCCACGCAGTGGTGGTGAGCCTCCCTGTGTTTGCTGTTACCAACGTAACAGATGTGTACGTCACCTCGTCCTGCTCAGACGACCACGCCCACTCCCTGAGCCACATGGTTTACGTGTTGATCTACAACGTCACCACGGTGATCCTCCCCCTCGCTCTGGTCTTCCTCTTCATGCTGCTGATCCGCAGAGCGCTCAGTGCCAGCCAGAAGAAGAAGGTGATAATTGCGGCGTTGCGGACTCCCCAGAACAGTATCTCCATCCCGTATGTGTCCCAGCGAGAGGCTGAGCTACACGCCACTCTGCTGGCTGTGGTGCTGGCTTTCTCGGCCTGCAGCGCTCCCTATGGGGCTTTGGTGGTTTATCGCACCATTTTGGCAGACATCAAGGAGCTGCCCATCTCACTATATCTCACTGCCCTTTGGCTACCCAAGGTGTCCCTGCTCACCAACCCACTTTTATTTCTGACTGTTAACCGCTCAGCACGCCACAGCTGGCTGGACCTGCTGGCTCGGATTCACAGACGTTACAGCCGCCGTAACGTGGTCAGCACCGGGGGTCTGGCATCTCTGGGGGGGGAGGGTGTGATAGGGGAGCCGGTGGGACTGGAGACAGCAGGTCGCTCTGGGAGCCAGCTTCTGGAGATGTTTAACATCGGCCAGCAGCAGATCTTCAGACCCTCTGAGGAAGAAGAGGAAGAGGAGGAAGTAGAGAATGAAATCCCTTCTCAAGGATCAGGGGGTTGCTCTGGACCCAAAGAGGACCATAAGGGTGGGTCAAGACTAGGGAGTCTCAGAGGGGAGGTGATCACCAAAAAAGACTCTCTGCAAGGGCCAGGAGGAGGGCTTGTCATCACCAAAGAGGGCCCTCCTTCAATTCTAGCGCCCCGAGCCTCTCCGGTCCACACATGCGCGTACACCTCTTCATCACAGGTGGCACCAGCTACGCCTACAGAAGTTGAGGACTCCACACAGTTTGGGTTTGGACCCTTTGAGCTGCCACCTCAGTGGTTACCTGAGACCAGGAACAGCAAGAAGAGGCTGCTGCCTCCGCTGGGAAACACACCTGAAGAACTAATCCAGACTAAACTGCCCAGACCACGTCCTGAACGACGAATAAGCAGGAACAACAAAGTCAGCACCATCCCCACTGTGGACCCATGAACTATTCCTGCTGGCCTCTGATCTGCAACACTGGACTCAGCTCATTACAGGGAGGGCCACTTGGGTGACCAAGTGACGCCTTGGCAGGATATTGATGTGTCGAGCTGCTCAATGAGATGCTCGGTTTCTTTTGGTTAATTTAAACCTTTTCACCTATTTTTTGGATTTCCTCAGATGCAGTTGTAGCCATTGTAGAAGTGCAGAAGTGGCACTGCTTTTTTCTTGTTGGACAAAAATCAATTTGATATTAAATATTTATTATGCTGTGAGAAATATGTCTGCCCAATTCAATTCCATGGTTAGCAACCTCTGCAATAGCTACATGATCGAGAAGGCAGATACCTTTTTTTTATTAGAGCTCAGCTGGCATCAATAGTTAAATCAAACACACTGTACAAATTCAATTATGCTGAGAGATGCACTGATAGTGGATGACATATTTCGTTAGCATATAATCAAGCGAGGTTATTGAACCTCTTAAAAAAACATTTTATGCTGTGATTTCACTGTAAATAAACACATCTCAATGTGAATCCCTTCACAGGTTTTACTTCAATATTTGGAATGAACTTGCTCCTTGGTGGCCTTTTTCTCAAGTCCCACTTTTAGAATATTCACAATATTTCTTCTAATGTATTAGATGTTGTTGTCATTTGTACTTTTACTGTCAGTGAATTTGATAAGATGAAAAATGCAGATGTACAGTATGCAAGTACATGTTATAAAAATATGAAATTTTCAGACTTCAGCTGTTTGTTTAGACTTGTTTTGTGTAACCCGAGGTGCATCAAACAGACAGGAGCATATGGAAGAATACTGAAAAGTTAAGAAACAAAAGAAAATCATCCAGGTCGGGGATCTTTTAGCAAGTCCCCTTTGATCAATTGTATCGATTCTATTCAGGTTTTCTTAAAAAAATCAATTCCTCATTCAAATGATTGTAAAATAACACAAATAACAGCAGAGATACAAGCACACATTTTATTTTATATATCATGAGAAGCTCAAATCTCACTGACTCTGACGCCCTCACTGTCGGCTCTGTCTTCTTTGTGATGCATAATGCAGTAGCAGCAGTGTCGACCTGAAGCTTTGGCTGAGGTAAACAGAGCCGGGCCGCACTTCAAATATTTGTCAAGCCGTAACTCCCTTCAGGGCTACCCACAATCCCCTGCTATGTCCACAAAGAACCTGAAATCATGCTGCATCCTGTCCATGCTGTTATCAGACAGAATTGTGCAGTCACACCTGACTGGAAACGATATTCATTGCTACTACTTAAAAGAGGGAAATAGATTTAGAGTAATGTGTTTATTTTGAAATGCTTGCTTTGATGATGACTGTATTAGGACAGTTATTGTGGTATATAGTAGCTCTTCAGATTCACAGCACTGCATGTATACAGAATCCAAAAAGCTGTTGTTAATTCACATATACACTAAACACTAAGACCATCATTGATTTTTCTGGCCTCTGCTCATATTTCCCACCTGATTCGATTCAAAGCTTATTCAAACACCACAATATTTTATTCCTGCACCCATTAAGAGCTTGACAACAGAGCTGCAGTGCAGTAGGATAGTGAAGACAGCAGTCGCAGATAAGGTATGAGTGAATTTAAACATCTTCTGGCACTGATTTGCACAGAAAAGACATTTAAACACTGAGATACTTCAAGTTTAAACAGCCTTCAGTTCAGAGTGACTTGACATTTTTAGTGTTAAAGGAGTCTGTGGTTCATTGAATTATCGTAAGCTGCAAATGTTGATCAAAGTCATTATTGAGGTTCAGATTTCATCCTTGAACTTGGAAAATCAGTCTGACAACAAGGTCTATTTAGTAGCTGTTCTGGAGCTTTCATTCATTTTACATGATCTTCATCAGCAGAGGGAGTTTGGCCAATTGTGTTATAAATGTTTTGAAAGGACTTTTTGTCCATATTGGCCTACATGTTGGAAACAGCAACAACCTCACCACAAGGTTCATTTGGAAGCAGCTCTAGAGCCGTCAATCATATCACATGATTTTCATCAGCATCTGTTTCCAAGATCAAGAATGAGCTTTGAACCTCACTCGCCATCGAAGAGAAGTCCTTAAAGTGCTCAGAAAAGATGGAAATGGAATATACTAGAATATACTATTCCATGGACCTCGTGGTGAGATTTTTATTTTAAAGTTATCATTGTTCAAATGTACTTTTATGCAAGGAGAAGTTAAAATCCACAATATGTGCTCCATGTGTATGCTCCAATGTACATGTTTGCTGCTTTTGTTGTAATTGATAACATACAGTACATTACATAATGTGTGAAGTGTAAAATACACTAAGACTCTTTACACAACCACAGTACAGTAGTACAGTAGCAGTAAAACTCAACCATGCTTATATTTTTCTTCAGTCCTAGCTGACTTTTCAGAGAAAGCAATGGTTTTTGCTGTTTTTAAGGACTTTGTTGTTGAGACTGATGGGGGTAGTGAACGTCTAGACGTGTTAATAAGAGATCAGAGGCTTACTGCCTACGCAAACGCTCTAATGTCTTCTTTCAGTAGCACAACCACTGAGTTTGGACATCTAGCAGGGTTTTAACAATAAAACTCCCAATTCAGGTTGTCTGAGTTGCTCTAAAAACATCTTTTGTCAGCTTGAAATGGTCTCTCCTCATCTAATTTCTTTAAAAAAATAGCTAGAGAAATTGTGGTTGTACCATTTTAAATAATGGCAAATTACAGCAACTGCAATCCAGACTGTAAAAACAGAATTTAATCTGCTTTGCAATGTATGTAAGAAGGAGCACATGAGGAGCTTTTGAGGTGCAGGAGCAGGAGAACAAAGTTTCTATTTGTTATCAGCTTTGATTCATTGTAATCTAAGCTGGAACTGTCGTCAGTGGTATTATTCATGTCGTCACTGGTGTCGTCAGTGTTGTCACTGGTTGTTGTTTTTTTCCCTCAGTCTTCATCTTAATGGAAAATCCCCTATGGAAACATGACATTGTGTTATTAGTGTAGTCTGTGGATACAATCAATTCAGTGGTGTTATCAAGGAATAAAACCATTCAGCTCACCACACACAATAGGTAAGAGATGGATATTCAAAGGGACATGCACAAACTGTGCTGTGATCAGAAACACCAAAAAGACTTGAAAGGGCCCATATACAGTATAAGAGTTTTATTTATCAGATATGGCATGAAAATAGTTTTATATTGAATGAGAGTTATATCCTTTTTTGCAGGAAATGCATCAAACTGGACTTTGCTCTAAATATATTTTTTACTCTAAAGTGTTATGCTAATCTATCCAGTCAGCATTTGAACTGGAATGACTTCACTCAGTATGTTAATGTTTCTCATTTGAATTAGAGAAAATTTTTTATCTTCTCCTCGTGTTTAGTCAGTTTTACAGCGACAAATTCATTTTAACGATTGTTTCATCACAAATGCTGATCTTCAATAACTAAATGTTTGCATCCTCTCCATCAGTAAAATCAGTTTATAGAGTGTAAGATCTGTGTTGGTAAAGGCACACACTGTAATGACAGCAAAGAGACATGGCATGTAAGTTAGTTTAAAGTGTCAGTTCACCCCAATTTACAATAAAAACATATTTTCTCACAAGATTTCTGCATCCACCTCAACACAATGGACATCATTTGAATTTTCTTTGTTGTGCTGACAGCATTGAAAAAATGACATTTGAAAAACAGATGTGTCTTTATCAACGAACAGAAAAAACAACAACAAACAAATCTGGTGTTCTTATCAGATTGCATTTTGCATTGTTTTCTAATTTGCCACCTCTATAATTATGGCTTATTTAGTTTCAAAGAAAACTAGTTCGTTGGAACTGCTTGGTTAATGTTGGTTAATGGGGTAGGTTGTGTTTGTGGTTAACCTGATGCACCAGATGGTTTGTTACACAGAACCATGTGGGAACTTGTTTATGGAAACTGTTTAGAAAAGGGCAGGCACTTTCAAAAAATACTTGGCATGTAATTGGCTGAACCAACTATCACTGTCTATCAGCGTCTTACCTTGTGAGGCAGGTGGATTTGCGATGCTGATTGGTCTGAAGCGGTGGTGTTTTGGACATAAGCGCATAACTTGAAGCCTGACAAGATGAATTCTCACGTGATCTCGCAAATCCAGCTGCTTTGCAAGGTAAGTTTGTAGTTAAAAGAAACCAAACCTGGCTGTTGTTAGGAGGCGGGATAAGAACGTTTCAAAGTCAGACTCTTTGCTGACCCAACCCTCCTGTAAAGATTTTTAAGGCACTACAACACTGACTCTACCTTTGCCCAAAGGTAACAACAGTCATTAGTCTCACAGCTAACAGATGTTGCATGTCACAAAAAACATAAGGACAGGTAGTTTTGGCATTGGAAGAAAGTGACCAAAGCTGTTGTGCTTCTGGTGGGGACAGTCTTGTCTTTCCAGGAATAATGTCCTCATTATTTTGGATTATCCACAGACTTTTTACAGGAACAGTTTCTTAGGTAGAAAGTAGCTCCGATAAACAATGTTCTCAGAGGTTTCCGACCAACCCTTTAACTACCAATCAGCTTCTCATAACCGAGCTTTAGATGACAGAAAAGCCTGAACAGAACAGAACCCAGTGTTTTCACTTACATAGTAATTGCAAGACCCAATGTGATGAGAAAATTTGAATGATAATTGCCTTCCTGCTTGAACTTAGGCTAAAAGCTTCACTTGATTTAAAAATAAAATGTCAAGAACATGAACCCAATATTTTACAATAAAACTATATGTGTGCCTCCCACAGTATTAAGGTATATCTTGCAATTTCATATGTATTCAAATAAACTTGAATGTTGCGATCAGCTGCAGCTGTTGAAGGAAGACAATCACATAAAAAAACAACAGTGCACCATTACATGCGATTGGTTCATTGAACTACACAGCAATAATTATTATTTAATATCCTCCCCCTGGTTATGCAGTCATCAAAGCTTTTTTTCATTACAGAAAATCAATCACCAAATGGTTGACAGAGCCATTATCGCCTCTATGGATACATTAATTAACAACAAGTCCACTTATTGGACTTACAAATAGATGCAGGATGAAAGAGTTTTTAACAACTTGATTTTTCAGGGAAGGTAGCCATTACTCCCAATAACTGGAAGCAAAGACTGATTTAATTAGCATGGTTGCTTAGCAACAGGTAACCCAGATGCTTTAGAGCAGCTTCTATAGCAGCTACAGTATTTTTCTCACTGCTGACTTCAAACACATGCAGGACTGAGGCAAGTGTGAGGCTAAAAACATGATAAAGAAGTGTGGTGTTCTTCTTCTTCTTCTTTTTCTTGCTGTTGGCCAAACATATTTTGTTCAAAATATCAAATGAGCCTCTAATTTACTTTTCGGATCCTCATTTTCCTTAGGGGGGCTTAAGAAAAAAACCCAGCTCAGAATAGACAGATAGATATTACTTTATTGATCCCCGAAGGGAAATTCAAAATATCATAATCTCAAAATAGGAGCTCAATTTACCTCAGAGGAGAAACATGTATTTGATGCTATTATCAACCAAATTGCTCCAAAAAGTGCAATGTAATCTCTAAAACGAACAAAGCAAAAGCTTTCATTTGTTAACTTTTGGGGTTTTTTTTTTTAACATTTCTAAAGGTGTAAGAAATCTGTCTGAGCTCACATTTGTTGTTGTTGTTGCCTTTATAGATAACTGCAGCTTTATATGACAGGTTGAAGGCAGCTGTTGGGGTGCCAGAGGGCAGAGAGACCCAACTTTCCCTCTCAGCTCAGCTCAGCTCAGATTGTCTGACAGCCTGGAAAAGAAACTGTAGTGAGTCACAGTTGTGTGCCTCAGAAGACTTTGTATTTTGAGGTTGTGTGAGTCAAACAATTACCTTGGCCTGAAACTCAGCAGCATGTCACGCAGCTCTATTATTAACCCCAAGAGGAAAGTGTTTTGAATGATGACTAAATGGTTGTTAAATTGAGGTTTAAAATGAATTCATTCTGGAAAGTGTTCTCCCGTATTTTAGCATCTGGTCATTCTCATTGAAATCATGTCGGTCTGGCTAATTCAGGGCGGAAAATAAAACCAGCTTGCAGAGTAACATTCAGTGCTTACAGATTCAAGGATTAGACATGTGTGTGTTTGTGTGTGTATGTGTGTGTGTGTGTGTGTGTGTGTGTGCATAGGTGTGAATATGTGTGTGACCAGGTGTGATTACTCTTTGTGTCAGGTCATCTTGACTCTGGTGCTCAAATACATCTGTGAAAGCGTGACACAGCAGCGTTTTCAAAAAGCTCCCTTTTCACCATCCACAGAGCATTTTTGGAATGGACATTTTTTTTTAAATTTATACACTCTGCAGGGTGTTTTTCATCTGTTCATCTTAACTAAGAGCAAAAGATGAATTTTAGATTTGGTTTTGTATTAGTGAGAACATGACCTTGGAGCTCAACTGGCAACTTTGCTTGCAGCCCTCACCTTTACCCCCACATCTGCCTCTCCTCTGTCATCAGTAATGTATCTTCATGAAGTAATAAAAGCTATGATGATTCCCTCCAGGCTCCTGCAGAGCTGATGCGGTTACTGCAGAACCATCTATACTCTTGTCTCCTCAGAAACACCCTGTAACACCCCGAGAGATCCACATCATCACCGTGTTCACACTTTAGAGCAACGGATGCAGCTACTGTGAGCAAATTTACTGTGCAATGAACACATTTCAGTATTAATTTTTCATTTTTTTTTTTTATCTTAAGGCTCTCTGCATATTTAAACTGGTCCACACCAAAGAGGATAGAAGTTCTGGTGTTGAATGTGTGAAATTGTTTTAAATTGTTTTTGTTGGTATACAGAGAAAAAGTTGCTAACCAAAATTATAATTATATAAGGTATTATGGTATTTAGATTAGTTGGATGGAAGCCTGATCAACATTACTACAGTTGTTCATTGTAAATACACATTTTTTTAGGGTTTAATCACACTCCTCTATATAATTGGGTATTGGTTTATTATATAGAAAACATTATAGATTTTAGCTTTGAGTTTCTCTTATTGCGTATTGCTTTTGCCACCGTAATGATGTTATGGATTTTTCAGTGAGGGAGAAGGGGGAGATGTAATTTAAAAGTTTTAAATAATGTAACTGAAATTGTCTTGTGAAAAAAACAAACAAACAAACAAAAAACATATCAGACACATTTTTATTCCAGGCTGATTATTTTTTATATGTCTTACAACATGTTTGGAGGGGATCATTACCAAAAAACCATCTACCAGCACCTCTAAACACTATTTAAATATTAGCATATATCATCATTGTTTAATTGTTGTAAACTTACAGAAATGTAAAAAATAAATTTGTGATTTTAGAAGGATTTAGGAAGAACTTTGGAGATAACCAGGCTAACAGTTTCCTTCTTTTGACTAAGCTAATTACTTTCTGGCTCCTGCTCTGAACTCAACACACAGATATCACGGTGGTGTTAATCTTCTCATCTCACTCTCTGACAAAAGCAAATCACTGTATTTTCCAAAATGTTGAACTATTCCTTTAACTACAAATCACATACACATTTCACTGTTTTTTTTAACCTATAAACTATGAAAAGCAAAAGCAAAAGTGGCTCAGGTGGTCATATTGTTTGGTAGATTGACTCTCAGCTTCTGCTAACAGCACAGTGAGCAGGTCAGCACCTCACATGAGAACTCTGCTATCAACGGCCAGTGTGGGTGGTTGAGTGTGAAGTATCGTAAAACCTTTTGTGCTCACACCAATAAGGCTACAATTAACATTAAAGGTCGTTTTTACACCTGCTTCAGATAGTTAACCCATAACAGGGAACATCTTGTCACCTTTATGTTTTTGGTCAAGATTACAGTGTGTTATCGCTGTTGATGGATATGCAGACACTGTTTTGAGAAGTATCACTCGTTAAGTTCAAGTTCTTGAGGGAAAATCTAACAACTAAGACCTAAGAGTTGGCTGCAAAACAGCAACTCAAACCCAAATTCACATGATTTTTTTTTCACAATATACATATCTGACAATGTCAGTAGTGAGTGGTTTTGAGTGTCAAATCTCACATCTTTGAGCTCCCTAGAATTGCAACCACAGTATCACATCAGCAACAGAAAAGTCATAAACAAAATAGCAACAGAAATACTGTATATATATATATATATAACCCATTTTTTGGATTAGTCAACATTGTTCAAATAAAACAAATTGTGCCCTTTTTTGTCTGCTTTGGCAAGAACACCCTCGACTGTCAGTAAAGTGGTGAATGAGTGTGGGGAAGAGGACATGAGAGAGACAGTGAAGAGGAGCAATTACCCACGCTGGTGAATGGTGACCAGCAAATATCCCCATGGCAACCACTCCCTCAATTCCGAGAATAATGGTGATGGCGGTAAAAACAGGAATAGACCAACTTGTTATATAATCTGTATAATCTGTACTGTAGGATTGTACGGTAAAAATATGTGCTAGAATCTCCTCTCCTGGTAAAGTTTAACAACTTCTACCTTTTTTTTTTCATTTTTCCGTCTCTCACAGTATGCTGTTTGTGTTTTAAAGAATCTAAAGTTTGTCATCTATATTTAAAGTCCCCCTCCTCTCAAAAATGTGTTTTGCTTTTTGTTACTTCACTTGATGTGTGAGCCTCACTGTGCAGAACAACGTATGTCCAGAGTTTCACACTAGAAGGCTGTTTTCACATTCATCTGCTGAAAGTGGAAACAAGAATGAGTTTAAGGCATGTATCTATGAGCATGATTTGTGACATCACAACTAATTTGGAGCCAATCGTGGTCCAGTATGCAATTTACACAAGTGTGATGTGGAGATGAAGAATATTTGCATAGATTCTGGATTTTTCAGTCACGGAGAAGGAGGGGATGTAATTTTAAGGATTTTTATTGTGGTAATTGAGAAACATATTAGACATTTTTATACTGTATATCTTAAAACATGTCTGGAGGGGATCTTTAAGGCAGACAGAGTGCAGGGCAGGACCTAATCTAAGCTTTTCCCGGCCTGTCACACATGTTTAGGCGACAGAGCATCATCCCTCTGGGAGGCCTGTGTTCGCCCGGGGCGTCTCCTGCTCTCTGGGACTCATGTAGGGTTTATATCAGATGTTGATTCAAGGAATGACGACAGCGAAACACATCCCGAAGTCCATAGGAGGTCTGGAGGTCTTACTGCAAGACAACCAGCCTGCTTCTGGTAATGAATTCATAAATAAGAAGGTGAACAGAATCAATGGTGTCAGCAGACTAATGTCAGGAGCTGCTGACCTTTGTTGTAAAATCGAACAGCAATCCTGATTGTTTTTCTGCACTGCATTTCCCAGTGATCACCTGTCAATCAACGGCAGTCTTCCTTCAAAGCAAAAAACACTAAAATGTAAACCAATGTCTGTGTCTCAGAGGATGTTTTTCTCTTTTTTCTGAATGACTATGATGTTACAAGATTTCTTATAACCTCGTCAGTCCCACTGTGCAACCAGACTTTGCTCAAATCTTTATTTTAGCAAAACTTTATTTAGAATTTTAGAGGAGATCTCAAAGTTTATACCAAATGTGTCAAGTTGAATCTTGATGAAAATACGCACAAGATATCTAGAATATGTCCATTTAATGGTAAAAAAGTCTTGGTTTTAAATATTTCGCTTCAAACTTGAAGCCACTTTAAGGGGAAATCAAAGGAAACTGGATGTTAAAGGTTTTATGTGTTAGAGTATATCCACATTACTCACTATTTTATGATCTAAGTTGTCTGACAAAATCAACATAAATACATGATTAACAACAAAATGGAGTGATTGGCTAATTGTGACACTCAAAATGAGGGATCACAGAGGTTTTAGAAGTGACAGAAGATTGTCTTTTTAACTTCTACACAGTTTCAGACCAGGCTTACATGATTGGTATTATCTTCCAAAATCTCTGTTTTCCCATGTCCACAATAAAACATATAAAACATAAGGCCTGCATTTACAGGTTTATCTACTCTGGAGGCTGCTTTTGAAAAGCACCTTTTTCAAAAGTCAAATATGCTCCCTTACGGCAGATGCAGGGAGAAAAAGTGAGAGAAAACTGTGTCTCAGTCTTTACAAAAATGTCCCTAAAATATGTAAACAGCATTTTCAAAATCAACCGAACAAGTGTAGATGTACTCTTATTGTCAATTCGAAGAAATAAGATGGACATAAAGATAGCTCTGACTAAACAAAATAGTAAGCCTCTTCACTTCTAATGTATTTTTTTTTAGGTTATTCTCTGCATTAATCTCAAGTGCTGCTCTTCAAAACAAGACTGATTCAGAGAGGCGCTGTTAATGCATGCCAGTATTGAAAGGAAGAAAAAACAAGCTCATTCACTATGCCTTTCAGTCTCACAGCATTTTACAGTCTACATTTCATATAGTTTAATTTGAATGTGATTCAGAAAGCTTAGCTTTTTCACTATCTCATTATTTGCCAACCCAGAGAGCTGACATTTTGTCCAGAACAAGACTGTGATTCCTAATTCTGCTTAAAGTCTGCTCCTCAGATATTTAGCACACATGGCGCTGATCAAGGGTGACATTTCATCTTCTAAATTTTTCTACTTGAGCAGAACCATTAGATGACATGGTTAGGTGTATTATTTTAATTTTAATTACCTGACCTTTATTGAAGCAGCTTTACTGTCACAAGATACAAGGTAGGCTTTATTTTCCCTTCAGGGAAATTCAGTAGGTATTCTTCATAAAATATAATGTATCACCCACATTGTTACAGAGACACACTATAATAATAATAATAATATGAAGAAAAAAGTAAAAAATCTTTAAATATTTTAATGTTTATGAGAGAAATCCTACTAGAAAGGCAGCTGCACAGGCAAAAACAAGCACCGGCTGTTTTGCCAATAGGGGGCGGTATTGCCCCATAGGAAACCATTTAGGTGCTTTACTTTTATTGACAGTAGCATCCAGCAACACTGACTGACATGTCATACATACTATGCAGCGTATCCAGGAAGAAGACATGCATTATAAACACTGAGAAACAATAAGAATGTGTTTGATTTACCTTATAAAGAGGGTGATGATTCATGGTAATAAAACTGTCAAGACAGTGTTGAGGAATGTACTGGGTCAGATAAAACCAGTAATAATCCCAGGTCATGTTGCTGGGAGTGAGAGACGTCTGGCCGTGATGACTAGTCATGATAACAGGCCGTCCCCTCCTTCAGGCACTTTCTCCATTCCTGACAATTAAAAAGAACATTACAGAACAGCTTTCACGCACACGAGACTGGCACGTTTTCATGTTTTCGTGACAGCGACCATCAAAGCTTTCACTGTTTTGGAGGATTTAAAGCAGGTTCCCGTGTGGAATGGGAGCAGCAGCAGGATGACAGAGAGGCAGGCTGACGTGCTGACAGATGCCCATCGATCTTTTTTAACAGTCAAGTGATCACAGACAAACACAACCTAGCAAGTGTTTCATGGATGTGTCTGTGCAAGCATTGGCTACAGTTTATCCTCCTTATGTTAACAGGTTTAACATCAAGTCAAGCATAAAATATTCAAAATAACACATAATGTATGGTAATGTGACAATGCCAGCGGGGCGAAGTTCATACAGAAGAGGCAAAGAGTCTTTAAAGAGTTTAAATTAGAAAAGTACCTACAGTGTATTATGAAAACTGGAATTACCCACAGTCAGTGGAAGATATAAAAGCATAGATAAGAATCAGAGGGCCTGCAAAATTTGTCATGACAGTGATCTGGGAGACAAACATCACATTTTGGTTGTATGTAAGAATGTAAGCATAATGAGTAATAGGAAAAACTAGTGTTTAAACAGTCCATCATCTACAGTATGTTTAATTTTGTTAGTATTACAGACAGATAAACCAAAAGTTCCATGTAAATTAGGGGCTGTCTTAAAGCCTGATGTCTTAAAGGATAAGTCTGGCGATTTTCTATTTTTTCTTATTGTCAACAGATCTCATGTGCAGAAGCAAACCAGCAATGAACTAATCCTACTTACAAGTATTGTGCGTGCATCCAAAGCCTGATATATCATATTCCTCTGTGCTGTAGACCTCCGTTCTTGTCCAAAAGCTATTAAAAAGACGTCAGTGAGTCACACTGTTGCTCTGGCTAACATTTTGTCTCCACCAAGAAGAGTTTTGGTTGCAATACTTTGTTTAGAAAAGGTTTTAAAGAATAATAACTGTGATCACAGTTTCAGTCTCCAGGGAGTAGTTCCTTGTAAGGCAGACACCACTGAGAATGTGTGGAAACGTGGTTCCATTGAAAGAGCTTCACTAGCTTGTTGTGCTACATGTCGCAAACTCTTGACTTTGTACTGAAACTTTAAGAAATTTACAATGTAACACAATATCTGGACAGAAACAGAGGTCTACAGCACAGAGGAATACGACATTTCAGACTTTGGATACACACACAATACTTGCAAATAGGATCAGTTCATTGTTGGTTTGGCTCTGCAAGTGAGATTTGTTCACAATGAGAAAAATATAGAAAATCACCTGCCTTATCCTTTAAGTCATTTATGTTGCAGTTCATTCTTAACAGGTGTCATTGTCTTGTCATTATTATATTGTACATTTTGTTTTTTACTCCTACTAATCATGTAAAGTCTGTGGTGGAAGAAGTGATGAAGTATGCTTACTGAAGTAAAAGTAGCAATACAACAATGTATTGTATTGCATTTAAAATCCTACTAAAGCAAACATACAGAAGTATCATTGGCAAAATGTACTTGTATCAAGAGTAAAAGTACTCAACATACAGAAAAATGCTAATGTTAGAGATACTGTGTATGATCATATATGAAATTATGAGGTTTTCAATACTGATGCATTCATGTGTTGAAGTTGAACTCATTTTTGCTAATTTTGAAACTGTTTTATTCCGTATAAAGTCGGGTAGTTTGATCTACAGTATAAAAAATGCTTTGTATTTTATAAACTCATTACATGTTTGTACATGTAAAATCCTAATCTGCAAAGTAACTATAGCTATCAAATGCAGTGGAGTAAAAAGTACTATAGTAATATGGGACTCTGAAATGTAAATATAATGTAGTATAAAACTGAAATACTCAGGAAACATATATGTACAGGTATCTCAAAATTATACTTATATATGAAATAAATGCACTTGGTTACGTTCCACCACTGTTAATCATGCTTTTGTGTTAATAAAATCTGAATCTGAGAAAAAACACAATATAATTATATATTGATGTTAAAAAAGATATGTGAGTCACATTTTGCTGATCTGTTATGATTTTTAATGAAACACTTCAAACAAGAGTAAACGTCAAAAGGTTTTTTCATCAGTGAAGCAGCTCTATTAAATAATGTAATTAGACTTCATATTTATGTATCAAAAGCACCAGGCCTCCTTCTCCTCTCTTAATCTTAACCTTTTCAATGGGACTCATAAATTATGCGGTACTGTTGCCATAAGGTGTCATCGACCATGGTCTGAGACTTCATCAACTCTGATGTCATTTGTGCCAAACAGTCTCACTCAGCCTCATTTAAAAGAAACTCATATTGCAACTGTGAATATTTCCTGCTGTGTCTCAGTAGTAGAGGCAGCCTGCTTCAGCACAGCCTGCTAACGTACAAATGCAGGGTTGATCAGTCACGTCGATGGGAGGCTAATTATCGCCGGGTTTCTGGATAGCTCCTGGTGTTCAGTAAGTTTCATTTCACAGTGATAGATGCACAACAGGCCTCTGCAGATCAATATCACCATGGAGATCCACAGACAACTTAATAATTAAGGCCAAAGACGTTAGTATACATGGCCTCTGATACAGGGGAAGAAAAGGAAAAGAAATTAAATGACAGGAAGGAAAAATGACAAGAAAACAAATTGTCACTGACATTGTTACAGTTTTAATATGTTATTGTGTTGACCTATAAAGCAAACTGACAGTCTGCTGACAGGGAGGCATAAATCTGAGTCACACAACACTGTTAAACCAATGTCATGCAGTGGGATACACTATTCTTAGTCTGTTATGAAATGTATCATGTAATCGAGGTGGAAAAGCGTATATTCTATTTTTAAAATTAATTTCTTGCAAAAATGTCACAGAGGAAATCATAAACAGAAAGAAAATAAAATATGAATGTATTTAGGAATCTAAGATTTCTCAGTATGTTAACATCATATAGTCTTTGTTACAGTATTCATGATATATTTACCCAGTTTTTGGTTTCATTTATGAGGAATCCCATATTAAATGTATTCTGAAAATCTGAAAAATATTATTCTGAATAAGTATTCTGAAAAAAAAGTTCTGTTCACAGATTTGTTGAAAACATTTGTTGGTCGTCATACAAGTAACACAATCTTCACAATGGATAATTGGGTGGTTTTCAGGTTGCATTTTGTGTGTTAAAGTTGACAGTTTCATCTTAGAGTCTGCTTTAAAAAATACATAATGTGACTGATCTGTGCCCAGAAATGATAATATCCCTAGCAAACATGCAACAAGCATGTACTCTGTGTTTCATTGTTTCAAGTAAATAACACATAAACATAGAATCAATTTTTGTTGGCAATAATAAGCTAAAGTATTATATTACATGTATATTCTTGTTTCAACTTTCCTTTCTGTACATGGTTTGATGGTTTTCCAGATCTCCCTCTCAGTTTTCTGCATGTAAGATAAAGAATGATGATATAAAAACAGTGCAGCTCAGTTTCTATCTTTAAATCCTCAGTTGTCCTTATTAAGCGACTCTTTATTAATCCAGTGCTTATGTATAATGATCCTTACTGATGTCATTTCATTTAAATGTGCCAGTGTTAACTTTTTCCTGATGATTTAAAACCAATGAAAGGAGTGTTAAATCTTAAATAAATATAAACATCAGAACATGAATACACCAAAGTGACAAAAATAGCGACAAAAATTGCAAATGACAGCCCATGTGTATGTGTGTATCTGACTGAATTTAACTGTGTTTTCAGTCAGCTGTCATATTGTATTTCATCCAAGTCCAGTGGGACCCAGTTAGACCGGACAGGCTTTGGTCTGGCCTCAATGCATTTCTCAGGTTTGGGGATGGGCTCCGGTTCAAAAATGTTGTTGGAAAAAATGCAGCTGAAAGGAATTTATCATCAGAATTTAATTATGATTTGTGGACTTTTGTTTGGGTTTTTGGCAAGAATACATTTCAAATTCCTGTCAATGTTTTGGGCCTTTTTGCATTAAAAGTTCTATATTTATATGGCTGCATGAGATAAGAATCCCTGAAATAACACAGATCTGAATAGTTTGTAATTCTATATACTAACCAGTCAGAATAAACTCATAGTTATTCCTAATCAAGGATTGCAGTGTGGTTGGAGCTCTAACCCCATCTGCTGGATAAAATAAGTTAAAGCACATCCATTTACATACTGTCATCAGTGCAGCAGTGGAGTAGGATTTGATTTGAATTTCAACCTTAAAACTATGTTTCTGTCTGATCATCTGTATTCTTTTAAGTCCCAACTATCAGAATATCCAACACATAAGCAAATATAACAAAGGCTGAGGGCTAAAAAGGGGTGAGATGAAACCTTAGAGTCACTGATTAAAGACTGAAAGAACAGCTGCTGGTTGGTAAAAGGACAAAAATGAACACAAATAATGAGCATATACTATTTGACATGGATCAAGAACTGCATATGCAACAGTCCCACCGGCTCACAAGCTGCATGATGCTGGTTTATGATTTTATTGCATGAGCCTGATGAAAGATTTACAAGTGTTATGCTTTGAAGAGAAATCTGTTTTAAGAAAATTTGTTAGTCTGGGGCAGAGAGCACAGTGGACATTTGCAACGAGCATGGAACAGGGTCTCACTCTGGTGCCAAAAACACCTCCTGGGTGCCAAATGGACTTGTTTTTAGAAAGGGAGTCCTATAAAAATAGGACTTTTGACAAGGGTTTGCTTCAGTGGCTACACCATCAACCCTGTTTTATTTGCTTTGTTTGAGCTGCTCTTGACCCCTTAGTCTCTCTTAATCATGTGTTTATCATTACATAATAAAATAATAATTGCCATTAAAATACCAGCCATTATACCAAAATGTTTCTGACCAAAGCAGACAGAGAAAGCATGGACTGTTTTCACATAATTAAGACATAATGCTTCAGGATTTATTCAAATTTATGGAGCCAGCTGAGCAATATTCATTTTTAACAACAGACAGCTCAGCAGGGTGCCCCAATTAAATGCATTTACTGATGCTCCTCCTGATTCCTACAGAAAACAGTGTTTTGTACGGATTTTCAGAGGGTGTTACAGGTTTTATGGTCTCTCTTCTACCCTCACCTCCCTCTTGTATTTTCTTTTTCTATTTCTCTCCGTCTTGCCTTCCAACCCTGGTCTCTTGTTCCTTTGCCCTCTTGTAATTTTAAGGGAGATTTTCTGGTTTACCAGCATTCTCCGTTCCCCCACAGTTGCTCAGGCTGTGTGTTCCTCTTGTTATTTCCATCAAGTCACCTCACACTGCCACATTCTTTACTTTACTGTGTCTCATATAAAACATGCACCAATGGCTCTCAGAGTCTCTGAGTGTTGTTGCCACCAAGGTATATTTTTTATCAGCTGGAAACCTTTGCACCTTTTGTGGCATGTTTAAAACAGAGGGGAATGCTACAGCGTTACAGTGCTGTTGTTGGCATTATGTGTACGGTTACATACTATACTGTAGAACATTTGATCAAAGCTGCATATTAATCTATCTGAGTGTAGAATTATCACTCAAGTCTGCAGTTCCCCCTTTAGTGTCTTTCAGCTTGCTGTTTTGGTTTTACGTCCTGCAATGTTACTGATTTAAGTTAGTCTCCCCGCTCTCATTAAATTAATTTTTTTCAGCAAAAAAGCTCTGGTTGGGTTAGTTGAACCCAAAACTGAGATATGCTATAAATGCTAATGTTGCTCCATAGCTGCTGGATGTATGAATAAGCAACTGTTTGCCAACAGGTTCACCCTCACAACTTTATACGATGATAATATATTAACGTTGTGTTTACAGCTAGTGCTGCCCCGAAGTGCCCATATCAGTTAATGCAAGTTTTAAAAGGTTACTCAAATAAAAAACATATAAAATAAAAAACAGACTTAAACCATAAAATATATTTATTCAAGTGATTTTTGAGATGTATTTTCAATTATATTACAAGCAATTAAAAGTTCATCATGTGGCTAGTGTTGTAAAAGAAGAGGAAAAGAGGTTACCAGAACCACAACCAAGTATTGGCTGCAGCCACTTTGCCATTCAGTAATGACCGACTAAGTGCTGATTTGGAATTGATGAGTCACAGCCAGCATGCCAGCCATTGGTAACGTGTTTGAATTTGATCAATAGGACCTTGTTGTGAAACTTGTGTGGTTTAGGAAAAAAAATCACATGGTAGTTTTTCTTTGTGTCAAGTTAGATCATGTCAAAGTGTCTGTTGGAAGAAGGATGAGCAGCTCATAACTCCATCAATTGTTCATGTTTATGCTTTTGGCTGAACAGTGCTCACGTGAGGGGAACTTTTTTTTTTTTGGGCCAAGTGAAGGTGACCTCAGGGAAGAACCAAAAGAGTACTCTTGTCTGTGTTTTTCTCAGTCAGAGCCTTGTCTCACAACACCACTAACTTGTGCTCAGGCAGAAGGGGGGTGGAAACAAATGAAGGGCTTCCCATGTGAAAGTGGTTCCCTTGCCGTCCGGCAAGAGCTCTTGTCCTAATTAGCTGGAATGAGCTACGGCTGGAAAAGCTGAGCTCAGGCAGGCAGGCAGCGATGGAGCAGCAACAGAAGTCGTGTTGCCATGAAGCAACCGTTTCAACACTGAGGCCATTGACCTGCCAGTTTGGAGGATTCAGCTACCTGCGGCTCCTGATCCAAAGCAGCAAGACTCAGAGGCCGACACGGGACAGGGAGGTGAGACTAACTGAAATTGCTGACAAAACATGGAAAATCTTCCATGGGAGCATATAGGTTGTGATTTAGATAACAGCAGCTTCTGTGGGAAAGGTTCAGCTCTGGTGGGTTCAGTATAGGGTCAAGCGTACCACTGGGATCTCCCTCCAAACTCAGTCAGTCCAGGAACTGGAGTCCTGAGATGATGTAAGACCTACAAGGCAACAAAGACTCGTTTGTGCCACTGTGCCACACTGTGCCTCAGGGTGCACTCCATATGCACCAGGCTTTCTGTGAGATTATGTTTCAGGAAAAATACCTTGCAGTGCAGAAACTATTTCAATATGTATCTTCAAGGTCACAGGGTTTTTTTGGTCAGCCTTCAAAAACAGGCAATGGTGTACATTAAGTTGCAACCACGTTACCAACAGAGGTCAGGGACGTAGCGTGGGGATTGGGTGGTCCCCACATTTCTAACAAAAGACAAACCTGGTGGGAAGCCTGTGTAGGGCCAGCTGCTCAAGCCAGCACTGTGCTAACCTCGTTGGCTTCTTGGCCAATATATAGTTTTTGGGCAGCCCAACACTGAATCAACCGATCAGGCCAACTTTGGACTGATATCACTAGTTTGGTTGTGCCAATGATACTGTCTGGTATTTTTATCTGTTCAGGGTATGATATGCAGGAACAGAGATTATAATGTGCCTATTCTGTGTACTACATCACACTGCCATAATGTGATGATGAAGTTTATAGCCATTATGTAAAACATAATGGTTATTTCAATTTGTTCTACATTTAAAAATAAAATAAGTATTTCTGTAAGATTGGTAAAACTCTCGTCATTGACCCCCCCCCCCCCAATCAGTATTCATTTATTTTTGGGCCACTTGGGGGCAGCAGAAGAAGGTGTAAACACAACGCTAATATAAAGTTGTTGGAGCAAACATGTTAGCAAACAGTTGCTTATTTACTCTGCGGTAGACACAGAATGATATTAACATTAATTTGGATATTAATTCAGAATATTTTAGCTCTATTTTGATCTCCACCAGCTCCCGAGGAAATATCTGAGTGTTTAGCTGTTAAATTCCCCACTATGATTATCAGCTAGTATCTAACTTTGTCTGTCTGCTATCTGCTGCTGAGTTTTTTCACTGTAAACAGCATCCTGCTTTGGTGGAAATTTGGTGGAAATTACTCCATAAAAGCAGTGAGAGTGAACCAAAACAGTAAAGCTATGGGTGGTAAAACCAAAACAGTGAGCTGAAAGATGCTAAAACTCTATAGAGCTAAGGGAAAATACAGTTAGACATTACACATAGTTATTTGATTATTTTTTAATTTAAAAAACACATGCATTAGGGAAGCGTTAAGGTCCCCTGAATATGCTACATGTGAAACTGATTGAGCACTCTGCTTTTCTTTTCAGTGTTTGGTAAAATTCTTATTCTTTAAATGACCTTGTCTTATTCACTTCTGAAATAATATACAGTAGCTACACCTGTCAGTGGAGTACTTTCACAACCAGATGTGGTGCACACGGGCCAGAGCCACACCTGGTGATTAAAAAAACATCTATAAAACTGAGTCAAGCTTCTTTGCAAGAGGTTAACAGGCACCGACCCTTAATGAATAACTCACCTCTCAGGTTGTCTGTGTCCTGAAAGTGTGTTTTTGAATCATTTACCTGGTGAGGGCCCTGCAGCTATTCCTGACGAAGGAAGGAGGGAGCATGGAGGACTTGTCTATCATTTCTCCTACTAAACACTCAATATAACTAATGCAGAGATGCATGTAGGTAGGAATATGCATTATATCTACACGAAGACAAGACAGCAGGCTGGAAGCAAGAATTTGAATGAGTAGCTTTTTGTTCACAGATACTGATACTTTTAGGTCAGTTAAAATGTTCCAGTTTGTGGCTCTGCTTTTACACTGTGGACATTTACAATTGTCTACTAATCACATTTACATAAATGTGTTTTTGCATTTCCAAATTTCAGTTTTACCAAAAGCACGTCTTTCTGGTATAAGAGTTAAATCATAACGGATACACTAACACACTTATCACAGCTGCTTGCACAAAAACAAACATGAACACACACATACATGACATCACATACATAATTAGATATGTACAGTATGCACACACACTACAGTAACTGACAGGGGCATATTTTGGGTTTTGGGGCATATTTTGATAAAAACCAATTTGAGTCCATTTCATGATGACAATCACTGATAGATCAATGTTATTTCATTACATTTACATGATTTAAAGTAAAGGCCTCTCTAATAACTTTTACATAGATTAATTTAATGTTTGATCTACTGCTTGTCACTACAGAAAGCCTTGAAGATATAGCATTTGGGTTTCTATGTCAGGTGGCTTTTGACACGCACAGTTTTAAAAACCCAAAATAGTCTTACAGAAGCAAAAGACTGAGAAAAAGAATCTAGGTTTTGTAATTGTGCTAGACTCTAACTGTGTTTGTAATCTTGATCAATTAAGATAATAAGACCAAAGCATTTACTTAACAATTCAGATCATCAAAGAATTGGTGTAAATGGAAAAAGACTTAAATCTCATTGTGCATGTAAACATATTTACTGTGATACACTGTTTGCAGTGATGTTGTGCCTTTTTTGCCCAGGTGTTCCTGTTAAAAATTAAAATGTAATGTAATAAAATAAAATAAAACAATAAAGGCAGTATACTGAATCCCACTTTTCCACAGTGTTCATCATGTGACCAACTCTCTAAATTGAAAACATTTTACAGATTGGACTTTCTTGTCCCCTTTTTACTGCTTTTCCATTCATTTTTCAGGTATGTTTGTCTGTTAATTTTGTGATTTTTAATGCGTCACTCACATTCTTTTGTGGATTGGTAAAGGGCAGCAGATTTCACTTTGGAAGCGGACAGTGATGTGTTTTTCCACGGCACGTGCAGGACGTCCAGGAAATGTCTGGCAGGAGCTGTGGTAACAACACAGAGTGGTTCGTGGCCTCTCTGCTCTGCAGGAGCTTGTGCAGGGCCTCGACTGTTTTCAAACCTGACAAGATCTTCTCCTCAGGGACATGCTGTGATATGTCACATGGACGGTTGCCATTTCTGCTCTTATGGCAAAAACACATCTATACGAGGTAAATGTGCTTCACATACAGTAAGTTGGAGCTGTCTTTAGGGTGTGATGATTGGTAGAAAATGAAAAGGGTGCACTGTCAAAATGTATGGCTATCTGATGGGTAAATGCACATAAAGTTGGGGTTTTTATGTGCAGATTATTGTTTACCCACCTTTTTCAAACTGGCTTTTGTTTCTTACAACTCTTATCACAGTCATCATGAGCAATATTCTAGCAACACACTACGAATTAAACAGCAATTGATTAAAGCTTCATTGGGCACTTATTGGCAGCGGTAACTTGACAGACATACCCAGAAATTAACATGACAATATAAAACTGTACTGTACAGACCCTAAAATTCCCACAATTGTTAAAAAACTGTCATTATAAATCTTTCAGTAGCACCTTTTTAATCACCTTTAAAGCACTCTTCTTGAGATTCAATACACTTGTCCCAGCGCTTCCCCCTAAACCTGGAAACATTTCCTGTCGTCATCTTTTGTCAGTGTGTCCAGAGCCTCCTGTGATTCATCCTGGATATCTTCCACAGTGGTGAATCTTCTTCCTTTCAGTCCCAGCTCACTCATTGGCATAAGCTACCTATGGCAAATTACTACACTCTACTGCCGTGCTATCGATGGCTTCTAGGAATTTTTGGGTCCCCCTTGTATTGGCTGCTAGTGCTAGTGAAGAGACCATTTCAGCCATTTCAAGACTGTCCATTAAATAGTTTCACATTTTGTTTAGTGCAATGCCTTTGTGAAAATAAAACAATGATTTCTTTTTATTGGTGTTTTCAAGTCATACTTATTTTCTACCCCATCACAGGCTGACTGGAACAGACTCCTCTTGAGACTTTTCTGGACTTTTCTTTTTAGAGGAGTTTGACCTCAGCAGTCTGCCTGGGACCATCATCCATGTGAGCCCTTTGATCTCTCAGTGTTACCAGCCAGACAGATGTTATTAGGCAGCTCGCAGAGTGACCCCCCAGGCAAGCATTCATCAACTGTTGATTAGCGACCCTGTGGACGGTGGAGATGTAACGATGTGCAGTCTTTTCCTTCATCAGTGACCTCTGACATCTGTCACCAGGAAGAGCGACAGTCATCCAAGCCTTTTATCACAACTGAATGGATGCTGTATGTGGAGTGTGCAACAATGAAAGCAATATCAACTACTGATAAATATGTCTGTATTTATTCTATATTTAATGTTTCATTTTTTATTTTATTCAATTCTACACATAGACAGTTATTATTTTTATGATGCTAAATGGTTGGTTTGAAATTTTTGTTTTATCTAGCATGCAGATAGAAGGAGGAGTAAGGAGACAGAAATCACTTTAAATTAAGGAAATCTTTATTTATCTTTATATGGGCCTCTGGAAAAGTTTTTAATTTACAATTTGAAGATGTCTGGAAAGATCCGAAGCCCCCTTACAGTCAGTAACATGAGAAATACTGCATTTCCATGCAGTCTTTCTTCAAAAACAAAAAGACAACTGGTAGATTGCAAGGGAAGCTTTCATTTGTCCCCATAGACTTTTAGAAATACACATACAAAAGAGGTATGCCATAGAGTGTAATTTCACATCTTTTTGAAGCAGTTGCAGAGAGCAGAATTATGCCATTTTCATGTTTTCAGATGTCTATGTCAATGAGCTCCTTTCTCTGAGGGACTTGAAGCAGAGGATAATAAGGAAGATTCATGGTCATATGCAGCCAGAGAGAGATTTCTGAGGCAGAGGGGACATGTAAGTTATGATGCTGCAAACCAGTGAAACCACATCTGTTACTGTAGAACCACCAATCATTCATAATCAAATCACGTCGCTTGAGTCAAGGTCTTTGTGTTACTCTGAGGATATGATGTAGGCTCCGGTGAGTTTTGGAGGACATTGTTACTGTTTTAATAGTAACTAGGAGCAGAAAAATATGATAACATTTTTATGCACCACCATGTCAATGTGAAAAGACCACGCTTCCATTGTAATTGCAAATTATTCTCCTAATGAAGACCACATTTTCCATAGACCTTTTTGATTCCTGTTGCACAGAGAATGATACTTCTAAGGTCAAATATTTAATTTGTTTCAATCATGGAAACAACATTTACTACTGCACTTTAGTATAATTTGGAGATAATTGTATTTTCCTTTCCATTACTTACTTCCATTTCACACTACTTTAAAATGCTACCACAACGCATTTAAAAATGAAATATTGGACTTTTTACTCCTCTACATTTATTGACAGCTACAGTTTAGTTACTAATTACTTTGCTGATGCTTTACAGATAAAACTATGCAACTGTACTGTATATAAAGTAGTAAAGACGAGCTCCACTTGACCACCTTCGACATTACAATACTAATTACGTGGCAATGTGTCAGTGATATAATCAAATTATATAACAAGACTAGAGTCTACAGCCATGCTAGCAGCTCTTTGAGGCTGTACTAAGGCGTTTGGTTTGAGCTTAATGCTAACGTCAGACAACAATGACCAAGCTAACATGCTGATGTTTAGCAGGTATAATGTTTACTAATGTCATAAGTTTTGCACTTATAAGTATTGAAAAAAAGAAAATTTTGACCTCATGATGTCACAACTTGAAAAGTTAGGGGATTGCCAATGGAGTCCTCTGGGAACCACGAATGTCTGTACATAATTTCATCACAATCCCTCCAGTGGTTGTTGAGATATTTCAGTCTGGAAGTGGTGAAGCAATTGACTGACCGACAAACCGAGATTGCCATTCATAGCGCCACTCTGCTAGTGTGGCTCAAAATATAACAATGACAGGTTCCATTCTGCATAATGAGTAGCTTACTTTAACTGATAATACGCACTTACTATTTTTACATTGTGGTTTTGCTACTTTTAATTAAGAAAAAAATCTGAATACATGAGTTTGGTTTTACTAAGTGGGTTGTTTGGATCGTCGCAGTGCCATTTCAGGGCATTCTTGCTGTTCTGTGCTGTAAAGCAACTCAGCAAATTTTCTACAAAATCAGATGCAACAGCTGTATTCAAAATTCAAAGGACACAGTTATCTGATGGCTACTGTGGTAATTTGCTCTGTTTTGTTAGCCACTGTGCAACTTAAGAATGGTTTAAAATGACCATGGGAACAGGATACTGATAAGTGCAGCTTGTTTATTGTAGGCAGTGTATACTTCACCAAGAAATCAGATATGAAAGACAATTATGTAAAAATAAAAGATGAAATCACGCTGTCCCATGTGTTATATTCCATGTCTTTTCTCATGGTAAACCTGCCTTTTACAGTTATTAAGACTAATAATCAAATACCCTATGGTGACATTAAAGCTGAAACCTGACGTTTGGGCTTTATGCTGGAAGAATTTCACAGGGAGAAGGTCAATTTTAAAACTAATGTGAATCTAAGGGGACAGTGTCAAACTGTGAAAGTATGCAGGTGGTGTCAGGGGCATCAGATGAGTGTTACAGAGATGGGTCAATAACTTATATTGGGCCGCACTGATGATGTTGTTCCTAATGTGGCTTTGGGAAAAATGTTATCAAATCATTAGCAGTAGACAGGAAGTGTGTTGAAGATGTGTTAAAAAAAAAGGCAACTCTTGGTGTAAGCTGTAGGTTTGGAGGCAAGACAAACTCAGACCTCAAGCTTGAATGTTTTCCATTAACTCTTATCTTCTCAACAATTTTTAGTCATGCATATCAATCTGTATGACAATCTCCTCTCTACATCCAAAAATAATAAGTCATGTTCTCTGATGGTTAAGCACATGCACAGTGTCAGAAGGAGCCTGGGTGCACTGTGCCAACACCCTCTTGTTAAGAGCCACATCAAGCCAGGGGGCAAAATCTGTCAAACATGGGGAAAGACGACTGGCTGACTGCTGGTTTTGGGTGGTGCACTGCTACGTTTACGCTTCTATTTTGGAAAACCCTGCTGTGCCCAGATGGGAACTTCTCTGGTGGGAAAAAAGTAATGGATGGAGAAATATAAATGAGATAAAGAGAGCTGGCTGTCATTAGCTGTGGTCTTTAGCTTGTGTAATAATCATGGCGGCATCAGCCACACATCACAAAGTCATTATAAAATGAAGATCAGCTCAGAAAAACACACACAAACCCTTAAGGCTCTACAGCCTGAGGCACTGTTTATTTTACGGAGGAGGATATTGATGAAAATGTTGCTTCATCGACTGTGACTTTGTGATCCGGCTTAGATTAGTTTCACTTAACTAATCTGTGTCTGCTCCAGTTAGGATGAATGAAATCACACTTGTGCTGTCAGCACTGAGTCCTTCCCAGCCACACAGCAAGAGCTGATAATGCAGTTTAATGAGGATTCAAAAAACAAAACAAAACAGAAATAATGTTGCTTTTGGTTTTGCCTTGAAACCATCATGAGGATGAGTTAAGGTGCTGGAAACAAATAACTTATACTGGTTGTGCCAGCAAATTACTCAACAGAATCAGTTAGGTCAAATGTCAAAACACACAAGATTGACTTCAGTCCACTGTTCAAGAATGATCTGGTCATTGCCAATGCTTCCTGAATAAGCAGAATATCCCAGTATTTTCTTTAATCTATCATTTCAGCAACATTGCATATTGTTCATAAATTATCCACTTTTTTGTTAGGTGTCTCCAGCTTTGTTCCTTCCTGATGATGAAATTTCCACCAACATTTTATTTTGTCAAGATTATATGATTTCCATAGCCCAGTGCACGATTTCCTTATAAGATGTTCATAACTTTTTAGTGCTACTTTGCAAAGAATATCCTATAATTTGAAGATTAAACAGCAAATATCTAAATATGACTCCTCAGTTAATTTTTTAACTCCCAATGTGCGGATCATAATTTCTTTGAAAATTTCCTGCTGATGACAATGAATAATGCTGTACATTACAGTACCAGAGACAGGAGCCTCTTCTGTGTTGCAATTCGACTTTATGAATTTTGCTGATACAATGGGTGTCTTTTCACATGAGGTCATGTCTAGCAGAGCTTAAAAGTTATATGTGACCTCAGGCATTGAAATAAAGGAGACAAAATGTCAGCTGGCATAAACAATCCCCAGTGGTCAATGAGTCACATCCCTGTGGTCACATTTGAATTTATAAACTGAACTATGACCAAGTGATAGTTTTCGGGCATTCCCTATAAAAAATTAAGCGTTGTGAAGAAACCTTGTTGATGTTTTCTTTTTGCCGACTGTGTTCATACATGTGGTTATGAAGTCAGAGTCGCCCGCTGAGTGTATGGGTTATGTGGGGTGGCCACGGCTTGGCAGCATCCAATTAACAGCTCTGACTCCAGCTGACCATAATGATAGGTCTAAAGTTTTAAATGTTCATGGAAACAAAACAAACAAGGAGCTTAAGGACAATACAGTGTTATTAAGTTTGGATTACCTTGACATTTCCTCATAAATGAGTTTTCTCGTGTATGATTTGTGCTGAATATCTTCATGAACACAGAATTAGTGAGGGGAAGCGTCATAATCTTGACATTTAATTTAGTTACCGGAGGCATTAATGTAAATGTATCTCCAAGATTGCTCTGAAATCTGAGTAATCAAGAATAAAATTGGATTTTGAGTGACTAAGAATATAATTTCAAGGTTTGATTTTCACCAGCTACCAATATCTAGGTAATAACATGCTGGTTTGATAAAGCCGTCATGGAAAATATTATTCATGGAGAAAGCAGATGGACTTGTGAGCCAAAGACAAAAGAAAAAAAAACATTTATGTGTCCTAAAAAGTTCTTTTTGTCTCTCCAAAATAACATTCTGACACCTCTGTCTTAATATATTGTAATGCATTACTTTCCCTGTCATGACAGAAATGTGTCAGTCAGGGGCAAAAACGCAATATCTCAGTTTTGGTGGATCTGAGATTGCATTCCTGGTCAAGTGCAAATTGAATTGCTGTTGAAAGGGCAGTTAGACTTTAGCCAGCTGGCGAAAATGAATTAATTTTCTCTGTCAGATTCTTGGAGGACCTTGGTGAAGACAGCATCTGCTCAGAGTCACTTGCCCGTCACTGAAAATTACTGAAAAAATAAGGTAGCTGCTTTCTGACATGCAAATTTAAGCACTTTTTAAGCTAAAGTATAGAGTTTAGGTCACACCAATGTCAGGATCACAAATCTAACATGTGTTTGTATCAGGTGCTCCAATCTAAATTTCCAGACACATACTGCACCATGTTATGGTTGTTTTTCAATTGCTACATTTAATTTCTTAAACATCAATTTTTGGATTTCTTTGGCGACAAAAATCGTCTTAAGATTACTTTATGGCTTAATGATACCTCAGCTTTTATTGTTTTATGGGACATTTACGGAGCAAGCAGGCAAGTTAGCTTAGGACAGTGGTTCTCAAACTTTTTCATATCAAGGACCCCTAAACTAACACAAATAAGACCACGGACCCCCATTTGATAAGATTTTGTCCCAGGGTCCCCCATCTGATAAGGTTTTTGCTTTTAGATGTTTTATTACAGAAAGTGTATGAAACTCATGAACAAAATACTTATACATTCTGTCACTGTGTTACTTATGGATGGAATTTTAGTGAAAATAAATTATCCCCATTTTTGCTGCGGACCCCCTGGAACACCCTCAAGCCTGCTTTTGTTGGGGACTGCTCATTGGCCCAAAGGCCCATTATTCCAAAACCCCAATAGTTACAATAGCAATCTCTACAAACAGATATCTGCATATCAACGCAGAATCTGTAGGCAACGGGACAAGATTTTGGTTCCTGTGTGAAGCGTTCTGGTTCCCATTTGTAGTCCAAGTAGTATTGACCAATCATGTTTGAGCAGGCTTTGATGCATGCAAGTAAACAGTCTGTGTGGAGAGCAAAAGAGGCGGAACACAATGGCTGAAATGCAATCTTTGAACCTATTGGCTACTGTCTACACACATAACACATAACCATTTAGCTTTTTATTAGCTTTTTTCTAAATTTATCTGCATTCATATGCATCTATCTGTTTATAGAGATCAGCTTAAATTTAATCTGGATCGTCTCAAGTTGCTTATTGGACTTAAAATAACAACCAGTGCATGGAAGAAGGAAGTCTTGGCCCAGATATCCGTTATCCAGATATCCACTGGCTACCCCTGAAATACTGGCCATTGCACCCAGACGCTAAATTGTTGTCAGACAATAGCCGCTGGATTCTGAGACTGGGGTTGGGGTTAGTGTTAGTATGCACTAAATGCACTAAAAAGCAGACATTTTGTAAATGGTAAATGGCTGTCGGACCAATAGCATCACACCCTTTTGTTTGCATCTGACTGAAATGAAAGAAGATCCATTTTTCAAAACTGACTAAGACTTTTGAGTAGTAATTAAGTAACCTGCTAACCTTGCTGACATGAGTGCCTGATAGATGTAGCAACAGTAACTAAGGGGCAATTGTTTGTTTTTTTTCCTGTCATGCTGCCAACTCTTTCCAAAGGATTTACTCCCTGCTGAGACACCAGGAATTGACTGTTTCACCATTGTTTGATTGGTTTGACAGTTGAATTTGGGGAGGGTTAAACATCAGTTGTGATTGGATGCTAGCTGTGAGTGTTGAGTGTCACACCGGTAGTTGGTGTATGAAGAACAATGAAGTATGGAGAACAATGCCTGTATGTAGTACAAAATGTAAATGTCACATATATTTTTGTTATAATCTTTTGTTATCAGTTGTCTTTATAATGGGAGATTGTGGGGACAACAGTCAATCATTGGTCATGCTTTGTATTGTGATCTGGACTGATTTTGCCTTGTAGACACTGTCAATTACTCTAAATTAAAGGAGCCACTGATCACCTGTGAGGCAGTAACAATTATCCAGGATGTGACTACTAATAAGTGTTGTTGGCTAGGCTCTCTGAGTCCACCACTTCAAGAGAAGGTAGTTTACATGCCCATAAATTATTACAAAGTTATGTAATACACAGCTGCTTGTTTGGTTTAATGTATGTTGTCACTTTGCTGTACGGCAGTTCCGTTTAAGCCATGCAGTGGCTTTTTTCTTTTAATCCCTAGTGTACATGATTTATGTGAACTAATGGTAAACAGCTCCTTGTGTTTAACTTTGCTGTATGGCAGTGATACAGTGGTTTTGTTCTACTAATCCCCTTTTATGTTTGATCCTCTGAGAAGAATGGTGGCACTACTAGCAATCGGTATTTGTCCTAAATTTTTTTTTTAATACCACATTGAGTGCAGCTGTGTCAATGCATGAACATAAACATGAACATTCGCGACCATGGACATAATTATCCCCATTAGGTCTTTTTTTGTTTCTTTTTGTTGTTTAAACCAATTACATAAGTTGAAATGTAATTTGTTGATTCCACTGGTCTTTCAAAGTTTGCTAACAATTACTTTCACTCTCAAAAACCTTCCCCAGGATATTGCACCTGGATCCTGGCAAGAAGTTGGCTGTGAGGACCTTCCTTAAGTAAATGTTGAAACAACTTAGGTTCTATGTAACAGTATTGATATATGTGCAGTAATTTAAATGTACAGTCTTTCTTTTAAGGGTATCGCAATGCAGACATCTACCAGCACCTGTGGAGTATTCATACTCATGGTATGAATACATAACACATTTACATCTATTATCCCTTGACTGCATGAACATTTGCTAACAATACAATTATATCACAGTATGAGATACAATGTATACATGTTGAAGCATTCTTTTGTTTACAGTATGCGCTCTGCATTGTGCTGGATGGAACCTTTGACTTCACTGAGGTTTGTTTTCAGATTTCATGTTATTCAGTCTATTCTGCTCTTTATTGGAATGTTGGTTGACTTTTTGTCAGTAATAAGTCTTTTGTGAATGTATAGATGAACAAGAATCACCATTTAACTTGAATTTTTTATATTGCAGCCCAACATGATGCACATCAGAAAGTGGTGGCGTGCTCTACTGATGGAGTACGAGGAGCGACATGGATAACACAGACGGTAATTGTTTGCTCATCTTTGTAATGATTGTCACATTGGGGTAGGTTAATCTTTATTGTCAGGCACAACCTGATATGTGATTTACATCACTTTGCCACTTAGTCATAGTTTGTAAAACAGGGCATGTACGTAACACATAATTTTACACAATAATACAAGCAATAATACAAGACTGTTGGCAAAAGGACACTCAATAGACACTCAAAAAAGTATTTGCTGTGTGCAAGAATATGTAGGTATTGTAAAATGTGTTCCAATTCCCCCGCTCTTGTATTTTAAGAGCCTGCAATCGTTAAGGACATGCGCCCTGCCGTGCAGTATATTGAGGACAACCAATTGAAGTTCCTGGGTGGTGTGAAAGGGCTGAAATTGCTCATTTTGAAGGAGGAGGACCGACAAAGAATATTGACGGCAACCAGAGAGGGGGATCTGGAGGGAACTGGAATTCCTCCTCTTTTCCCTCGATCTGGAGGAAGACATGTAGTACTTCATGGAGGTCTGCGATGATCAGCAAAGCCTTTGACTCAGTGCAGCGTTTCTCAACTGACCACACACATACAGAGGTTTGGACGCAGGGCTACGGCGTGCCTCTCCACTGACGCACACACACACACACACACACACACACACACACACACACACACACACACACACACACACACACACACACACACGACATAGAGGCTTGGATGCAGGGTGCAGCATGGCGCCTCTCCACTGATATACACTTGTAAATGTAAATAGTTCCTTTTACAAACCTATACAAATGTGGTACCGTCTCTGACCACCGATGACACTACTGTCTCTCATTCATCACTTACCTGCAACCTCTGAGTCAACAAGATGGTTGAGATCTTTCTTCCACCTCTGCAACACCCTCAACAGACGCCAATCAACAATGCCAATCTCCTACAACTGGTTCACACCTCTGCTTGCTGCCTGCACCAGATCTGATGAACATGACTCATGTCCTCCATAACTGCCCCCCCCTTCTCCTTCCATGCCATCATACTGTGGAACTCACTCCCCTGATCACTCTGACAAACCCATCCTTCCACTTCTTCAAGTCAAGACTAAAAACCTTGCTTTACCCAGGCCTACTACCCAACCCCATAACCCTCTCCCCCTACCTTCCCCATCTATGCCACCCTCTCTCTCTCTCTACATTACAAGATTTTCCCCTCTAGAATTGTATACTGTGTTTTGCTGCTTTTCATATTCATAGTACATTATGTATACATTATGTATGTTATGTAAAGTGTCTTTTGGGTCTTTAAATTAATAGTGGTATTGGTGTTTGTGCAGACCTGCTATGGATTGTCTTTTCTACTTTTATTTTTTTGAGAACAACAAAAAAAAGATCCTTATTAAAATTCCTCTCACTCTCATCCTCCTTCGAAGTGGGGATGCTGGGACAAACCTGTACAATTTTTATGAGGGGTTTGTATGGACGTGCTATGTAATTGTTTGTGGGTCTGGTTTTACTCATGGCAGACCTACCAGGTGCCAGATAAAGTTTCTGTCTGTCTCCCCACCCAAACTCAAATACACTGTATTATTAAATAGTGTTCATGTGGTTGAACTAAACACTACATTGGCACTGGGCTTACATTAACAACAGGGATACACATTGGCTCCAACACTGTCACACATTGATAGTCGGTGGTGGAAGAAGTATTCCAGTCCTTGACTTACGTAAAAGCTGCAGTACCACACTGTTGAAAATACTCCACTACAAGTAAAACTCCTGCGTTTAAAACCTGTTAAGTATGTAAAGTATGTAAGTGTTATAAGCAAAATTTACTTTAAAGTATGAAAAATAAAAGTACTCATTCTGCAGAACAGTTGTCCCTGTCAGTGTTTTACTGTTATATATGATGTTCTTAATATTACTGCTGCATTAATGTGTATGTTTCATTTTACTGCTGTAGATGTTTAAGGTTGTGCTAATTTTATCTACTTTATATACTGTTGGGTCATTTAATCTACAGCAATGCATCATATTCTATAAGATCATTATATGTTTGGAACCTCATTATCCTGTGAGAACCATGTATCTCTAAAAAGTCAATTTTTCATGAGCTCAGAAAAACAGCTTGTTTTCAGCTTTGTGACAATGCATTTTCCAGCTAATTTTCATTAAGCTTAAGAAGTAGGAGATTTTCTCAAACCACAAAAGAACACTTAATCCTTCAGTTTATCACAAACATTCAGTCACCAAATTTAGAGACACATAGTTTTCACTAAACAGGAAGGGTATGAAAAGTTGTATCTGAGAAGTAACTTGTAACTATAGCTGTCAGAAAAATATAATGGAGTAAAAAATTACAATATTGAATGTAGTGCAGTTGAAGTATAAAGTTGCATAAAATGGAAATACTACAGTAACAAGAACCTTAAATTTGTACTGTAAAGTACAGTACTTGACTAAATGTACTTTAGTTACGTTCCACCACTATCGGTAGTCTTGTAACAAGGGTCTACGTTGTGGCCACGCTCCCCTTTGGATGAAAAAAAGTGGTAAAAATGACTGGAATCCTGAGGAGGACGAGTAGTGACACCATGCTCATTTTATGAGGTGTAAATTATGGATGTTTAACTTGTCAACTCATGGTTCAAAGTGATCATTATGTTTAAAATACCAAATGATGTTGTTAGCTAACACATACTGGTAGGTCCTTTTCATTTTCACGAACAGACTGTGTTGTTGAACCCCACCCAAACCCAAGTCCAAACCAATGAAACTGACGTATAACCCCACACATATTCGACAGTTAAATCAATCAAATCATGGTGGATGGGATTAAATGTTTGATGTTGAACGCCGCCCCACTCTGCAGGCTGCAGCCAGATATACCTGCTTGGAGAAGGTTATAGTGTAACATATGTTGGCTTTAGGGATGTAAATGTACCTGTTGACCTGCACACAGTCCTTTCACATACCTGTAATTATTTTGCTATAGTACTGGAAAGGCAACATGGCTTTTGTGTCACATGACAGGTAGTCACATTCACAGTTTCTCTTCACACTTCTTGTTCATCTAAGCTTTAGAGAAATACTTTAATTCAAAGCAAGATGTTTATGTGACAACCTAATTTACTATTCTTCCTCTAATTACTGCTCAACTCCTACACTACTGCTTCATTCATTTGATCTGCGCTTCACTAACAAAGACCACACCATTTGAACGGTATAAAAAGTAGTTTTATTTGCATTGTTGAGAGGGTTCAGGATTGGATGAGGATAGTGTATGGTGGGCTGGATGGGGGTCGAGGAGAGGGATGAAGGGGGTCGATTGGCAGGTATGAATGGGAGCTGAAGGTCAGTCCGGGTCGTGTATTCTGGGATGATGGGGTCGAGGAAAACGATGACGGGGGTCAATGGCATGGGGATGACCGGGGACCGAATGGAATCACAAAGAAGCTGGAGCGTCTAGGAACCCGGGGGTCGAGACTCAGGGTGGGGGACATGTCTTGATGAGCTTTCTGCTTCATCATCCCCCAAAGTTAACTTCATTTGCAGCTGAAGGAAGGGAAGAAGAAAGGGTGTGGGATGGAGGGATGCATGTGCAGGGGTTGAATGTCCAGCCTGCCGACACAGGGATGAGATGAAAACAAAAACGAAACGGAGGGGGTTAGAAAGGAGGGAGCTCCGTGGCTTCCTTACATATCAACTAATGATGAGGAAAACTAGGCCCTCTGAAGCAATGAATCGATTCGAAGCGATTGCATTGAAAATTGTTCACTGTGGCAAAGCATTTGATACAGTCAGTCAATGACACTGAAAATGAGAGTATGCCCTCAATGATACCTTGAGATGTAAATAAAGGTTGAAATGAATGAAAAGAAGCAGTCTGTTGCTGCACCGTAGTGGTGGCAGGAAGTGAGCGGCTGTCCAGAGTGGTGGTGGAAGTGCAGGCAGAGAGGAGCTGAAAGAGCCTGGCTTTGTTGTCGGTTTGGCGAATCAGGATTTGTACCTGGAGTTCAGCCTGGCTCTTTATACATCCTTGTTATACATCCATGTTCTGTTGCAGTAGGCGGCGTAGTGATGTCATTGGCGTGCGTCGGCCCGGCGGCGGACAATGAACCCGGAAGAGCGGGAGGATTTGAGCTGCCGGCGAGAGGATTGATGGAAGTAGAGTCTGCATAGAGTTGGAAAGTTTGTCTTAATCATCATTTCGTAGGAGTGGGACGACCGTCTCCTTGAGAGCTCGCCGGAGGTGAGCAAACATCCGGTTGAAGATGTTAATCGCTTGGAAAAGAGCCGCGTCCAAGTGGGCCATTGCGTGGATGCGTGTGGAGCGTTTGCGATGTAAGCATGTCGTAGGTCACGTGAGAACTGAGATGAACGGGAGAGAAAGGGGTTAGACACACTTATCTGGGTATGCACGGATGATTTAATTGGTAAGGCGCAGGTGATTGAATTTAGTGAGAGAGAGGGGCGTGGTCTTGTTCCTGAACCTTTGTTATAATAATAACTCCATAAATATTCATGCAATGTTGATCTCCTGCTTGCCTACGTTGTATGCTATTTCTTCTGATATTCATGTTTTATTTTGTATGTTTAACGCTTGTCTGCGTCATGGCTGACATATTTAACCTGCTGTTGCCTATCAGGTGGATTGCTGGGTTTATATTATATTATAATCTCTGTTTAATTAGATGGTGAATTCTTTGCAGAAGTTGAAGGAGCTTTCAAGGGGAATGGTCACATGTCAGGTGCCCACCCCACTCATTGCACTTGTCTTTCTAGTGCAGTTTTGCATTGAAGTTTATTATTGGGACTTCTCAACCTCTGCTGTGTCGAGTTTGATGTTTGTTTGTAGGGAGTGATGAGGTCAAAACCTAGATGCCAAATGTCACCTCAGCACATACTCGGTATTGACGTAAGTAAATTAATTCCACGTGAGTTGGACGGCCAAAGTCTGACTTTGTACTGCTCTACAACATGTGCTCTGCAAATAATTTTTCTATGAAATATCATTCTGCAAGTCTGCCTGGAAATGATTTGTTCAGTTTCTTTAAGTTCATGAAATAAATTATGTTAAAAGACAGATAATACAGATGTTGATATTGGTGTTGATGGTTCAGCAGGCAACAGTGACATTTTCTATTCTATCCCGTTGTGGTATGTGCTTCCTCTTAGATAACAGCTATTATTTTGATTAAGTGATTGAGTTAGGCACAAGATGCGAAAGGCAATCATAACACTCGTCTTGGTTTGCGTAATGCAGCTTTCATGCCCTGCCAGCAGTGTCCAGAGGCTCAGCATGCTCTGCAGATTGTTCTCATTCTCTCATTTATACTGGTTTTGTTTTATGAGGTGCTATTATTTGTCTGACAACAACAGCCTGCCAAATGCAAATATAAAAATGTGCTTCGTTATCTTTGTTTTTTTGTTTTGTACACAACAATGTTGATATCAGGCACTCTCTGGCCTTGCGTGATGTGACGTCTTTTATGATCAAGAGGAATCAAGAGCACACCTGCTTGAAATCACATCATTCACATCGCTGTATGATGCCCCAACAAACAGGCCACATTAGACACAAAGTAAAAATGCAGTTTGAAATGAAAAATTAAGTGGTTGCTTTCATAGCCTAACACAGTGTGCACGCCTTGGCATTTTGCAGCTCTTGTGTGTCTTGATGGTGACATTGATGCTTTAATAATGTGTGGCCTCTGCGTGTGTTTGAGTTCCCGCACATCAATGGGATCCACATCCCTACCCCAACCCCTGGCCTCTAATCCAGACTCTTGTAATCTGGCCAGCTGCGGTTTGGCTGACAGAACGACAGGCAGCGCTCCGCTTCTGCCCGACGTTCCCTCAGCCACATTCAAACCCCACAGTGACCCATATAGACAGCAAGCCCTGTTATTCGCCACCCTTCACAGTAACTCCGCACACCATCAAAGTGTCAGCCATGACGTTTAATCAGCAGCAGAACCCTCATTTGGCTCAGCTGGGTTAAGGCTCAACTGAGAATTTACAAGTCAGCTAATGCTCAAATACATTTTAGACATTCATATGCAGTATACTTGTTTAAGAATTTCACTTAATCTACTGTATATAACCTCTATAAATGTATGTTTGCAATTTTGACAGCACAGATACAACTTAACAATTCTCTAGCTCAACGTGCAATGTGAATAAAACAATTTTGATAATTGATGGATCATTTAAAGGTATGCAGGATTTATCTAAAAAACAACGTATAGACTCGTGTGTAGGGGTGTATTTATCTGCAGAGATTCGGCCCTTTACCTCTATTTTCTTATTATTTTGCTGTGTTCGGGATGCTTCTGGGTGCTCAGTGTGTCCCCTGCTTCTCCGTCTCTGTATGTTTGAACGAGGGCGCAGCTGAGCCTCCGGTTGTGCGGAGGTGTGGGCGTGTTTATTTGTGCTTTAGAATGTAACCACCATGAAACAATCAGAAAAAAATGTTTTATTTATCTGATTCACGGCTTTGTTCTCGCCAGCGCCGCTTGCTCGCTTGACCTCCTCTCTCTCTCTTTCTCTTGCTCTGCTCTCAGCTCGCTCTTTGAATGCCGTGTTTACAAACACCAACCAACAAATCCTACATAGTACACCTTTAAGTAATTTGTCAGAAAAAATTTCCAAACATTCTCTGTTTCCAGTTCCAAATGTGAGATTTTGCTGCATTTCTCTGTTTCACTTATTGCAACTTGAATATCTTTGAGTTTTAGATTGTTGTTCAGACAAAACAAGCAATGTGAAGAGAGCCAACAGAAATGTTTTGTAATTTGTGGGCTTGAAAATGAATCTTTTTAGTCTCCTAGCCTGAAAAATCTTGAAAGGAAGTAGTGAGACTTGATCCTTATTGTTTTGGTACATTTGGTACTTTTTGGACCACACTGTGGTAAGGAATGAAAATTATTGAAAAATAAATCCAAAATACACCAATGCCTGGTGAACTGATTATTGGGTCACCGGTATTGATCACAAACACAATTGATTCCCCATATAGTATATGCAGATAATGCTCTTTTTTAAACTATTGGGATGTACAATTCTTACTGTCTCGTTGGGTTAAGTCTCTGCAACTCTAATGCTTCATCCCCATTCAGTTTTCATTGAACATTTAGCCGTCATTCTGCATAAGTGTTTGTGTCAACAGCTCAGTCAGTCACTCTTGCGGTGGAAAGCTGTTGTCGAGTCATGAGTCATTTAAGTAAACACAAATCAACAGCAGAAGTGAAAGACAGTTTTTCAGTTAGTGGCATTAATCTCACCATTCAGCATGTATTTAAACTGCACGCAAAGATATAAAAAGGTCAATGTTTGCATGACTGTGGTTAGGACTAACTGTGAAAATGACTTAAAAAAAATACATTATTTTATTAAAAATGGGAATGCACTGTGGTTCACCTCCCTGTTTATGAGTTGATGCTGTTATTGTTTTCAATATATCAACGTCCATCTGTTTTCACTATGAATTTGGCATCTCCCTGCAGATTTAAATGGATCCCTTGATGTTTGTGTTTGTGTGGTCTTATACGTACACAGTTTGTCTGTGTCACTGGCAGCCATGACACCAGGGACCATCGTGGATCACCAAGAGCCCTTTTGAAGCATTTGGGTTTGAAAGACTGATGCATGTGGTTATGTGCTATGTAAAAAGTGTATGAACGCCCCCCCTGAGAACATCAGGAATCTGGGCAGCTTATGATTTCATGGAGACATCCAACGATAATGGCTGGTTGGTTTGTGTGGTCCTAAATAGTTTGTGGTGTGGATGACAACAACATCCATGTCTAGTGTAGCTCAGAAACTTTGCGGGCAAGGAAACAGTCTCTATGAAGTGCCACAGCTGGACTTGGGTCAAATAAGGAACTTGATGCATTACGTTTGTCTTTCTTTTTATGCTCTCACTTTTTTAATTGATGTACATTTCTATTGACCATTAGGGTGAGGATCAAGTTAGTTGGATGGCTTTAAGACCAGTGAATTGTAATGGCATTATGTGTCTCCATTCCTCACAGTCTGTTGAAACAGTGCTTCAGAGGAGTTCATTAAAATTCTGGTGAATTTACCTTGTTCTTTTGCTGCATTTTGCCTGGTGTGAATAATGCAGGTCAAACTCAGAGGTACTAGATAGCTGCACTGAGACACTTGGTCTCAGTCTGGTTTCTCTGGCGTGAGAACATAATGCAACTGTAGACAACCCAAAAACATGAAAGCTTATGGGTATACAGAAACAGATGTTTTCATCGGACAGCTGTAAGTTCCTCATGTTCAGAAAGCATAACAAAATGGACTTGTTCAGATGAGGTGAGATAAACTGAGCATGTGCCAGCCTGAAGTCAGCAAAGAACACAGCTACGTGCATTATGTTAAAATGAAATTACATGCTGACTGGTTATTAATCTGCCTGAGTCATGAAGTAGGAGTCACTGTTGGTATAATTCCCATTTCAAGACAGTTTTTCTTTTAAAGATATCTACAATGCTCCTCAACATAAAAACACAGGTAGTGGTGCATATAACACCAATTGTGCATTTTGTGGTACCCTTATAGCCAAAGGCATTCCAAAAAAAAATGGACATTAGGCCATCATGAATTTTTAACATGTCGCCCATGGCAGCCATTTTTCAAAATGGCCACCAGTGACAAGATCAATTTTCTTATCAGCAATGGATATAATATGATATTGATGACATAATTAGTTGAATTTATTTACCATACATAGTTGAAAATTGCCATTTGGATAATACAATCCAATACATTTGGATAATCAAGATTGCCACCATTTTTCAAGATGCCAACCATGAGTATGAAAATTGTAATTACAATAAAGTTGCGTGGACTAGTCTGATATGGATATGGATCTTGACATCATCTTGTCAAATAATACATTTTTTATGATGCAGAATGTGAATTAGGAACTTTAGAATATCTCAAAATTCAAGACTCAAAATAAGTGACAACAATAACTGCCAAAAACCTAGGGTCTATCACGGGAAAGGCTATTCAGCACTCCCCTTCACAGTAACAAAGGGCTGCACAGTCTAAGGAAGCTTTTTTTTACTTGCATTGCTTAACACAACCCTTCTTATATTTGCAGGAGACAAGTTCATTGTTGAGCTGGTCTGCATCTGGTAGGCATGTCCAGAAGGGTTCATAGTACCCCTCAGATGTCTTTGACCGCCCCCATCTACATGGTGAAGGTAATTCTGGTGTGGACACCAGCATCTGACCCCACACATGGCCTACTTGGTACACTGAAATAACTTCCTCCTTGCCTTGTCTCTTTCTGTGTATGTGCTGGTTTGGTTATAGAGCAGGATAATAAACCTCTCAACTGTGGCCATTACCTCCTGTGATATGTCATCTAGGGCAGAAGATAGTTTCAACAGGGCATGTGTAAGCTCTGGAAAGACAGCCCATGCAGCCCACGCAGTCTTTTTGCCGTGGCCAGCAAAGCTTGATGCAGTGTCACAGCCCATCAATGCATGGAACACTGGGAGTGCATGTGCCTTCTCAGGCCCTAATCGTGCTGCAATTTCATGGGCTGCTAGGTATCAAAAACTCTTTCCAGTTCCAAATGCCAACCAAAGCTCATCTTCTGGCTGTATATCCTGAGACACTGCCACAGACAGCACCACAACATCAGTATCAACAGTTTGAATCATGATTTTCTGATTGTCATGTCTTGCTGCATGGGCCACATGTAATAACATGTGACTATTGGCCTCCTTGTGTGTATGTGGCGCAATTGAAGACAGATCTGGAAGTGGTGGCTTGCTGAGGACTTCCACATCATCTGTGACAACAAGCTGTTTATCCTCTTGCACAAACCATCTGAACAGAGCATCCAAGAGGAAGGTGAACAACTAAGTCTTATTGCTGTCAACTCTAGGAAAGTTATGCCAGTTCCTGGAAATGGCTGCAGCAGATACCACAAGTATTCAGATTACAATAACTACAATAACTACAACAGTTTTTCTGCAATTCAGTATCAAACATCAGGATATTTTGTACAACAATTTCTTGCAGTAAAGGCTGAGGGGCTATCCTTTTACCACCTTTTACTGCAGGGAAACAGATTCAGGTATGGGATACAACAAGGTTTGGATGCGAAAATAACCCTACACCTAGTCTGATTGTTCATCCACTGCCATTTAATTCCTGTGTGATCTGTACACCATCTGGGTAATTATATGAAAGTCATGTAAAGCCCCGTTACCCTTGGCTCAGCTCTCCCACGCTGGCACATCCTGTCAATTCAGGTGCAGCTATCTAACTACGTCTAAATATGGACAATATTAACTAGATGTGGGGCTAACATTAGATAGCATTTAGGAAACTAAACTCACTGGCACTAAACTATCACCACAACCAGTAGATTAATACTGACTACAGAAAGCATGGCATTATAAAGCAGAGTGTGTTTAGCTGACACTGAACTCTATGCTGAGTTTCACAATACAATAACAATAGTTATTCTTCATTTTGCAGATTTGGGGATTTATTACTTATTGGACTAGTCTGTGTTATTTTATTGGAATTACAATTTTTATGCTGGCTGTGGCCACCATCTTGAAAAAAATGGTGGTCATCTTGAATTGTGAGATAGTGGGAAGCTTCTGGGAAATTCTAAAGTTCCAAATTCGAATTCTGCATCATAAAAACTGAATGATTTGACACTGAGATCATCCATATCAGACTAGTCTATGCAACTTTATTGCAGTTACAATTTTCATACCAGTTTGGTTGGCATCTTGAAAAATGGTGGCAATCTTGATTTTTCAATGACTTGCATGTATTATCCAATTGGCAATTCCCAAGAACTATGTATGGTAGATAAATTCAACTAATTATGTCCTCAATATCATATTATATCCATTGCCGATAAGAAAATTGATCTGAAAACAGTTGTCACCAGTGGCCATTTTGAAAAATGGCTGCCAAGGGCAACATATTGAAAATTCATGATGGCCCACATGGTCCACATTTTTTTGGAATGCCTTTGGCTATAAGGGTACCTTTTTATCGCTTTTATCACAAAATGCACAATTGTTGCTGTTAGCCACCACCTAACAGTTGCGCTGCTAGAGAAAAAAGTATGAGCAGGTTTTGATGGGTGCCTTGTTTCTCTATGTCTTAGTTTCTTTCTTTTGTCATGGGTAAATTGTATTTCTGTCCACTGTTTTAGAGAATGTATAATTTTACCTTCAAGTAGTGTTAACACTAGTTGGTGGCATCCCACTTGATGGCGCCAACTATTTACTGGCGTTTACCACCCCGTTGGCGCTTTAGATGCAGGTAAATATGTAGTTTCATTTGAACTAACTTGTATATAACTGTGCAATTTAAACATTTTATATATTTTCTGCCTTGCGCAAAGTGGATAGTCACACAAATAGTCAAACAAACTGAATGTAAACATAATACATTATTTCAATAACAATGACTTTATATATGAAATTATAGCACTAGAAATAGTTTATCCTGCTTTTCTCTGTTAGACCAAATGGAGGGAATTAACAATTCTTACATTCTAAAGATAATTTCCATTATTCTTGATTTCCAGCATACACCAACTCATGGCAAGGTTAGCACTGAATGAGGGGGTCAAGAAGAGTCAGTTTAAATGGAGCTAGTTGCAGGAGACTGTCAGAGTTAAAGAAAATACCTTTTCATTGAATTGCTTCAGCAAAATTAAGGAACTGGGCAAGACAACCACCCAATAAACTGTGGCACAAGTGGGAAGATTGCAATCGGGAAACATTGAAAATCCAAAACACGTGAAAGCGTGGAAGATCCAACAACAGAACATGTGCATTGAGATAGCAACAGCAGATAATGTCATTGTTGCGGCTCCACACAAGAGCGGCTCCCAGAGCAATTCCTCCACCATACAACTGTGTTGCACAGGATCAAGTAAGTGTTTTCTGATTTTGTATCAACTTTTTCGGTCAAATCTTCTTCGGCGTTCAGTATAATATCCAACTTCCTGCAAGCCAAAGCTGCCAACCTAAGTATGGAGACATATGACTCCTATCAAGTGGTCAATTACAACCTGAAGGCTGTGCAGGTGTCAACCATTCAGCACTACTCCCTGAAGATAAAGGAGAGTTCTGTTGATGTATGGCTGAGCAGAAATGTCAAATTATGGAGCCAAACATACAGAGCTCTGCTCACAGAAAAAGAAAAACTGAATAAATTACCTTATCCGTCTGTGAATCCAACGGCCAGCAAGAAAATGGCCAAAGATGCCATCATGGTAGCAGCTGTGTGTTCCAAAAGAGGCATGTGCAGGCTCTAATGAAGATTGCTGCAAAGGCTAAAGAGGCATAAAAAATTGAGGCCTTCTTTCGACTTACAAGTTGCATGTTGAAGTTAGGTTTTTAAAACTGTAAAAAAAGATCAAGATCATTCTAAGTTGCTTCTGCTCAGTAAATATAAAATAGGAAAATTATATATATATATTTACTATAATATATATAAAAAATTCAAATAAGTTCTTATTATGAGTCATAATTTACCGTCCATATGCTATAGTAGATCCACCAACAGTTTGATCCTAACTGCTTTAAGGACAGATTCTGGAGCAACACTTTGAAGCAAACTTGTGTAGATTTCTGGAAAAGGTGCATGTGTGTGTGTGTGTTTGGGGGGTGGAGGGGGAGGCTTTTTTGTCCTTTGACAATCACATGCCTGATAAAGAACAGCCTATGTGACGTTTCGACTTGTGGCCTTCATCAGGGTCAGTATACAATACACTACAAAGAACATTGCAGATTTTGAATGAAATACTACAAATTTTCACAAATTTTCACCCCTTCAAATCATGTCAGTTTGGCATGGCAAATGGCTCTAAATACTACTTACTGTATGGGCCTCGGCTCGTTATGCAGACTGTGTCATCAGTTTTCTATAAAGTGTAATCTTTAGCATCCTTCTGTTGTTAGCTGCCCTCATAAACGAATTTCGAGTTTTGTCATTGGATGTTTAATGCACCTTTGGAGTTGCAATTTACTACCTACTATTTACATTTTTATGAACACAGGCTTGTTCTTATGTCTATTTATCAAAGAACCTGATATAACACACTTACTCATCTTTTGCACCGATAATTCAACCAGGTGGGTTTCATGCCCATTCAAGCCATTGATGTGGATGAAGCAGAGGTGCCCAAAATACCCTCCTGCCCCCTCTGAACTCTATTTGTTAGACTGTGATATACAGTATTTGACAATAATTGATAATAATAAGCAAATAAGTTTGCTGTGAACCAGAACATTTCGGACCACAGAAAAACTACAGATGTGATGGAACCATAAATCTATTAACTTCATTATAATTGTCTATCCACTTCATGCAATCCAAACTCTCTAGTGGAAAAACTACAACTACCCCCGTTCCTCTTTTTCCATTATGTATTGTCTTCTCAAAATTGCGTTGTATACTATCTTCTGACAGACCTGTCTTCATGTAGTCACCATAAACACAGACGCTTTAAAAGCTTCTGTGGAAGTGATGCCATTACTTTATCCCCTCTGATTGGCCTGGTGTGCAGAGCAAGCTAAGTGTTTGTGTCCAGTGCCAACTAATAATTTCATTTTGTCCTAGTCTGCCTTCTCAGCAAAGAAAAAGCATGACACCATATTTCAGCCTTGGCCAAGATCTCAAATATGGGACAGTTTTGACAATCTTATGCGTGTTTGCAAGACCTTTGTCATATGGCATTAATACCAGTCTTGATGTTTTGGACAAACATGAAAAGTCAATTATGAAGAGTTTTATTGTTCAGCGAGTATTTGTCACTCTGTGGTAAAACCATTTGTTATTCATTTAGATTCAAGAGAGCACACCAAGTACCAATATTATCCAAATTTTAGTTATTTTTGTTACTGCATGTCTTCTGGCTAAGTAGAAAAGATTTTTTTACAGATTGGTTTAAGATTTTTCATTAGTAGTCAAGCAGTTTACAAGTTATGTCTAAATATCAAGTTTAGTTTAGTTTTATTAAGTCATTTATGTATTTATTCAATCACGTATCTAGCAAATATTTACTTTTTAGTTTAAAGGTATACTATGCAGGATTTTCCTACAAAAAAAACAAAACAATGTATAGACTCACACAAAAGTAATCTCAATCATCACTTATGAACCACCAGAAGTGTGTGGCGGTGTATTTATCTATGGAGACTGTGCCCTCTGCATGTATTTTCTTATTATTTTGCTGTGTTCAGGACGCTTCTTGTTGTCAACCTTTGGACGGTGGGTGTGTAGCCCCTGGTCAATAACAGCACACAGGGTGTGAGGTCAGGACTCGTAGCGTAGCAAGCAGGGTCCATCACTGTCTCTGTCTCTCTGCTCTGCTCTGCTCTCTGTCTCTGTATAATAGATGTATAAAGAGCTGCAGGTCTGTGTTCTTGCTTGACTGAGGGCAGGGCTGAACTGCACACACACAGATCAGAGAGGCCACAACGGACAGGATGAAGCAATGCGGGTTGTGCAGAAGTGTTGGCGTGTTTATTTGTGTTTTAGAATGTAACTGCTGTGAAACAATCAGCAAATAATGTTTTATTTATCTAATTCATGGCTTTGCTCTCTCCAGCACCACTCCCTGTCTTGAAAATTAATAGTTTTCATATGTGTGATATACATCATTTGTAGTTCGAATTTGCTTAAGTTCTCCAGAAATTCTCTGCCCCCAGGCATAAACAGAAAAATTAACATTAAAAGACATCCCATGTCATGTTTAGTTTATTTTTTTTCTGATTTCTGTCTTTAATGTCTCCTCTTGTCAAACTATAATTGTTGATGCTGTTGTTTTGACTAAAGTGTTAGTGTCTGCTGACAGCTGGTGTCTTTGTATTGATGACGCATTCCTTTCGCAACTTTTGCAGATTGCTGTCAGCCTGAAATGCCAAACACTCGTGTCAGGATAAAAGCCCAGGAGAATAAAAGCACGAGTGTACTTCAGCTTGTGCTCACTCTTGCATTGTTGTTGAGAGTTTTTGATTTGGTGAGCTGCTAAGCCACGGGCGGTGATCTGACTCAAACTGGAATCAATCACCGCTGTTCTCAGAGCTGAACATTTAGTTCTAGCGGGATGACACACAGTGTAGCATCCAGGCCACCCATATTTCAGCACAAGACATTTAATTACTCTAATTCCCCTGTTTGGAATAAAACTGAAATTGCTGTTATTGTCTGTGGGTCAAAAGGCCTTTGTCAGCAATGTGATGTAATCCTCTATAACCTTTGAATATTAAAGTTGATTAACACAAAGTGTGTACGGTTATGGGGACAGGCTGTTCATAACAAAAAAGACAATATGGCCTTATATACTGTATATACACTCAACACTTTATTAGGAACACCTGTACAAGCTAATGTAATCCAATACAACAGCTCTGACATAAATTCTACTTTTATTAAGCTTATATATCTACAGTTTTTGTTGACATTGTCAGAGAGGTGATAATTATACTTTATGTGTATAATTGAGGTTGAAGTGGGTGATGGTGGTGTACCAGTGTGCATTATATGAAAAGTGTTCCTAATATTTTGTCCGCCCCATTAACATACATGAGGGGGACAAACTATTAGGAACACTTTTCAGTGCAGACTGTACTGTACTGTAAAATATGTGTCCAGAGGTGTGAGTATTATTCCCTGACACCTCCTACTGCGATAATGTTTTGTCTTTTGATTATAAACTGTGATTTCCTCAACACTTGAAAGCACAAAGACCCATTAACAACATGGGGCATTAAAATCACTTGTGAAAAAACAAGACTGGCATCTTTTAAGGCGGCGTTGCCAGTCATTGACTGCAGAGATGTGGTGTTAACGTGGCATACCCTCTGCAGAGCAGCCCTCCTTCAGTCTGCCCAGCTTCCTGCATACATACGACTCTCTGTAAAGGCTGGCTGGCTGAGTGGGCTCCCTTGCTGCGCGTGTTTCCTTGTCTCAGTTTCCAGCCCTGAGGTGAGATCTCAGAGCAGAGCTGAGGATCATACAAGGACAGGCGCATCTGGAAAGTCTAAGCCGGCTGCACTTGCCAGTTAGCGAGCTGGTGCTAATGAAAAGCAGGACTTTGGCTACCGCTCACATTGCCTGGTTAGCGTTAGTTAAGGCAATCTTCTGTACTTCTTAACATAGTTCCATAGTCTCCCAGTCTGAGCACGCGCCAAAACATTAAAATCTTTTTTCCACATCCAATATTTAGAATATAATATTATGATTTTGCAGGAATGTTTAAATGCAAAGGGAGCACAGATCATGCTCTTTGTGGTTATGATGTCGAGACAGGAGGGCAAAATTTACTAGCGAATTATATGCTTGGACTAAAGGGACTCCAAAAATTCTATTTTGCTTGCTTGATATTGTCTGCAAAATCGTTGCGTACTATTGTTGGACATGTTGTGGCTAATATGCATGTTCTGTGTACATTTAGCTGCACAGTAAGAGGGATTGTTAGTGGTTTTAAGAATGAGTAAGTACACAAATCACTAGTTTTTTCCTTTTCCTTGGAAGTCAAAATAAGTGACATCGCAGTCACGTGGCAGCGCATTTATGAAGCCACTCTACAAGGCTACTTGAGACTACATAGTGTGTTTATTTAAGCCTTTGCAAACTGCATGCTGTGTGGCTTTCAGTTCGAAGTGTGCCAGCATTCACTGCTCTGAAATCCACCGGTCATGAATCTTTCCTAAGCACGTGACAACGCCCTCGCACATGACCGAAAACCACAACCAGCAGTTAACAAAGTACAGAGCCAGAGGCATTACCATGACTTCTTGGGGTATGCAAGGTCATTGCCCCTTTCCAAGCTGTCCGAGGCCTCCCCCTTTTCCTGTCATCTCAGCCTCATCTCACCCATGTCCCAGAGCTGAAGGCTGGTAAAGGTGAGCAGGTGTGACTGGAGCACCAAGCACCATTCAGAGAGGGAGGCCACAGGGCAAAGAGGAGTGAAAGATTTACACCATGTCCAAATCTTTACTGTATGTAGAGATTTACAACCTTACCAAACGCAAAGCAGATTTATTACAGAGGTCTCAAATTTTAACAGGACAGTCAGTTGTTTACAAAGCAGGCGGGTATTTTTAGAAGGCGATTCATTGAATTAGTCACTGCAGGAATTTATGATTATTAGAAATGTCATTTTTTTGAGGAAATATATCAGCACAGTCTTGCAACTTTGGCAAGTACCTGTGATTTTAAATATTTAAAGATCACCACAAGCAGTCATACTAAGCCGGAGGCAACCTTGCATCCATTCACAAGTAGGTTCCCACACTTTTCCCTGCTTGTAAACACAGACACTGACACTTTGAATTAGTCATAGAATCACTGATATAGTTTAATTTCATGCCACGTTTCACATAACCTGACACTCTGCATTATTACTCTCATTTTGTAGTATCCTTAGAGGTAGCCATTTTACTGTTTCACTGTAATTTTTTATTCCTATCATCCATTGTATTTCATTTCTCCTCCATCAGGATGCTAGGCTGCTATGTGCTAAACAAAAGGCCTTAGTTTATTTTCAACCATGGCATGGATGTCAACCAAAAATAAACCAAAACATTGCACACATCTCTTTTCAATGTCTGCTAGATTGTGAAGACAGTCAAAGTCTCCAGCCTAAACAAAAGACTTTGAAAAATAGTGTTTGTGTCAGTTGTTTGAGATTTGAAGAAACCAACGTGGCCTGTTGTCAAGTTTCTAAAGGAAATGTTTATCGTCCGTGCTTCTGTGTTTACCTGAGTCCTAACAAAGATGAAGTATAATTCCTAAGATAACTCTTTGGTTTGCATTTGTTTATTTATACAGCTTCAAGTTAATCTGTCTTGTTAAAACTTCTGTTTTGGCCCACGTGCATGATTGAAGCACGTGCATTTCAAAGTTAATTTAAAGAATGCTTTTAGTTTATCTTTAGGAGGCAGTGTTGGGAAGTAACGCGTTACAAAGTAAAGTGTTACAGTAAGGTATTACATTACAGTTACTAATCCCAGTCATGCTCCGTTACTTTCACACTTCAGGGTTGGCATGATCATTGTCTTACTGGGATTAACGGAGGGTTGATATCAGTGTGGTCTCTGCATTCAGCTGACAGATTCTCCAGAGAGGGAGAAATGCGACTCGCAGTAATTCCAAAGTTGTCTTATTTACATGTTGTGTGTTGTTAGCTGGCTTGCCAACATTAGCTACAGGTACACAGATATACAAGAGTCACCTAACGCTGCTTTTGTTCAGAATTGGAGGGTGAGTGAATCGTGCAGCTGAGGTCGGGAACTTCTGGAGAGCTGAGTGCAGCTAATGCTAGCTATTGGATGGTTAGTAAATCCTTCCAAACTGTATCCTGCCGGCTTGTTAAAACACAAATGTCTCATTTTCTATAACTACATGTGTTAAATACAAAAGATGCAATGTGTGTGCATGGAGGAGTAAAGTAACATGTTACTTTTGCTGCTGAGTAATGAGTAAAGTACTTACTTGTACAATGAGTAATGTGCAATCAGTAATTGGTTACAATTTTCAAGTACCTTGCCCAACACTGTTTAAAGTTCAAAATGTGGCAAAACTAGGGTATAAGAAGCCACATCAAGGTGGGTATGAATCATTAAATATGTCAAGCATTTAACCATCAACATATTGCACAGAAACTCTGCATTTTTTGCACTTATGTTTTTTCTTGTGATGAGGTAGTTTTTGAAAAAACAAAACACACTTTGAATTCAGTGCATTTTCTTGTCATCCAGTGTTATTCCCTGACAGTTAAGTTTTCTCTCAGTCAGTAGTCATAATGATGACTACTTATGCATCACTTGTTGAAACACTTAACTGCCTTATCATCTTTCTTTTATCATAAGAAAGTTAAAAACATTTATTCTGCTTGGCTTGCTATGAGTGAGCAAATGTAATCTGCTGTCTGTTTTATATGATAGGGCCACCTTGTACCAGCAGTCCTTGTTCTGGTTTCCGAACAGTGTGAGGAGAAAAGATATCATTATTTCTGCCTCCAAGGGAGCAAAAACCAAAGGAAATACCCAAAGTTCCTGTAAGAGCCAAGTCTGACTGTTCCCATCCTTTTCAGATAGGCAGTGGAGATCTGCATCATATTAAATGCCTTGTGTGCCCTTTGTAGTTGAGTAGTGAGCTACAGTGCTGGGTCTGCGTTTCCGATTTCATTTGGAAAGAAAGATGTTAAGATGAGCATTATCCAGTGTAGATGTGAAATTGTCTTGTATTTTGAAGCAATAATGATAAACAGGCATGGTCTGTCCTAAACAAAAACAAAAGTAATAACAGTTATCTTCTGATCTGCTCAAAATCTTCCCTGATACCTTTTAATTCTCATTTTCAGAGGAACAAATTAGGACGCTCCAAAAATGCCTCAGCGGTGCCATAAAGACTGGGAAACTTGTAAACCTCAGGGGCAGGAGTGTATTGGAAAGTATGCAGTAAAAAGGGCCTTTATAACAGGCGTGAAGTGGATTGCATGAGAGCCAAACTGATGCAGGGAGGACACAGAGCCAGACACGAGGAGTTAGGGAGTCAGGCTACCCAAGTCAACAGCAGACTACATGCACGTCAGCTTGGGTTCTGTAACAAACTGGATTTTTACTGAAATGATTGTTTTTCTGGTTGAATTAAATCACACACCATAGGTATTTGGGAGCACAGGTTGTAGTTGATTTAAAGCATAAATGGCCAAAAAAGAGCCTGTCAAAATATGTTCTTTTCCAATTTTGGAAGGTCAATCTGTTTGATAAATATCCAAAGTGGATTAAAAAATAACTGTAGGCAAGTATGCAGTCCCTCCAGGATTTTGAATTTTTTTGTGTGCTATTATTGCAGCCAAACATATTTGATTTTGCAGCAGCAAATTACAGTTTGCAATGTTTTATGTGCTCTTTTTGTGGTAGAGTTGCAGGAACTGGGAAAATTGCAAGCAATGAAGAGTCACATGTAATCACTTCCTTCAATAAAAAGCATACTGCATATCACAGAAACAACTATATTTCAGTGCTAATTTTTAAATGTATTGTCTGAACATGAGAACCATGAGCTCAAAGTTATATAGAAAAGAAAAATACTGTACTTGATTTCACTTTATAAGCCTTTATTATAATTTATAAGCCATTAAAATAAAGATTATGTCCATCTCTGCTGTCTGAACCACACATCAACTTGTGTTCTTCTGACATTCTGAACTGAATGTAAACCAAAGACATAGTGGAGTGTTAAGTGAAAAACAAAGTGCAATCTCTTACACCTATAGGGGGTATATAACTCATGTATGAAACTAGTGTCCTCTGAGTCCCACTCTCCTGTCTGTCAAAAGCTCCACTGTGGAGTTGTTGTTTGTGGTACAAGAAAACCAAGGTTGTGGTTTGTAGTTGCTTCTGCTCCTTGCTGAATGCTCGCTGCGATGACGTAAGTTACTATAACACAAATTGTAACAATTGGTCAAAATCAAAAGCGGTCTGTTGATTTGGTCATTTCATGCAGAGAAGTTGCAGTAAATTAGCAAAACTGCCAGCAAATATTGTGGAGATTTCTTGAATTTGCATTAATTATTGCGATTGCAAAATTCCTGGAGGGACTGAGTATGTCTAGTTTAAACATGAAAGATCAGCTGTAATTCAGTAATTTAAAACAGCTACACTGCTCTGTCAGTTTGTTTTCAGTGAAGGCTACATGTTAGTAATGTAGCAGCTACGTGCTTTTTTCTCTGGGCTCCAGTTTCCCAAAATAATAAATTCACCAATATGTTTGATTCTAGATGATGTTTTGATGTGTTGCTTATCCTGTGACACATACACTATAGCTGCTATATAATGTTCTTTTTTAGGCTTGATTTAATTTACAACCGCAAAATCTTTTCGCCAATCCACAGACTGCATTCTTTTGCAGTCTCTGCATCGTTTTGACAGAATATGACCAGATTATTGCAGTTATTAAATGTAAATTTGAAGCCACTAGCTTGTATTTGCAACATGTCTAGACTTTTTTAATGATAGGTTGTCACTTCTTAATCCTGTAATTGTGTTTCTATATTTGAACATAGGTTTGTTTTTTTTTCATGCATTGACACTGACATTTGTAACAGTGGAAACTTAAATAAATCAGATGAATCACTTTTATTACTGAAAATTGAAACATAATAAGATTAAAAACATAATTAGCATTATTATATTAAATAGAAATATAAGTAAGCTTCGTTCTTTCAGGTTAATGTCCTATCTTAAATTCTTGTTTCTGTTATTGAGAGACTGTCATAATGAAATGTGGGCATTTCCATCTTCATATACTTTAGCTACATGTATCAGCTGATTAAGAGGAATTTGACTGGGGCAAAGATTCTGGGCCTCAACACTGACAAAGATTTCACTGCCGGTAATTGTTTCTTCCGTGACTACTTGTAATTTGTGCACAAATATGCCTCTGATGATTCAATATACTACATACCTCCTTAGAATTGGGATATGAATTATTATTATTCTCCATTTTCCTCCCTTCATAAAATTTATACAGCTCAGTCTCCCCAGACCTCCCTGAGCTTATACACTGTAGTACAGTAGATCCACAACCAGGCCACAACAGACAGCACCAGGACCCCATGATCATATTGTCTGGAGTTACACTCAAGAGATGTCGGCCTTTGCGGTCAACTTTTTCTCCTCTGTTTTACTTCCATGATAAGCTGACGAAGTTGACCTGACATAATTAATTGTCTGGGGTTTGTTTGGGTTGTGAATTGCTGCTGTGGTGTAAATCAGCAAGGAGCTGGCAGCCAATGAGACAGCTAGAAGCCACATTAAAGGGCAGGGGCGGCTTCTCTGCCGCCGACCGCATTTACTGCTCAGCCGCTTCCCATTGTTTTTCCTCCAGGACCTGGCAACCGCAGCTTTAGACTTGGATCTGGCAACTGCAGCTAGGGTTTTGGTCATATTTCTTCTCACAATTTGTCCCCTGTTACACCATGTTATGTTGGATTTTTGCTCTCACAGTGTGTCAGAGTGTGAAACCAGTGCACGTTAGGACCACAGTGTAGGTTAGACTGTTGTTGAACATAAAATGAACATGTTTTAGATCAATTTTACATTGATTCTCACTGTGTGCATAGTGCACACAAACTATAAATTTGCCATACAGTCTCACGCAAACATACAAGTGGCAGCGCTAGAGAGTGTGCATAAAGGTCACATTCACTTAGGAGAACAAATATAGCTGCTTTGCTCTTAAAATTATGAGGCCGAGTCACAGACAGGGAGCCAGGCTGTCTGAGTAGACCTACTTTTAGTCGAAGGGAAACTCTCGGCACGTGCATCAACAGTTCACCTTACAGGTCAACAAGTCTGAGAGAGGAAAGTTGTTGGAAACATGCTAAATAGAAACGGGGAAGAGAAACTGGGGCTGTCAAAATGATATTCCCTCCCAATGGAGATATTTATATGACACTCCCAAGGCTATAATCGTGGTCTTTTAACTATGTCTTTGGGATTGTGGAATGGAAGTGTTTATCTGAACCCCCTGGAGAAGTGACAGGAATAGCCGATGGCAGTATAACATGAAACAGCCCTCTGCTGGCCAGAGTGTAGCTAGAGTTAGACTTGGCTATTTTGGGTCAGGAACCTCTGTGCTCATTTTAGAACCTGTCCAACTGGCCCCATCTCTAATCAAAGGATACAAACCGCTTTATTCTAAAATGGGAAATTACAGTACCAAGTACGACATAAAAATGGCATCAAAGACCTCAGCTTATGTTTTTGCTGAGTTGTTGATAAAGTAGGATTTAGCACAGCTGCTAAGATTTTTAGGAAAACATGCTGACAGGATATTTTTCATATTTAATCATAAACCAAAGCAAGGTTGGCATTTCACTTCGAACAACTTCATAGCTTCTAATCTTGGAGTTTACATTCTTATATGTATCAATATTTGATCTTCACTGACGAGCCCGCCAAGATTTAAAAATCTTTTCTCGACTGATTTTCAGTCACACATGTTTGATGTACACCATTTATTTTGGGGGCAGCTTCACCACATCACAGCTGGTTTCAGTTGGGACTGACATCCTCAAAAAGCTAAACATCTGCAAACATCTCCATCTTCCAAGACGACTTTGCAGCATTGACTACTGCTTTAGGAATGCTTCTTTTTACTGGTACTAATATGAATATATTGTGTGTGTGTGTCTATGTATTAGTTATATTGTGATTTACATTCAAGATTTATACTTCAAATTAACCATTGAATTTTATTTCAAATCCAAAAGTCATAAAACGCACAAAGTAAATTAGCTAGAAAATAGTTTCCTCCTGAAATCCAGCATTTACATGAAATCAAGGATATTTTTGAACCAATGTTATTACATTTTGATTTTCCTTATGCACTCATACCAAAAACAACAAAAATATAAAATAAATCAAAATGTGAGACCTTTAATTGACCCACAGTTGTTGACTGACTGTTAAAAGCTGCTTGACACTTATGAACTTGAATCTGAATACTTTGAAAAAGTCCATTGTTCAAGTGAAGAATATATTTAATTTGAGTGGTGTGGCAACATTCACTACATCTGTCCTTCAGCTGTCATCAACAGCTCAAAGTAGATAAAAAGGGTGGTTCATTAATCAAATTTGTTACCTTGTTTTGATGTTTTGCAGAGTGACCATTTTTAGTCTCTGGCTGAACTACATTGTGTTGTGATATTAGCTCACCCTTGCCTCCCCCTCTTCACCCAAACACAGTCCATAGGGGTCCCCCATGAGAGGCGGTCAGCCCCGCCCTGAGAAGCACTAAGCTCGGTGACACGGCTGTCAAACAAAATCTCTGAGCTTCCCTAAGTCCTGGTTGCCAGGGGCAAACATCAGGAATGTCGCTGGGTGACAAAGGACGATTAGTGGCCTGATTTCTCCATATGCTGACATTTGTGAGTTTTCATGTGTTGTATGGGAATTCTTGGCATTGAGGTTGGTTTGAATACCACAAAGGGTCCCGATGGTCCTCTTTCAGACACCACACACAAAGGATGTTGTTGAAACACATGTGAAATTTTTGTCTCAATCTGACAAACTAGAGAGAGTGCCTGGATAACAGTATCAATTGCCTTTTTCTTTAAAGGCTCGTGTTTACCGCAATATGACTTTTTATAAGCTACTTTTTAGATAAGTTTTGCATTACATAGCATGCTGTTGCAATATTGCTTGTGTTTCCAAATGCAGTTTCTTGTAGCATTTTATAGTGGAGGCGCCCAGCTGCACCTGAAATAAAGACTGCCTCTGCTATTGTCAGAAGAAATTATTACATTTTTATGAAATATAAACCTTATTAAACTTCAGGGAAAACAAGTGGTGGTGCTACATCACACAGCAAAGACCTCGTGTTTAATGAATGAGGCTGTTGTTTAAATTGTCATATAGAGCCTATATATAGAATGCCTATATAGTCTAAATACATGGACGTGGTGCGACACATCTGCTGCAGCAGAACGCGTCCATTATAATCAACTGAAGCTGCTACAGTGACCACGGAAGCCTCACACACCCACACGGGTATAGGTTGAGAATTTACTTGTGGTGGGTGGCGTGTGATACTGCTGCGTGTCACGGGCAAGTTCTGTAATAAACTAGTCAAACAAAGGTTTATGAATAACAAAGTTACAGAGTACAGAGCAAAAAAATTCTCTTATTGGGAGCATTTTTAGAGCTTTCACCCACATCGATTGGCTTTCATCAGTGGATGGAGTTTGTTCAGACCACTGATGTCTGTCTCCGGTGTTCATTCAGCCTCTTGTTCAGGGTCCTCGCTGTTTCACTGATGTAGTGTTCCAGACAGTCATCACATGTGATGTCATGATGATGTCACACACTACTATAGCCTTCCTCTCAGGAGGGCTCTGTCTTTAGAGTACCAGCAGAGATGCTAAGGTGTTGAATGGTTTGTGGTAAGTACTGTCTCCTTGAGACTTGAAGACTGGTTAGATTTTCTGACAGTTCAGCCATGTAAGAGAGTCCCACTGTAGCTGTGTTTCAACAGCAGGAAATTTCACTAGGGACTAAAAACCTTTTGAGGAACTCAGTTCCTCTTGCATTTCCACAGGAAATTAGGTTCCAGGGAGATTGTTTTACCCCCCAAAAAGTCCCTATTGGGTAGGGCTGAACAATTAATTGAAATATTTCATCAAAATAATACGGCCAAGTGCAATCTCCAAATCGCAGGAGCTGCAATTTTTTGATAAAGGTAAAATGTGTCACAACATACCATTATAAATGAAGCATTGTTGTGCCACAGAAATGCCCTGGTCTACAAATCATATTCCCCAGATGTAAGGGAACATGCTTGTTTGGTACAGACCCCAGCACAAATCACATCACCATTTTTTTTTTTTTCAGTGAAAACGAAATGTAAAAATTACCAATCCCACTAAAATTGTAATTCATATTGCAATATCTGCCAAAATAATTGCATTATGTTTTTTTTTTCTTTTTTGCATATCATTCTGCCCTACTGCTGGGGGGGGGGGGGGGGGGGGGGGGGGGGGGTAATACCCTCCAAAAGTACAGGAACTTTGGAGGTGGGGTTTGCAGGGATGACTGTCACTGTCACAAGTAAAGTTAGACTTTGTTGTCGCACGAGACAGAGAGAGAGAGAGAGAGAGAAAGACAGCAAGGAGAGGGAGCAGCGGTAGAGAGAACAAAGCCAGTGAATGGGAGAAAAAGTATTTTCTGATTGTTTCAAAGCAGTTACATTCTAAAGCACAAATAAATAACCATCAAACACTCAACAGATGATTTACTGTGGAAACAGACTCTATTAGTTTCATTTTCCTCCTCTGCATTTCTCCTTTTCATTCATTCATTACATCCAAGTAATGCAACAGTAAATATAAAGACAACAGGACATATCTGTGTTGTTTTGAATTCGGACTTTATCTACTTGGGCAGGCCGCCCAAGTGGAGCCTATGTATGGGAAATGCTGCAATCTGTTTAAAAATTATTAAAATGAATAACGCAGTGTAACTTTGTGGGTTTCTTTTTCATTGCTCATTAAAATAAATCAATCAAATCAATGTGTTTCCATGATCCTGTAGTTGAAACAATCTAGTTAATTAATTCAGTACCAGCAAATATAACCTATGCTTCCAAACCCTGCATAACCAATTGCATTATCACTTGGCAAAACTCAATGGCTGGAACGCAACAACATGCTACAAAGACGGAGTCTGTGTAGCATGTAAAAAACCCCGCTCTGCCCTGCCTATGTGACACGTTGCATCCGTATCTGATGTATTTCAGCTGTAAAAGGTGTTGACATCATTTAAAAAAAATAAAATGCAGTGCTCTTTTTGTTACACTAAGCAGACTTGGATCGTGTTTGTTGCAGATGTCTTCACAGGTCCAAAATTCTGGATCTGATCAAAAATAAAGCCATGGAAAACCTATTGAAACTGACCTGCGTAAATAATAATGATAAAAAAGAGATCTATCTAAAAAGGACCTGAGGACCTGATCAATATAGACTCAAGCAGAAAGAACAGACTCAAATACAGAAGGAACCCCATCACTGGCAGCAGCATAATGTGCAACCAACTAATGGGCAGCTATAGTAAAAAATAAGATGCACTTCTTGCACTTCCCAGTTCACACTGTTAATTATGATGATTATGACGCAAGGTGTCATCAGAGTTGATAGCAAGTACAATGATCCATTCAGGTATTAGAAATACTGACAAACAGATCTGAGACCTTAGGCAAGAGGAACACCACCCAATCCCCAGTGGGTCTCAGTTACAAGAAAGTGAGTAGATCCATGAAGACCTTTTGTTGCCTGAATGATTGATATTTAATTCCACTAAAATAAAACTGAAAATCAACATTAAGAATAGAACATATGTGTGACATTGACATCATTTAAAGAAAGTTAGTAGTTGTTAATAGTAAGTCTGAATTTATAATATTCCCTTCAGGTATTTTGAGTCAGTTGAATAAGTGGCATGGTTATATGTAATTAGGAAATGCATGTCAAGCTTTAAATAGCTTATGATCGCTTTATGTAACAGAACTGAAATGCCGACAAAGTTATGAAAATCTTTGCCCCAGAGGGCACTCATGTTCCTTCCATATGAGACACAAGGTCCTTGTTTATTTGTACTCTTAAATGACCCTTTGTTTAGAATAATGAATCTGTTTGCAGGCCTCAGGGACCCAATCTGATTTACTTGAGTTACACAGTAGCTAATCGTGTTGATCCCATAGTTAATCTCCACCGGACTTTTAATGGTGAACTTCGTGTTTTGGTACTTCCTGGTAAAGCAAAACAGACTGTAATCACCTCATTGAACTCTGAGTCTACGTAATGAAGTGATGTAAACCACTTCTGGTCAAGTCTTGCCTTGATCTGATCCTTTGATATCACATGTGCAAGTGACATTTAGATGCAGACCTTAGATGATTTTTCTTTTGTCAAAATGAGTAATCAAATTGAATAATCTACCTACAAAGAGGGTTGTTTTTCAGACAAACAAAAAACTCCTAATTTCCTTCAGCAGGTCAGAGGTTTGGTTTCATACCCACTAAGCACTTAATACACGGCAGTGTGCAGGAGTTCAACATTTACTGAAACAAGCACAAAGCTTTTGCAGTATAGTCTTTAGCAAGGCATAAAAATCATGCAAAAAATGTCCTGAAATAGTTCTGGAACTAATTTATTTCACAAAGGTAGCACTTAGAGATAACTACTTTTAAACTTGGTCCTGTATTTACTAGGATATTGTTTGAAATATTTTGATATTATTGCCAATATACCAAAGTTTGGGCACCAATACCCAAACAATGCTTTTTTAGATACCTTATATAAACAAAATAAGAAAGTTTCTTTCTATAAAACCAAACAAAAACCAAAACTGTTACCTATTACATCAATAAGTTAATTAAAACAGAGTGTAAAGACAATAAAATATAAAGTTTTTTACTTATAAAGCTTTATACTTTTTCCTTAACCTCCAATCAGTTGGTAAAAAGTTAAATCATTTCTTGTTTCACTATCTTTCACTAGCTAAAAGTATTAGTATGTAGTAATTAACAGTGTTATTTATTGATGTATTAAATTTTGGCTTGTTTGCGACCCCATACAAAAGCAGCTGTACAAGAACTTATAACAAAAATAAAATATATTTTTGCAAAATTCATATTTAAACAAGGAAGTATGTGATGACAGAGTAAGTACAGAATAAGACAGTAAGACTACAAGTCTGTCCAGACATTCTTTTTTGGTTTTTGACAGAATTTGTTATTCTGTGCTACAGGCACATTTTGGTTGGTACCAAAAAAGTATTGAGGTTCAATACCCACCCCTAGTATTTGCACAGGTTTGAAACATTAGCTGCTTTCACAAGATATATGTTTAGCCCCAAGTTTAGCCTCAGCTTTGCATGTATAGGCGTTTTTGTATTTAGGTGTGTAAAACCATTCGGGCTAACCTTTGCCTTGAGGGAGATGTGGTCTCTGTGATTTCTATTAGCACCCATTTACCACCTGAAACACCCTGGAGCTGTTGGCATTCTCCCCATTAATAGCTAAAGTGGTTTGTGCCTGACCCAGATCAGGCCGAGCAGGATCACATCTGGCCACTGCAGCCGCAGCCTGGTTATACTGGGCAAGTCTGCCTCTCTTTCTCATATTGGACTTTAATTGCATCCAAGCCGTCCAGTAGCCGACAGAGAGGGGTTTCCTCAGGCGCGTCCAGAGAGTTGGCCGGGCAGCAGTGGTTCCATTTAACTAAAGCTAATGTGAATGGCAGAAGAAAAAAAAACAGATGCTCTTATGTACACATGCTGAGGCTCGAACAGACACGCACAAACCAATGCACTCTTACTTGCAGATTTTATGGCTTACAGTAAAAAACAAATATTTCTCTCTGCATGACTCTGACATGAAGAAGAAGAGAAAGGCTTTGGGGGAAATTTCTCTTTAACAGCTGTCAATTCTGAGCTTATATTTCATTTAAAATCTAGTGTAACAATTGTGTAGTGAGCTTGCAGAACCTCAGTTAGTGGCTACATGCTTATGCAAACACATACAACCTTCCTTAATATTGAGCTGATGCATGTAAATGCATTTAATATCTTACTTGCAGTACAATACATTTCTTCAATAACACAGATGAGTTTATCTTGCAGCTCCTTAACGAATCAACTTAAAATCTTCAAAAATTAGGCTTTTTTGTATTGACAATTATATACATGTTATACTTTGGTATGGATGTATACTTTCCCTACTTAATTTCTTCCTTTTTTGTCTTACTTGCTTACTTTCTTACTTCTCTGCCCTCTGCCCTGTCTCCTACACCAACACTGATTCCCATATTGTAGTCCACTGAAAAGCTCATAATGAAGTTCCACTAAAAAGTTCATAACAGTTAATGACAGCACCGGCATCTGATAATTTCTCATCTGTGTTAAGATAAAAGAAATAAACTCCAGTCATCCACTCACCGTCACTGGACGGGGCATTGTCCCCGTCCGGTGAAGCACAAAGATAGACAACAACAGAGCATGTCAGTGGAAGTGGCGATAAGTAGAAGCTGATGTAGCGTGGTGACCCTGCTCAGAGGGCAGTGTTGACTGACGCATAGTGGTGTCGTGTGCAGACTGAAACATGTCAAACAAAGAAATATCTCTTTAACTCTTTCCAGGAGTATAAAGGACAAGAAACCCACCACTAATCAGTTTTCAAACTTTTGTAATCTGTCTGTAGTTATTTGAATTAATCTACCACGAGTACAATACTGTAGAAAACATATAATATTGACACCTGCTGCTTAAATGCTCATTGAAATCCCTTCAATTTATACCAAAAGAGAATAGACAAGCTAAAGGTTTTTTGTTTTTGTTGTGGTTTTTTTTCACTTTGAGGCTCTGGATTGTGCAAAAGATAGATATCTCTCTATCGCTCTTTGTGTTTATTGTGCTGTCAATATCCCATCATATGTAGTGAGACTGCAACTAATGATTACTTTCATTGTTCATTCATCTGACGATTATTTTCTCTAAAACATTTGGTCTATAAAATGTCAGAAAGTAGGACGAAAGTGGGATGTCTTTAAATGTCTTATTTTCTCCAACCAACAGTCCAAAACCAAAAAGGTATTTAGTTTACAATGAAATAAACCATGAAAATAGCCAATCCTCACATTGGAGATGCAGCAACGAGAGAGTAATTGGAAAAGTACTTTCAGGACATTTATGGTTCTATTTCATTTATTTTTGGTAATTTACTTTCCCGTACATCTCTCCCACTTTGGAATGCACAATTCCCTATGGTTCTGTTTGTTAAATATACCTTTGAAAGTGATTTTAGTATGAGTTTATACTTTATGTAGACACAAAGTCACCCTCATTTTTAAAAATCAAATAGATCGCAGTAGTAACTTAGTTAGTCTATCCACTGTCTGTCCTGTTTGTCCATAGGCTGGGACCACACACCTCCGACCCACAGCTGTTTTGGTTTTAGCTCTTACAACCTCTATCAGGCTCATTTGTGGTTCACTGAAACCACCCACTCCCTTCAATGTGGCCCGCTCAGCTGTGGACAAACCCCAGCCTCACACGAACAAACCAGCTACAGGTTTAAATGGATCATTTCCACACTGATATTCACAAACCAAGATCGCTGTGGGAGATTAGATTTAACTCCTTGGCCTCGTTAAGACCAGAGACACATTTGAGTCTAATTTCTTCAGACAAGTTTACAGACATGATGGTTACACCAGGCTTAACCCTCATCAGGCTGTGTGCTTTAAATGGCTTCATTAGAAGGGATGCTGACTAGCCAGCACATGTAAACGTACTATGTACTTTTTGGTAACTGTCTTAAAGCAAATGCATGCATGCTTGGAGGTGATGGAAAAATGGGAGTAATTCTCTGCCTTTTTGTGGCTGGCATCCTAAAACTCTTTAATTCCTAAATTGCCATGTAGGTAACAACATAAACACATGCTTGCTAAGTGAGCAGAACGCTTTAAATGTTAAACTATAGTATGTAATTACAGAGGCTTTGGAGACAAACATAGCAAATATATAAGTATTGTGGTACAGTCATTGGTATCAACACAGGGAATGTAATTTAAGCAAACAATGGAAAAAACAAATCTAAATTCACTGAGCCATTATTATTCCTATTACCTCTTAACCCTTTCTAAATGAGTCTGTGGATGCACCTAGTGTTTTTTTCTCCATTATGGCTTACTGTAAATTCTTGAGTACCAAATCACCTACAAGAGTCTGTGAAAGCTTTGTAAGACCACCAACTTTTAGCTTATAAAAAAGAATTTAGTCCAGTCATCAAGAGATAAAGAAAAACATTTATTTTCACATTTGAGGAGGTGGAGCCAGTAATATTTTGGAATTTGCATTTGATAAATGACTTTTTCATTGTTTCATTGTCTTTTAATTTTTGATTTAGTCAGCGGTGGTGGCTTTAAAATACTACTGGAAACTCTGTGATTAGCAAAATGTTTGTAAAATAATTTTCTATCAACGGACTAATTGATCAACTAAACGACTAACTGTTTCAGCACCACTCTTGCAATTTTGCATTTTCTTTGCAAGGGACTAGAGTTGCAACAATTAGTCGATTAATTGATAAGTTGCCAACTATTAAAGTAATCAGCAACACTTTTGACAATTGTTTTGAGTGACTTTTTAAGGAAAAAAAGTCAAAATTCTCTGATTCCAGCTTCTCAAATGTGATTGTTTTCTGGTTTCGTTGGTCTTCTATGTCAGTAAACTGAATATCTTTGGGTTGTGGACAAAACAAGACATTTGAAGATGTCATCTTGGGCTTTGAGAAACAGTGATCAATGTTTTTCACCATTTTCTGACATTTTATGCACCAAACAACTAATCAATTAATCAGGAAAATCATCAACATTTCATCAATAATGAAAATAATCAGTGTTTTTAGTTGCAGCCTTACTTGGGACTTCTTACTGGTACCAATAAACAAAGAATGTTTTGGACATATGACCCAGCAGATTTCTCACCGGATATCACTTCTTTAAAAAGTGACTCTGCACGCCACTGCTGACGTACCTTCCTCCCTCACATGGCCTCTCAGAGCCTCCATGTAATTATGAGAGGTGTCCCACTCCAGTAGATGACAGCTGAAACAGTTTAGTGCCTCTTTAAAATGAGGGTCAGGGATTTTTTTTTTTTACTGCTGGGCTGTTAGATGACACAAACACCAAAGTGTACAGTAGATGAAAGACACCGACAAGGATTGTACCATTACAACCCATCGTAGGTTTGTACTGATGTTAACCTGTCATTTTCAGAGTCTGCCAACCCGACGCTAGTGAATTAGGTCACAATGTCTGTCGCCTGTGGATGGGAAACAACCAGTATTTTGCATTGTGTTGGATCAGTATTGTAGTTTTGTTTTGTTTTGTTTTGTTTTGTTTTGTTTTTACCACAAACTCGGGTCATATAACCAAAAGCAAAAGTCTCACAAATGGGAAATCTGATGATCTTATATTCATATTTGATGTAGTCAGCTCTGTAATGTTTTTACAGCAGTTGCATTTTTCTGTCATAATAACTCCCAACCTCGTAAGTTGAATGGTTCCATTTTGTGTAGTCATTATCAATAACGTGCCTTCATCCAGAAAACCATGACGGTTAAAGTCAAATAAAGGACAGAAAGCCCACAAACGAATTAACCACAGTGTCGCTTCTGTGTTATTTTCGGAGCAATTCGTTTTGGATATTATTATGCAGACATCCCATCAAGAGCAATATATCTCCAAATGACAGAAGTCTGTGTGAAAACTGGCCACATAAATCTGGGTTTGGTTTGGTGGTTTATAATATTATGAATGACGATTATAGAATAGTGTGTGTCATCAATGAGGCTAAGACCATTTTACCATCCTCAGGATCTTATTAGCAAATTTGACGTTGCACCAAGCAACTTAACATGTAGCTCTCTCCGAAACAAGAGCTAATACAACACTCCTTTCCACAGACAGTTTTTCACCCTCTATCCTTAAACCTGTGGTTATTATTGTAGCCATGATGACGAAGGTTGCCCAACTTAGCAGTAACTTTAACCCACACCATGTTTCTCTAACCTTAATACAATGATCATTTTAACCCAAACCATGATCTTTCCCTAAACCTAACCAGACCTCAACCACAGCTTTGACATATCATAAAATATCATTATTTTTTAACAGTGAATTGTAACAAAAAAGCACAGACAAATGATGTTGTTCTGCCGATTACTGCTCATAGTTGCGCCAGATAAGAAAACACTCCTATGTGTCATTCTGAAGTGCACATGGTCAAACGACGCATTTGGTTGTTTAATTTGGAGGACATTCAATCAACAGTGTATTAGTTTTGAGTATATATAGTTGAAAGCTGTGGTTGTGTCTCAAGGTAGCTGTATCTCTCTATATACACACCTAACCAGGAGAAAACCAAAGGCAGAATGAATGCAAATATACTTTGTGCATTTTTTTTTCTAATGCAGCCTCATACTATGATTTAGGTTAAGTCAGGTGTATATTTCATCAGAATCTTGCTAAACGCAACTTTAAAAGTATATAGTGCTTTCATGACCCCTAAAATGTGTCCTGAATGTTTCTGTCTGCCGCATTCTTTCTTTTATAAATCATACAAGCTTCATTGAGGGACGTCTTATAAGACAGAGCAGCATATTGTCTGTGTGCATATGTCTGGATACAGTACTGTATAAGGAGCCCACTGTTCTTGTAAGCTGTCACGTTCTGAGCAGTAGCCTGTAAGTTCTCCAAGGAATGTCAGTAATTAGCTCAGTAATCACAAGCTTTAGGAAATCCGCAGGAAAACAGACTTTATCGCTGTGTGAAAGTCTTCTGTCTGCACTACTCTGGCTGTCAACAAAGCTTGTTTTATTGTGACATTAAAGCTAGAAACATGTCGGCAGGTTACAGTATGTATGGTGGCTATAACATAGTCTTTGAGGAGGTTTAAGATTCAAATTAATATTGAATATTACCGTATTGGAAAGACAAGAAAATTAAGATAAGAACTCCATTGTCCTTGACTTGTTTCTTCTATCAACAGGTAGACATTAATCAAATGTGAGCATTCCTGACATTCCAAATTATGTAAGCAGTTCAATCACATATGGATAGCCTGATACAGGTAATCCTACAACTTCCAACTCTTTTATGTCGAGGTAGACAGAGACAGGAATGTGGGCAGGTGGCTTTGATAGAAATGTAAAATCCTGGAAGAGCCTTGATAGACAGCACAGAGAGATGTCTATCAACTCCCCTTTGGGTGTCTCTTATAGACATGAGTCATGCTCGAGGGGATTCTGTGTTTTTCTTCTTGACTGCATGAGCGCTTGGTTTTCACCCACCTGGCTGACAACTCACCATGCAATTTCTCAATTTTGTTCGGACTGATTTGAAAAACAAGCTTATTTGTTGTAAGGCCCATTGTTTACAGAGTTTGTAGTCCTCATGGGATTGTTGCAATGTTCTGGAGAACTTTCTCCTGGGTTTTGAGTATAATACATGTGCCAGTTTGTGTCTCAAAGGATATCTGCAATCTCATTGTAAATGAGTGTGTGAAAAGAGAGGACAGAAACAAGGCAGCTCTCAATAGCTACATCAACACAGAGTGTGGTATTTGTGTCAGGACTCCTGTACACGCTAAAAGAAAAAAAAAAAGCAGTGATGAACATAGTCGGGTTTTTACACAAAAGGCTGCAGTGTCAGATGAAACGAGGACAGTGCTTCTCTCACTCTCACAGTTTGTACTCCAACCAGACAAATGTGATTGTAGTGACTCAGCGAGCGGGTGAATTCACACCAACACAAAATACCTCAAACCCTCCCTCACCCCCTCTCTCTAGCTCTGGCAAGCATAAGGGATCTTGAAGAGGGGGCCTGTGTGTGTGTGTGTCCATTATCAAGGCAACCCATCTCCCCTCGGTGCTGAGTGCTTCTCCAAGGTGTACAGTACAGCCAGCCAGGCTGGACAGAGAAAGGACTCTATTCTTCTACCCGTCCTGACTCACAGCAAAAGTGCAGCACTACCTCCAGCTCTGGTTTCTGTGGTCCTTTTGTCTTGCGCCACCGATTGAGGACACAAAATGGGTCTGGAGGGAACCCAACACCGCGCCCTCACGTTTCTCATCGCCCCTGTTGAAACTACAGTCGCAGGAATGAAAAACGGTTTTCATGAGAGATAGAAACACTCAAACAGTTAAATTTGTATTATTATAGACAGCAACTTTTGCATAAAGCAAACTCATAATTCATTTAAACATGCATGTTTTTTTGTACGTACTCACTCAGTGGTGATATCCATCATCATTGACCTGATTCATCACCACTAACCTTTAAATAGGTATTTCCCACTCACACTTGAAACTGTCCCAGGTGGGCTGCCCAGTAAAGCAATGCCATTGACCCAGTAATGTGAGCAGAATGCCTTCCTCTCAGTAGCTTCACTCTGCAAGCATTGGACCAGAATATTACAGAGGCCAACCACAGCGGAGGCTCGTAACTGGAGCTTTTTGGTGAAGGAATGTCGCCGGTAAACACTGATTTGCCATAAGATATGTGTGGTACCAGATCTGACCTTCACTATCAAAGGGATACAGTACCTTTGCAAGATGCCAGTAGCTGAAAGGATTAGTGTTTGTGTGTATCGTATGTGTGACTGCATGTGTTTATAAAAGTCTTTCATTTTCAGTTCTTTATTCTGTATCATACTAAATATACGGCAGTATTTCCGGCCTGATGTCTCCATAAAGCATCACTCAGGTCTGTGTATTCATCCCTGTGATGCCCACACAGATTTACACCCACTTGTGAGTCGGCCTCCTTTACAGGGAGCTTTGTCCTCTTTGACTTTCCCCACTTCCAACTGTCACACAGCATGGCACGGACCCATGGGAGTCTTTTGCAGCCGGAGTGGAAACCTGGGGTCTGGCCTGGCCCTGCAGCCCATTAGTCACTTCTGTAAACCTTGTCCTTGCACCGGCAGGAGCGTGAGACTGGAAGTTTGCCCATCTCTGTTTCTTCTTGGTCTGTTCTTTCCTGGCTCAGCTTTGTCAGCAAGGACTCGACAGCAGAGCAGAACAGACTCAAGTCCAAATTTTATCTCTTGTCAAATGTTTGAGAAGGCAGTATTTCAAACACAGGCGAAGATGTGTACTGTGGAAACAGACGCAAGCCCTGCTTAGAGAAACTTGATTGAGAAGTAACCTCTAGGAAGTGCAGAGGAAACCACTGAAATGCGTACTTAGCATGACAGATTGATACGAAATGAAAATAAGAATCTTATAAACCTTTATAAGTGAGATAAACTTAAAAAAGATGAGAATTTACCACTAAGAAGCTGAAGAAACAAGTTACGTCATAGATAACTGAAACCAATCTGTGCCACCGGGTTATTCCATGTCTCAGCAAGTGATCTTTGCCAGTTGCCAAATTGCACCATCATAACAATTGTCAAATCAAATAAGTATCAGCTAGTATCAGACTTCATCCTTGCAGCAACACAGAGACAAAACACAGGTGTCTCTATCTCAGCTGTTTACATCTCTGTCTCTCACGCAATGCCGGCCTTTAGGGAAGTTTAGTGTGAAAATCTGTCTGCCACAGCTATCTCTAATATTTCACACCTGTGTGTGGAGAGTGAGGGTGGCTGTTTTGCGGTCAACAAGAATACTTTCAGACTTCCTCTTGCTGGATGGAGGTAGTCAGTCTTTGCTGTGAGAGTTCAAAAAGCTTCAGAGCTTCAGTCTTTAGAACAGGTTCTTTGCCCTGCAGACAATTTTAGAGCCGGTGCTTCTGTAGGCATTGACGTTTAGCTCTGAATGATTGCTCATATCAGAGTTTTGTGGATGTACTCCATGTCCAATATTAATATGAGCTGACAGTGTTTTACAAAGGACACATAAGCACTGAATAACAAAAGCAAGAGGTAAGCAGTTCAACAATAATACAGTTCTAATTTGACTGAAATTAGTTGTTTCCCAAGATAACAATCTATTTGACTCTCATGATTTTCTATTCCTACCTAACCTAACAAATCCAGGATTAGGAGAAATGTTTCATTAATTTAAAATGTTTAAAGGAGACATATCATGCTTTTTGTGATTTTTTGTTATTTTTGTACTGTTATGATGTCGGATGTCTATGTTAAACATGGTCAAATGTCCAAAACTCGAGGTGATGTCACGCATGCCTACAAATGGCCGTCTGTTCTGTAGCCTTTGTTGCTAAGGTTGTTGCTATGGTTTTTGCCAAGGTTGCTCCACAAGTTGTTTGCATTGTCCACTGGCATATTTCAGATCGGATTAGGGTTTGAACACATATAGATGTATTTGAGAAGTTTCCTTTTCGAGTAAAGAATGAGAAAAAGAAGTGAAATTCTACTACTACTGTTTGTTTACTTAGCCTTGTTTGTTTACAAGCTGTGGGGCAGCTTCCAGGAATTGACCGATCAGAACAGAGTGGGGCCTTAAAGAGACAGAAGATAAAATAGTCTGTTTCATACAGAGCCTGAACTGAGCGGCTGCATAAAGGGCCAGCACAAGATAAATAAGGAGTTTTTTGAACTGTAACTAAATAAGATATTCCAGTAGAGCCCCAGAATAAGAATATAGACCTGGAAATGTGTATTCGCCCTCTTTAAATACATACACAAGTACATTTCATTGCAGGCTTTGCAGGTTTTTTACCAAAAGTTTTCCCACCACTTGGACTTTCATATTTTGTTGTTTTACAACTTAGAATCACTTAGAGTCACTTCATTAAACTTTTTTTGATGGTTAATTTCAGAAAATGACTCTGTCTTTCTATAATGTTAAAGTGAAAACAAGTTTCTTCAAAATGATCCAAATTTGATTAAACACAAACAGATTTACTGTCTTTACTTTTACAAACCAGCAGTATCTTTGTGGTCTGATTTGGAGTTAAAAAACGTAACTCAATGAAATGTTTTGCTAATTAGAAAACATTAGAGTGGTGTCACATCTGACACCTGACACAACAAAACATCTGATATGGGACACTTTCAGTGTGTCTACAGATTAATTTTGGCATTATACGTTTATATCTGGCCATGTTAGGTACTCTTCCTTGCTATCTTCCCACATGCTCAGGGATGGTATATATATATATATACACATACATATAACATATAACTACTGTCCTCCAATTTACCATTCATCTCCAAAATTCTTGAGAGGGTAGTTGCATCTCAACTCCAGATCTACCATGATAACAACAATCTCTTTGAACAATTCCAATCTGGCTTTTGCCTCAAACATAGCGCAGAAACAGCTGTGGTTCAGATCACCAACAACCTCTTCCATGCAGCTGATTCCGGTCTACAGATGTGGATGACAAACAACTACCTAGAACTAAACAGCAGTAAAACCGAGCTACTCCTCATTGGCACTAAATCTACACTCAGTAAAACTAATATTTGTTCACTCCTCATTGCTGAAGCCATTATACCTGTCTCTACACAGGTTAAGAGTCTTGCTGCTATCCTGGACTGTACCCTCTCTTTCTCCAGTCATATGAACAATGTCTCCTGGATTGCCTTTTTTTCTGCAAAACATCTCCAGACTACACCCTGCTTCTATGCAACACTCCACGGAAGTCTTAGTCAATGCTTTGGTCACGTCACACATTGACTACTGCAATACAATGCAATGCAACCCATTCACTGACTTCACCTCATCCAGAACTCTGCAGCATGGATTTTTACACGCTCCAAGTCCACTGAACATGTCACTCCCCTGCTGATCCCCTGCTTATCTCACAGACCTCCTTCAGACTAGCATTCCCTCTCGCTCCCTGTGGTCTTCATCAGCAGGTCTACTGGCACTACCAGCCATCAACTTCAGCACAGTGGGTGCCAGATTCTTCCACTATGCAGCACCCAAACTACCTTTCCCCTCACATCCGCATCATGGACTCTTACAGAATTCAAAACTGTTCTTAAAACCCATCTTTTTAAACTAACTTACTCACTCTAATTACATCAACTGCATCTTATTTTTTTACATGTAGATCTTATGTTACTGAGCTATGCTCCGTTGTTTATTGCATGTTTTATTGATGATTATACTGATGTTTTATTACTGCTCATTGTTTATTGTATTATTGATCTTATATGATATTAGGTGGCCTTGAGTGTCATGAAAGGCACCTTTGAATAAAATGTATTATTATTATTGTATTATTATTATTATTATTATTATTGTATGGTCATTGCTTGAGCTTGTGATTCTACGGTGATGTTAATGTGCAACTGGGTCATACTGGTACAGATAGTGGAGGTATACTGTATGGGCACAGTGTCTTTGTTGTGGCAGGGATGCTGTGTGTTTGAAGCTGAGTCTGTAACTCGACACAAGGCCAAGGCCAGAAGGAATTAGAGGCCGTCGGATAAACAGAAGCTGTAGAGCAGTAGCAGGGCGTACTCCCTTCAGGAAATTAAAAGCCATTGCTTCTTCCTTCAGTCTCCATATCCTCTCTCATCTGCTGCCAGTCCAGTTAATGAATAGCACACTAATAGCGTCTGGGGTTCTCCTTTTTGCTGTTGACTGTAAAAGACATTCACCTTTATACTTACAGTGTTATATGAAATAAACTGGATATAGTAATTACTGCTATCTCAACACCGTGAAAGAAATCAAAATTGTTTGGAGATATGAAACACTGCTGTTTTTGCACTGGCATAATAACAACCCTGACTTGGTAGTTGTTTACTATAGTTATAGGTGCAGTGTCAAAACCTGAAATCAGTAATTGCTGCAACAAATTGGCTGCCCTATATCATATGAATTACATTATGATGAGTTGATATTCCTTTGAAGGAGTCACAAAAATACTTGTACTACTTGTTTCAGGAAAAAACACCTTTTATTTCAACAAACACCTCATCAGAGTATATCATATATCATATCATGCTTTGTAGAAGTTATGTTACCATTCAATACTTTCAAGTAAAACAGCAGTTAGAGCATCTTTATCAATTGAAATGTGAGGGATTTAAATCAAATTCTTCAGATGTGATGGAACGGCTGAAAAGTGGGAAATGGAGCTGTAGAGAACTGATGGTCTTCACCCACACCCTCCTCATCACATCTTTAGATCAGGAGGAGGAGGAGGAGGTAGTAATGAATAAAACCATGCTCTTTGGAAATGTAAACAAAGTTTTTGTCAATTGACATCCAAACACACTTCTTCTACTATACTATTGCTTTGCTTGCTTGGACACTCACGAGTCAAGTGCAGTTTTATATGATGAAGAGTATTAGTTAAGTGGTCCAAATTACATTTGATTTTGATAAATGTATGTATACGCCCCAGAGTGCAAGATGAGTCATCAAAAAATATTGTAATGCACATTTTACAAGAATTTTGAAATGATTTTTTTTTTTCAAAAATATTCTGCACACAAGAAGAGATTACTTAACAATTAACACAGGGACACAGGATTAGAACTTGAAATTTCAGTTTCTTTAAAAATGCTAAAACAAACTGTCAAAATAAGGTCATTGATGATTGTGGAAACTTACAAGGAAAGTTAAGGAAAAAAAGCAACGTTAGGAAAGAGTTTTAGATCACTTATTTCAATATAATGAGTTAAAGGAGTGGAAAAGATCCAGTGCGTAGACAAGTAAAGCTGCTCTAAATTCTGAACCTTCATTGGATACAGGGTGTTTCTCCATGGAAACCTGCATGACTGCTCTTCTGGGTATACTTTTACATTTCAACATTTTCAATAACAAGCTACACATGAAAAAGAGATTCTATCTCATTGTGGTTAACATCAATAATGGTAGAGTAGCATATTAAAGTCAAGGAGAGCATGTGCTTGGTGTTTCCACACTGCAGAGTGAAAGCAGGCATTTGGCGTACTTCTCAAAGCAATAAAATTGGGAAATAATGGAATTCTGGTCATACACATGGTGTTGCCAACATGGTCCTCTTTGGGTTGTTTTGGAACATTCATCTTTTCGCTATTCAGATAGTTTCTCTGCCTCTCTTGTGTCCAGAAGAGGATGTAGGAAAAACAAACAGTAGTAATGCACAAAGAACACACCAAGCAGATGTGTTGTGGATTCAAGAGGTTAGCAAACATGTATGACACGTCTCGGTTAGCGCCTCAAAAAATGCAGTTGATTAGATTTCAATGCGTGGTTCACATACCTGACACTTGAAAATCATCAACAAATTCTTTACCTTATTATCTTGTTGTTTTCAAATTGTGAATTGCTTTTCATGACCTGTCATTTCATTGACGTAGAGGCATACCAACATGAGAGCAAGGATTTATGACATCTTTATAATGATGTTTGGAGAGAGAGTTTTTTACCTATCGCTATGCGTCAAAGGTGATGAACGTCACTTTTTTCCATCAAAATATTCACTGTCTGTTTGAGTTTACCAGGTGCAGCCGGCTCAGGGGTCAGAGGTCATAGCACATCCTAGTCAGGAATCTCATCACAACTGCCAACAATCACAGGAACTACATTGTTCTCTATGGGGAATTATTTTATGAGGGTTTAAAGAGGGGAATTACACAAAAGTAGTGTAAGTAAGTATTTATTTGGTGTCGTGTCACACCATCTGAGATAATGAAAAGAACGATTTCTCTGTTTTTGCTGATTTAATGATTATTATAGTCCTCAGCGGTTTGGTGTTGTTCAGACAGTCCTGGTTGTTAAAGCAAGTGTCCCAAAACGACTGATTTTTATTTTTTCATACGCATGAAACACTCTCTTCATTTCAGCAGAGTAAAGGAGCTGAAAAAAGGAAACACGCATGGTTCAGTGTGACAAGTTGTGGCCCTTTAGCTTCTAGTTAGAGAGGCTGATCATAAATCATTCAAAAGTTTCTGAATCCATTCGCTACTGAACACCTAAAAATACACCTGTTATCACAAGCTGGGCCTGTGAGAGATATGTGTCCCTGAAAATCAAGTTAGCATGAATTCACTCTGTTTGTCCAAATTAAACTTAGGTTGTTAGATGTAAACTACCCACAGGAGTGAGACATTAAAACTTAAAACTAGAACTTGAAGTTGAAATAGTGGTGAAACTATTAGTTGATTAATCAGTCAGTCAATGCCAAACAGTTTCTGGTCCGAGCTTCTCAAATGTAAAGATTTTCCGCTTTTCACAGTTCTTTTCACAATTGCAAATTCAATATATTTGAGTTTTGGACAGTTGGTTAGACAAAACAAGAGATTTGGAGTTTTTGCCTTGCGCTCTGAGAAAGTGTGATAGGTGTTTATCAGTATTTTATTTTTATTTTTGATTTTTTATACAATGATCAGAATCATAAAAATTATGGTCAGATTTATCAGTAATGATAATAATTGTTAGTTGCAGCTTTAAAGGGAAACACTAAAGAGTCTCCTTAAAAGTAGCAAGAGATCAGGTAACAAATAGGATTGATCAATATTATCTATCTAATATTGTCTTTTGCCTCTTAGACTCCACAGTATCTACAGTATCCTGTTTTTGCACACACACACACACACACACACACACACACGCACACACACACACACACACACATATATATATATATATATATATATATATATATATATATATATATATATATATACATACACACACACATGCTATGCATATATGCTAATTTATATGCTTTAGCCAGTTGAAGCCTCCAATATTCAGATATATCTAGTAATAACAAAGCTGAGTGTCTGTAAAGCAGAGAGCTCAGATGATTCAAGATGTTACATAACTACTGGGGTGATAAAGGCTGATGATTTTAACAATTCTGCTGCCTGCAGCTATTTTTCCTTAAAAACCATAGTGTGCAGGTGTCACTGAGGGTTTATTTTGATCCAACCCTATACATCCAACTAATACTATAATGGGGAGAAAATGCCTTGACTAAACCACATTCCAGACTTATTTTCACCAAGTCTTTATTGTTCAAGAAAATGTTATTTTATTCTTATTTGAGTCCCAAATACTGTATGCACAGGTGGTGTCTTACAGCTCCTGTGCTTACAGATGTGTATGGTGGGTAAAAGTGGCTGTATTCCTCCATCTTAACATAACACTTCAACACCTCAATACACAGCAGCATAAGGCACAAAGGTGTCCAATGACAGATGAAAGGAGTGGGGAGGCCAGTTCAAATGTAGCATTTCAGGTTTGATGTTTGAGGTTTGAGGCCAATTGCGGCAGCTGGTTTTGCAAATGGAACATAGCCTATCCACTTCCCTGGGTGGATTACAGGAACTAAATAAAGCCGTTGTAACTTCAGGGTGGATGGCCTTTGTTCCATTCATCAGCACTTTGCATTAGTCACTACACTTCAAGGCTGATGTTCATATCCTTTTCCTGCAATAGGTGCTTTTTGCAGACCTATTAAAGGTGCTGGGGGTAACTGGGTGGCTCTTTTAAAGCTTTGGTCTGTCATTATTTGAGGAGTGTGTGTGGCAAGTAATCATGGTAGGAACTCGTGACCAGAAGGCTGCCAGTTTGAAGTCCTGGTCTTGTCAGGAAAAGCCGTTGGGCAACAAGACACACCATTGTTTCCATAAATATTCACCACCATGGTGTTTTACAGCAAACTTAAAGCAAACTTTAATCGATAGAGCTAGTAATACTGAAGTAACAATTTGTACATCACAGCATCTTTTAAAACAGCTTTCATCTGTGCAAAATGTGTTGCCTTATTGCCTCCTCAGCTTAGAGCTGCAACAGTTCAGAGCTGAAACTGTTCAATTGAAAATATTGACAATGGTTTCATTTCATTTTTCAAGTAAAAATGCCGACATTTGATGGTTCAAGCGTCTCAAATGTGAGGATATTCTGCTTTTTGATATAGTACATTTATATTTATGGGTGTGGGACTGTTGGTTTGACAAACCAAGCAGTTTGGATACCTCAGGCTACGGGAAATAGTGATGGGACTTTCTCACTATTTTCTGCCTTTGTATTGATTAATCAAGAAGATACTTGGCAGATCAATTGATTGTGAAAATAATTGCTAGTTGCAGTGCTGCCACGATAACTTGTCATTGAGATTATGGGCTTAAAATTACTTTTAAGTTTCTGAATTAGAGGTTTCCAAAAACAACATTGTGATTTTGTGTTATTTGTAGTACAGATTATGTGCCATGTAAAGCCACTATTTTGATTTCCCAAATGTAAGGAAGATATACCATCATTTGAAAAATTGCATATAAACAGGAGACAAACTTCATGAATTTTCTTCAAACTGGTAGGAGTTCTCAATGTGGCACTCACATCCTCACACACAGCTTAAGAGGGCCTGAGAGTAAACATGTGGGTGTTTGTAGACAGGTGGCAGAGATGTGCGAGAACTGCAGCTGGTATTAAGATGTCTAGTCTTTAGTGCTGCCACATTGTAATAATAAATAACCCAAACTGGGCTGTCATTGTTCATAAGCATGTGTTCATAATTGACTTCCTGGATTAAAAAGGACTAAAATTTCATAGCATAGCCCATAAAAGAACAGTGAGTCATCTTACACCTAGTTCATGAAAGGCTCTTAGTGAACATGTTTGAGCACACTGTCTGGAAGGTCTTGCCACAGTAAAAAGCTCTGGTGCACAGGAAAGGATGTTTGTCTTTTCTTAGGATAAACTGAAGAAGAGCTTGGGTTTTTTGCATGAGCAAAGATGTAGCCACCATGGCCAAACACACAAAGACAGACTAACTCACAGAAACTCAAACATCAATAGAACATCTACAGAATGTCAGAGGACGCCACAGTGCAGGGCACATTGTTTCATTGACCAGTGAAATGAAGTTAGTCCAGGTCCAACTTATATTCAGTTTAATTGGGTCGGGTAGGGTATAGTTTCATTGCTGTGGGACTCAGATTTGTGTGTTAATGTCAAATATTCAATCAGAGTGAACTTGTGATCACCTCTGATTGCATGGAGTGTTGTAATTATTGCAGGAGAAAAATATGTTGTTTGATGTGCGATAGAAAGTGTGAACTGTGAGGTATTACCACTCTTTAAGATCCTGCTGCTTGTTAATTGGTGACTCATCAGGTTTTCTGCCAGTTTTGGTGTGGGTCACTTCTGTTTGACCGCATTTTGGATTGGGTCCTTGAGTTCATTTGGATCAGGTCTGACTGTCCTTGGGTCCCTTTTTGATTTCTTACTTGGAAAATATTTCAGATTCAGGAAGGTTTTCCACAAGTCTGTTTCTTCTAAAGTTTCTTCCAAACTTTTGGACCCATGAAGACCTCTACCAGTGATCTATGGGACATCCAGTGCAGAAAGATCACAACATCAACTGTTTTAATGCCAAAGATGGAGACACAAACACTGCAGTCAGCAATAAGGGTATAGATATCAGAAATAAAAAGAATTTCCAGGAGAAATAGATGTGTTGCTGTAAAGGGGTGAACAAAATCTTAAAATAAATTCAGCACTCCTACTTTGCAAAACTTATGATGTTAACATTTTGTTGAGATTTGTGTTAATTCATATATAAGACCAAAGTTTGTGGTGTCACAATGTTGTGTTCTTGTTATTTTGTCCACCAGTGGATCATTTTAGTCACTGTCTCCCAAAGCCATTCAGCCAATGTCAAGGTTTGTGTCAGCCTAATATTTGCTCGACGTGTTGTTTAACCCTCTGCACAGAGGTCAGTGCAGATCACAGAGGGGTCAGGCAGATCAAGCTAAGGAGCAGACGTCTGTGCCACATTCCTCATGTGGCCTTCATCACAGAGACCATGTGTGCCTCTCTGCAGACAGAAAGGACTGAAAGTACAACTCTACTTGTGCCTCGGGGGAACTAGGCAATCATTTTGACTTTGAGCGCATTCAAGCGTTGAGCATTGGGGCTACAGTGGACCTAATGAAAGCCGGGTATCTTTGTGATGTCCTCTGGTTGGAAGAGGCCTACAGTAAGTCTAGTCTGAGTCATACCAGTTTGTTTTTAATCTAAAACATTTATATTTTTCACATCATCTAAACAAACTCTAGAGTTGACTAATGATGAAAAAAATAAAATAGCTCCAATCTGATGTCGGTTTTCGAGACAAACAAAAGCACAGACAAAAATGAGAATTTTAACAACTATTTATTGTCTTGAAGTATGTAACAAAATAATCGCTATGAACAAAAACAGCATTTTGCTTTGTACAACTAAGAAAATGTTTACAGACAAGCAAAACTAATTGTACAAAAATAATGGTAACATTGATACACAATAACAAAAAAAAAGTAAAAACGATAAAGAACAGAACATCCTCACGTCAGTGTGCAAACCGTTTATACAGATGGACACGTGCCCCTTTGTCAGGCAACAAATCCTGATAAATTATTTAAATAGCATTTATCTACACACACGCACACACACACAAATCAACCTCTCACAAACAGCTAAGACAAAACAGAACAATAATTTATCTGCTAAAAACAGCATTGGACATACATGATAAAGCAAAATTATTTATAAAAAAGAAATCTCCCATTTTACTGTCATTTTCACTAGGGTAGAACACGGGATTGGGAGCTCGGTTGTGTTTTTAGATATGAAATGTCATACTATTTACAACTCATGCTACAGTAGCACTGAGATCATTTCAAAGGAATATGAAAAAGTACTTAGGTTGTGTTTTTGTTTGATCAAATTATATAACAGCAATGAGGTAATATTTGTACATCAAAGATTTCCTTTGTTTTTCATCTCTCTCTGAAGAAAAGCCACACAAGTCACATACACTTCATGCTAAGTAGCCCTATCTGAAGAATACCTAATTCACTTTGCACAGCGGGAGATGATAGACACTGACAAGAGCATACATCTTGCTTCTGAAACCTGACTGTACCTTATTTTGGTCAGTTTGCACTGTGATGTTGGATGGATGTTTCTACTTTTTTAAAGTATTCAAATTGCCTTTGCTGCCTACATTGTAGGCAAAAGTCAATAAATTACATGTATTTACATGATCTCTAATTAAAACCTCAAAAGATGAGGGATATAAGTCTCTTCAATGACCAAGGTTTTGATTTGGGATGGGGGAGTATTATGGAGGGAAAACTGCCTTTGAGGTGGTTGGCTCTGGAAATTTTCTATTAAACATAATCCTTGTGTATTTTTTCTTTACTGGTTTGATATGGGAAGATCATCAATTCCATCTCACCCTGAGAGTTGTTTAGTTAACCAGACAACACCAACAAAGCCCATGATACTTGCATGTTTATAATATAGCTAATCTAAACTTAATTTTGGATTTCTTATTTCTGTAGTTCTTCTCTACATGGATTCTTAGGTATATGGGTAAATGTACTTTCTTGTTCCATCCAAGGCCAGACTACCACATACATGCATGAATGCAAACATCCACAACATCATGTTCCCCTTATTTCTAAGGCACTCCTCTCCCAATAGTTTTCTTCAGTCACAAGTCACAACAAAGATTCCTAAAAATATTACTGCTTTCTTCATCCTTTGAGTCCTCAAAAGTTGTATCATTCACAATCTACGTCCTGGTAAAGCAAAGGGAATATTTCATCAGTTTTTGTCTTTGGGATGTCCATCCAGAAGATAAGGTAATAAGGCACACAGGCTGAAGAAGTGACATAGAAGGACAGAGAGAGATGTAAAGGTTTGGAAGTGCATAGTTGTCTATGGGGAGCCGTTCCCGCACAGAGATGAATGAGGTCTTTCAGAGAGCAAGAAAGCAGGGAGAGCTGGGCTAGAAAGGTGTTGGTGTCCTACTGGCAAAGCTAGAGGGCATATTTTCTTTTTTCCCCAGCTCTCCCTGCTCTTGTGGATGCTAAGGGTGGAGGAGAAGGGGCTCTCTGATCCTCAACTGGCAGTCAGCCGGTTGGTGCTCTGCCCAAACCAGCTTCAAGTTACCCTGAGGCTGACCACATGCCCTTCGCCCTGTCCAAGTGTGCGTGATGCAGAAGAAAGAGTTGCGGAGATAAATCGGTCCCTGGACTTTGCATCAGAATACATAAGTTCATACTTTATACAAAAAGGTGCATTCCTCAGAGCTTCCTGCGCCGTGCATTTATGCATCTGTTAAAAGAAAGAGACATAAGGTAAGGAGTTGGACCTCTAGGACATCAATTTTAAGAGCAGAACATCAAATGTTTGCTACGAAGCTGCTTTTGCAATCATATTTTTATTTAATTTTATTTAGATTCTCACCTCTGCATTCATACTTGAGGTCTGAGAAGTATACCATCTCCTGTGAGAAGACAAACAGACCTAGCCTGCCGCCTGCATATGTCTTGTCATAAATGCTACCAGAATCTGCCATGATCTTCTTGCCTTCATACATCACAACTCTGTGGGAATTAAGGAAAAATTAAAGATGGTGAGGTCCAAAGCTTGGAATTTTTACATGTGGAGAGGAAATATCTATGTGGACTAACAAATATCATCTGCTCACCTAATATGTCCTGTTCTTGGTCTGTGGATCAGATGCCATCTGTAGGCGGTGAAATCTTTCCATCCAACATTCTTAGGGTCATGCCAGAGAGTGCGGACCTAAAGCATGCCAAAATAAATAGTCATGTGTTGATCTTTTCATACATCCTTAATCACATATTAAAATATGCATTTGGGGATAGAACCTCTTTATAAAGTCCACCAAATATCTTACCTGTCCTGGTGTATTTCCTGTGTGCCAGAGGGCATTCCTGAGGTGCTCTCCTGGGCCAGTGGTGGAGTTGACCACTTTGATGGAAAGGCCAGAGTAGCCCTGGGCTTTGGTGGGTTTATTTGACCAGTAGGTCTGTGTGATCTGCTTCCACATCACCACATAGAACCTGGAACTAGACTGGTAACCAAACACGAAGCCAGCGTAATCGTCATCCCTCTCGGTGTTGATGAAGAAAGTCCCACTGAAGTCCACTGCATTGAACTCATGGTAACCTAAAGACGTAAAAAAATCAAGTTGGAGAAATTTCACCACTGCAACAGCACAGAAAATTCTGTCCATCTATTCACCATTCTGCAAACAAACGAGAGAAAAATGGTGTTCACTGTGCAGACAATCACACAATCTCTTTTACTTACCAACAGCAATGCCAGGGTCACAGTTGACAGTCTGAACCAGTTCTTTGCCCTGATGACGGACGACCCAGTTAGGATCAATCTGGGAGGTGCCTTTGGGGTCCAGAGGAACCATCTGGAACTTGCGGAAGTCTGTCTGACTAATATCAAAGTTCTCTGGACACACGTCGTAGATGTCAGGCACATTGTCTTGGTCAAAGTCATCTTTGCAAGCATCTCCACGGCCATCACCTGAAAAGTATTTCATAAATATTCATTAATTAGGTTGACCACAGTCTTTTGAAGACCTCTAGCAATGCTGAGCACTGTGTATCAATGTGTTTCTATTTCAGAACCCTTTAGGACAACCTGCATCCTTTCAGGTTGAAGCATGTTCCATTGTGCTCACCATCAGCGTCCAGCTGGTCAGGGTTGTGGGCCAGTCTGCAGTTATCCTTTTCATCGGGGATGCCATCATTGTCATCATCGTGGTCGCAGGCGTCTCCCTTGCCGTCCTTGTCATGGTCAGCCTGGTTGGCGTTGGGGATATACGGGCAGTTGTCCAAGTTGTTCTGGTGTCCATCCTCATCAATGTCCTGGTTGCTGTCACACTTGTCTCCCACACGGTCATCATCTGAATCCACCTGCAATGGTAAAATTTGTTTGCGTAAGTTATGTCTTAATGTATAATTTAAGAGAACTGTGACGCATTAACACGTTAACACAGGTGATTACATTCCACAGTGTTCATTTCCTTTCACCATAGCGTTTCCTGACTGCCCTTGTTCTTTTCATCTCCCCTCTGTTTCTTTCATTAAGGACTTTCCTTAGGCTCCAATCACTCTTTGCTTCTGTAAAGCTGTCAAGCTCAATTTGTCCAAGATCTGTCGGTAGTTTTCATCTACTGTCAATCAAACATCACTCCTCAAGATTCTGTGCTTCTCCAACTCCAATTTGCTTGTTGAGCACTGCCAGCATCTGCAGTGAACAGCGAAGTAATATTAGTCCTACTTGGCAGGACTAGACGCACCTTGCGGCTCTAAGAAATAATAATGGCAGGCAGAATGAATGGAAGGAGATGGGGGAAGGATAAGATAATGGGTAACTGTAAAATCCAAAATTCTTAAATAGGAAATAGGGATAACTCCCTAACTAACTAAGAATAATTTAATAAATAGAAAAACAATTTTTGAAGAAGGCATTTTTGTGCAGTTTTTGTACTCCTTGGAACAGCAAATAACATTGCTGCTTCCATGTCCAGACTTGTTTCTTTGGACCTTTAATTGCACTGTGCAATTCACTCTTAAAGACCGCATCATTGTAGATTTGGAGGCCCTCCTCCTTTCCTCACCCTCATCCTGAGTCTCGTTGTTCAACACATTCCTTTTTCTCAGTGTAGCATGGCACAGGTGGACTGAGCAAGCCTGTCCTGTGGTGTGCCGACAGGGCATGCACACCGCCCAGGGCCAGCCCATTCCTCAGTAATATTCAGCTTAGGGCCTCTTTCCTCACATTAGCCAGCTAACGTCAATGGGCTATTGAAAAGACCCCTAGCCCCCCACCACGCCTTATTGAACTGATGTGCCCTTGAGCTGCACATGGGATTTACTCCACCTTTACATGGTGTGATAAAGCTTAGACAGCTACACAGGGCTAATGACTGAGGCTCTCTCTCTTTCAATTGGAGAGATATATGCTGAGCTATAGAGAAAGGCAGAGAGATGAATGTGGATTATTGTTGAGGAGTGAGGTGGAAGGAAATGGGAAAGGGCAGTGTGTATATGTATGTGTGTGTGTCCACACACCTGATCAGGATTATGTTCCAGGGGGCAGTTATCACACATGTCTCCCACTCCATCCAGATCTGTGTCTCTCTGGTCGACATTGTACACATAGGGACAGTTGTCCTTCTCATTTAGAATGCCTGGGAAATGAATGGACAATGTGTGATTTTAATAAAATATATTACTAAAACAGTATGAGCTCATTTCAGTGCAGACCTAAAAATATAGATGTCCCTAGGATTGTTTTTATTAAAGTTTCCGGTCCTTACCATCTCCATCGATGTCCACAGCGCAGGCATCTCCCTCTTGATTGTTGTCTGTGTCTGTCTGGTCTGGGTTACTGTCGTAGGGGCAGTTGTCACAGCGGTCACCAACGTCATCACGGTCATAATCGGACTGCCTGGGGTTGTAGACGAATGGACAGTTGTCCTGTTGGAGAAAAGAGAAATACAGAGAGTTGAGGATAGGTTTTCAGGTGCAGTCCTTGTCATTTGCCATCAGACTCTAAGTGGATTTATTTATGAGGGAGTGATGTGGGATGAAAAGGTGCTTTATTTTTAGGCCATGTCCCAATTCTAACATTGGGATTAGCGGCACACAGTGCAGCTCCTTCAGACTTGTGCCTCAGTGTTGGAATTTGAGGTTTTGGCTCAGGCCAAGGAGAAACTTTTTCTTTCCTTCTGAGCCTCCCCTCCCCATCCCCCTCTCCACCTGCCTTCTTATTATACAGCATGAATGATGAATGTAAAAGTCACAATCGTAGCTTGCTGGCAGCCAGAGTGAGCAAACACACATACTCACTTGTGCACTGTCATTGCCACATCTGGAGATTTTCACTTACCCTGTCATCAGGAATGCTGTCATTGTCATCATCATTGTCACAAGCATCTCCAATGCCGTCCTTATCATAATCTTCCTGTCCAGAGTTAGGGAGGTTGGGGCAGTTGTCCTGAAAAACAGAAAACACAATCAGACACTCAGAAATGATAATATTCATATAGGTAATTTGATTCTGTAATCTCAGTGTCTTACTGCTTCAGCAATACCTACCTTTTTGCAGTGGTAGGTGGCATTCTCCACGCAAACCAAGTCAGCATTGGGCCATCCATCCAGATCTGTGTCCTCTCCACAGATATGACCATTGCCAGCGTAGCCAGGTTTGCACTCGCAACGATACATGGGATCAGCAAAGTGTCCGAGGTAGTTACAGCGGGCGTTTTTGTTGCAGTTGTGGCTTCCGTCAAGACAGGGATTACGGGGTGTGCACACCTGGAGAGTGAATGAGGGATGAATAGTAATAACAATTAGTAATCAGAATGGCTCTGCATAGTCTAAATTCATGACATTCTGTAGAAAGGCAGACATTCATCAGAGTAAATGAACATTGTCATGCCCTGGGGACACAAGTGTACTTGTACCTTACACAAACTATTTGTGTTATCAGTATCAATTAATGATCAGTCTGATCGACTTGAAAATCTTTCTGTCATCAGTCAGATAAACTCATGAACACATCAGAGCCTTTGCTCTTTTCTGCTCTTATTGGCTTCTTTTTTTGACAAAGACAGGACTGTACTTGCCTGTTTCTTAGCAGCAGCCTGCTCCACACCTCTGCCAAACGGCTGGGGTCCAGAGTAGCGAGAAGGACATGGCAGGCAGTTGTAGCCAGGATCTGTGTTCACACAGCGGTGCGCACCATTAAACTCAAAGCAAGCGTCTGGAACCTCCTTGCACTGTTTTCAGGGTAAAAAGAACAAGAATTCTTATCTGGAGACTGGGCAAATATTACATCAAACATCAAACTTAGCTGACAAAATCAGAATAAAAAGATCTGTGGAATTTTTACCTCATCAACATCTTTACACTTGATACCATTGCCGGTGTAGCCAACTGGGCACTTTCCGCACTTCCAGGAACCATCAGGGGAACTGATGCACTTGGCCCCAGCAAAGCAGGGGTTGGATAGACACCCATCTGAAAACAGCAATGTTCATGCCCATTATCAAGACATCTACAAAATCCAAGGTATTATTTAGTTGTAACCTTTTTTAATCAGGTAAATGACAATGATCTCATAATGAAGGGAGATCTGGGTATATAAACATATAATTCCATAATTTAAAACTTAAAATACAGAAAGAAGCCATAAACAGTAATATAGGATCTAGAAACCCTGCTAATAATCAGAATGCCTCACCAATGGGACAAGCTTTCTTGTTGCACATCTGGGTATCTTTGGTTTCACCAACACACTCTTTGCCACCATATTTTGGTGCAGGGTCATTGCACACACGTTTACGAATCTGGACACCACCTCCACATGTAAGACTGCAGGTATCCCACGGTGACCAGGGTCCCCAGTTGCCATTGACTAAGGAATACAAGGAGGACACATGTTGCATTATTAATTGCTATCCTTGCTGTAGAGATCACAGAAATGCACCCAGGCTGTGAATATCAGATGGTGGGACTTACTGGGGCATGGAGACTTCTGACACTTCTCGGTTTGCCTGCCCTCTCCCTCACAGTCCTTGCCTCCAAGCTGGGGGGTGGGGGAGTTGCAGAGGCGGATACGGGTGATGACACCAGCACCACAGGTGACAGAGCATGATGACCAGGGTGACCAGTGGCTCCAGTTGCCATCCTGCTTGACTGAAAGCCGCAAAAATAGGTCAGAGGTCAGGTATCACGAAGTAAAGCGTTGCACCACTGTGGCACTCAATCATAAAAACCATTATGGCACACAGGCTGGCAAAACTCTATTCAAATAATTATAGTACAATAATAGATAAATTAATCACATTAATCATTAAGGCTGTTTGACATTATCTGTATGTTTGTTTGTGTTTAGTTGATGGATGTATGTTGTGTTAACTCACAGCGCTTGTCACACTCCTGGAGGTAGCATTCGCGGGTCTGCACAGAGGTACCCTCACAGTTGTTATTGATACGGTCGCAAGAGCGCCCACGCTGCTGGATGCCCCGCCCACATGACACGGAACAATGGGTCCATTCAGACCACGGCGACCAGCCGTCCTCTGCATAGTCGCTCGCTGAGCAGGAGGGAGAAGGAGAGAATATGAGAGAGAGGCGAAGAGGGAGACAATAAAAGAGCTATTCCACCAAGGCAGCACCCCTCCACCCCACAAACACCCCCAAGCCTAAATGAAGAAGGAAAGCTTTTAAAGCAGAGGGCTAATAGTGTGGATTTAGCTGGGACTTAGACAGAAAGAAGGCCCTCTGTTGAGAGGAAGGGCAGGGACTGACACTTTGAGAGAAGCTGGGGAAATAGAAAGGCCTACTGTCCCCAGGATACATAGGGATGCCCCATTGACTTATGTTTTCCTAAAGAGGAAACAGATTTTGCAAACATGGTCCTGGGTGTGTAATGACTTCAACAAGTGGCTGAGGTCAGGATGAATGTGGCTCCCGCTGTTTATTTAGGTTTTAGGGAAGCATTGCAGCCAAGCCTGCATAGGTATGAAGAACATGTCACTTCTCTTCATGTAGAAGATGGCTTTACTAAACAGCCAACCAATTTTCCATCCCGCTCTAACCAATTTGGCAAATTACAGCCGTTTCAACTTGAAGATTCAAAGATGTTTTGGAGCACAAAGCACCAATGTTCCAAACACATAAGCACCCTTTCATTTACTCGGATGTTAGTGCAGTTAAATCATCTCTAAATTAACTCTGTTTTCCCTTGAATAGAAACCTTTACATCTAGGGAAATATTTGTGGCTTTTTGTTTTATATGGCAAATAATTTCTCAGTGAATGGAGCAGTGTTTGAATGCTCCATCTGTTGGTTGAAATGTATACATTCTAGCTTACAGAGGCCATTTATACAGTAGCTTATAGTACAGGTTTACATAACTGTAATTACAGTGTACTTCCCTATAGCTGTGCAGATTCTAACAATATGAGTTTGGGTTTAGAGAACAGAAAAGCTTACGTGTTCCACAGCGCGGGCAGCACTCTCCATCAGGAACAGTAGCATTAGCGCAGGGGATCAGAGGGCAGGAGATCTTGCGGCACACAGTAGCAGAGTTCTGCACAAACAGAGAGACAATATTTATGAAAAATTCATTTCAGGTGCTGTATTTATTCCTTATTTTCAAAAGTAACTGAGACACTACTAAACAGTGTCAAGTAGGGTTGATTGTTGTGTAAACTTATTTATACTAGTATGTGTTGCTGGGTGATTTTCATGTCCGTGCAACAAACTCATTAAATTGCCTATTTAACATCTGAGTGTGCACAGATGGCTTTACCAAGCCAGAAAAACTAAAAGGCAGAATTCTGGCTGAGAACGAAGACCCCTGCAGACTACCATCTGCCCACTGGGTCAGGCGAGGGTGGGAATAAGGCCAAACTCCTAATAATGGAAGTTGGTTTCACTGTAGAACCGGACTGGGCACTGAGCCCTAAACAAGTAAAGCCAGCCTGCCAGCACAACCTGTGTGTGTGTGTGCACTGTGAATGACTCAGGGATAACGACTGCCTCTAAGTATGCATGCTAATGCTCTCCCTGCTGGATCTGATAACTTACAGGGGGAAAGGGGGGAAATAGGGACAACTAGTGTACCAGAAGAAGAGGACATCAGGAAATGAAGCCCCTCTGTGAAATGCAGGGATCTTCGCTGCAAAGTATTTTTCACCTGACCCCATCCCTTTTTTCAACTTGTCAGAGCCAAGGTCTTTTCTTAATTATGGCCAATGCATCACTTAAAGTCTGGTCAAGTCCCTCTAGGCCGCACTTCAGTTGAACTTCTGACAACGGGACTCTCATTACAGCTGTAACTGCTGCTGGCTTTCTGCCAGGCCTTCACACTACTAATTACTGACCAGATCAGTTGAGTGGTTTTAAGTGTGTGTGCCTTGGTGTGGTTACATATCACTGTGTGTGTGTGTGTATGTATGTGTGCATGTACAAACAAGTCAGACAATAGAGTGTGTCCCCTCACACGTGTGTCCAAGTGCTCTTAAGACAAATTTCTGTTGTTTTCACAACCTGTCAAGATCTCACCTGACAAGTGCACTCGGTGCAGTCATCAACGGTCCACTCGTCTCTGTTCTTGTGCACGATACCATTGTGAATGCAGACGCCACTGTGAATACCGATGTGGGTCTTAATCAGCTTGTTTTCATCCGTCTGGTATAGGAAAAGCAGACAAAAAAAAAAGTTACAGCACAAGGTCATTTGTTTGTTTTTATACCAAAAATATATATAAAAGATGGTGATATGCAGCACTTCAGTTGAACTTCTGACAACAGAGCTCTCATTACAGCTGTAACTGCTGCTGGCTTTCAGGTAGATTGAGGTAGACAAGTTTATAGGAATTATACAGTGTTAATGCAAAACGAAAACTTTCTTCAAGTTTGGAGAAACTGTTTTAAAAAATAAAATTATGTACTACTAAAAAATGTAGCAGCTACTGATGATTAAGGATGTCATCTAAAGTTTCACTGCAGCTATATTCAGATGTATGGTGCCATTCACTACAAACTGCAACAGGCTCCCTTGTTTTCCAAGTGCTCAAATTATTCTTAACCACGTTTGATTAACAATAAATATAATTTTTTAATTTTTAATTTTAAAGTGCAAAACCTAACAAATACCACCTCTCCTTAGCTGAGTTTACCGTATGTTATTTTGCTGGAGAGCTGTGCACAGGTGGTGACCACACACATCTAAGACACACACAAACACACATAGGCAGACACACATGCAGCAGACAGGGAGACAGTCAAGTGAGTTTGACCCTTACAAGCTGGCGGAGTTCATTGGACAGCTCCTTGACCACCACACCAAGACCCTTGAGCTCCTTAAACATGCTGACCAGGTCCTCACAGGAGAAGCCACAGACCATCTGCAGATCTTCACCAGAGCAAAATAAGAGAGACAGATCATACATATTTGCTTTCTCATTCTATTGTAGTCCTGTCCGTCTCAGATGTGAGTCTGGACATAATACGAAGTCTACTATATGTCAAAGTAACATGCAGCAGTGTTTACCTTTAGACTTATGTCCAGTGTACTCTGTTCTGATGGCTGAAGAGCCATTGAGATTCTCCAGGATCATGGTGTCAGTCGTCATTGCTGAGGATAGAGCAGTACCATAAATCAAATCACATATCTGTACACTCATACATGCACTTAATTTATTAAGTACCACACATCCCATGCCGCTATAAATTATGATGAAAAGCAACACGTTAATTCTCCTGCAGCACAGAGAACATGCTTTGAGACCACAGCAGCCTGAGATATTTGTAAACTGGCATTCCACTGTAACAAGCAGTAAACAGCTTCCCAGAGAGTGTTTTTTGTAGAAATTAGCAGGGAAATTAATTATATACACATGTTTTTGATAAGGACTCGCTGGTGTTTGGCGGTACTTGAGGCAGATGAATGATGAGTAAACACACAAGACGTCTTGATCATAATTACTCACAGCTTTGGCATCCTTTGTTGCGGAGGATGGCATCTAGTGTTGTTCCAAACACAAACCGCACGTTTTGCAGGACCCCCTGTAAGCATCAATGCTCAGTTTAAGCCATAACCTGGTGCAGCAGCAAATAAAACCTCTTATCATTGCATCATAGTGAAAGCATTAAATTAAACGCCATATTCAGTCCTGCTATATGTGCGTATTTTACGCATTTGAACATATTTACGCATTAAACAAAACTGTGGTGACAACGTTAAAAAGATACTTCATCGCTTCGATAAAATCAACATTTCTATTTAACATTCAATTTCCAGTCTAGAGTTCTCACCATAAACCTGTCCTTCACGGCTCCCTTCCCAACCCTGAGCTGCGCGCTGGCAGGGGTCTCCTGCGTCAGGATGCTCTGGATGGGCGCATCCAGCTCTGCGGTGTTCACCTCCTCGCATCCCGCGTACAGCAGCGCCCGGTCCTCCTGCACGAACAACGTGATATTCTTCCAGTGGCCCGTAGCCAGATCCACATCTTCGATGGAAACCACTTGCTGCTTGTTCTCGGTGGCGAAAACTATGTCCAAAGTGTTCGCCTTTCCGTTGGAGACGATCTCAAACACGGGACCGGAGCCATCCTTCTTCTCCACGGTCAGGAGACTTCCCCGGGTCCGTTTGAACTGCTTGAAGTTGAGCAGGAGAAGGAATCCCCTCTCGGCGTGGATGGAATCGATCAGGTCCCTGAAGGCCCTCTCGGGGACCGGGGGGATCAGGCTCGGATTGAGGATCTTGTAGGCGGGGCTGTACGGGTCGTCTCCTTTCACCAGGGAGACGCCGTGGTTCTTCTTGGGGACTTGGATGAGATCAAACAAGTCATACACGCTATTGTCGTCTCGGCTCTCTGCGGGTGAATAATAATAAGCAGTCAGCCTTTGTCTGGCAGGGCACTGGACTTCAGTTGTTTTCACTTTCAATGAATGTGGAGGTTTTTTTTTTTTTTTTTTTTTTTTTAAATTAGCCTCTTTTTTCATTTTTTATCTGAACAGAGAAATAAAGTTTTACAAGTTCAAGTTGAATCTCTCACTTCAGTCAAACTCACCTGCGACTCTCGCACTCTCGCAGGTCCAAAGCATCAATAGTAAAAATATCCCTGTCAACTTCATGGTGCAACACCAGCCCGGCTGCCTGCGACAATCACGACAACAATCTAAAAATTAAGAACATTACTGTCAATGTCAGACAAAACAGATTGATGTTCAACAGGTTGAAAACATAAAAAATGCTTAAACTCGGATCACAAATCAATGAATTTATGCAGCTGCAGCAGGTGAAATAGACGCATTCATTATAACGTAATAATTGTAACTCACCTGCTCAACGAAAACAGCAGACAAAAGTAATAAAATCCTCCAAATATGTAGAAATCCAGCAATAATCCCCAAGAATGGATTTATATTGATTTTTTAAAAAGAAAAAAGTTCCAACGTGAAAAGCAGGGAAATAAAAAATCTTGCGTGTTTTTCTTCTTGATTGAAAACTTGACCCTGCTGGTATCAGCCGCTAAAAAACTCTCTTTTAAGCCGAGGGGGGACAAAGTGCTATTTAAATAGTTTGATGCCATTCCTAAGAAGTGGCCTCGTCCAATCACGGTGAGGGGAGAAAAAGGGACGAGCTTATCCTCTTAGTTCAGAGAGAGAGAGGGGGGGAGAGAAAGAGGGAGAGGGGGGTGGGGTGTGACGAGGGACCAACTTCAGTATGTTGCACTCAGACTTTTAATGGACCAGTGTTTCCTCTCACTGGGTCCATCCATCAGTCCTCAGAGGTATTTTCATCTCAAAGAATCCCATAACGCAGACTACAAACAACAGTAATACTTCTGCAATATTCCACTCGTGTTTCTGTGGTATGCAAAGTGAAAAATGACATAAAGTTATAAAAGTTCACTCCTGTAGTTTTTGTAGTTAGTTTTCCACAAGATCTGTCTTGTTCTATAGTGAGATTGCACCATATGTTTTAATTATAACTATTATAAATAGCTGTAATGATATACTTATAATATTCCCAGTTACAGTGTGCATGTGGTTTTTAATGTTTATCCGCAATCATTTCTTATGCTTTTACGTTATTTGATACTCATATATTTTTACTTGATCTACTATGATACTACTTGATGTCTACACTAATATTCTATATTATTCTATTTCCATGGATTCTGATTTTATTTTGTTTTTATCCTGAAATATATACTATAATTATTGTCGTTCAGACATGTGCTTTTTTTAATTGAGAGAAAGCATATTTTTCTAGGTTTAATAGGTCATATCAGGTCTGAACAGTCGTGAGTTTCAGACACAGATGTCAAATATTATCCTCAGCTGGCTGCAATTCCAGCTCCAGCCGCTAGGAGCCGACGTGAGTTCACTGGAGAGTAGCCTGAGGCAGTTCAAGGTGCTGCTGCACACCTTCACTTGGTGACTTTCACTGGTTTTTGTACAAAAGACTATATATTTAACAAAATCATTAAAATGGTGATATTTAATGCACCATCCTATTTTAAGTCTTTGAAAACAGTGCAAGTGGGAGTATGTCCTTTCTGATTAAGTATCAGTGAGCAAAGCACTGCATTTCTGCCAAAGTAGAAGAATAGATTGATGAAGAAGAAAAAAATACAAATGGGATAAAAGGGATAAATCATGTAGTGGCACTGAAGCATATGGCACTGTGATGAAAAACACATAAATCAATGAAAATAATATAAGCAACACTCAAATAATTTTAAAACAAACAGAAACTATTAAATTCAAGGCAAATCGTCTTTAATTCTTAGTGAAAAAGGCAATTTTGAATTACAATGTGTTGTAGATCAGGGTCACTCCTTAAAAATCTTTGGATCATCTAAACTAAACAGTCAATCACTAAACTGTTTATACTGAATTTTAAAAAATGCTTTACATCTTATTTACAACAAGGTTACATAAATGTTTCTACTGAATATCATGTTTATTTCCAGTTTATTTCTGTTTAGTGAAGAGCACTTCTACTTAAGCTCTGGAAAAAAGCCATACAGACAAATGTAAACCAGTTGACACAGTATCACGCCAACAGAAACAAAGCAGTGATTCTCTGCAAGAGATTCACTTGATTCCTTTCTGTCACTTTATTATCTTTCAGTCTGGCTGCTACTGGCTCCACTTGTAGTTGTAGGAAATACAGTGACATCACATCCATCCGTTATTTATCAGTCGGCATCATAATATTTACCCTTTCAACCCCTCTACTCAACAGAAATATGAGAAAGGAGACATTTATTATAACAAGAAAGCGAGAGTGTTCCTTCTCCTCTGCTGTGTAAAACAGGCAGTGTTTTGACTACCTGTCGATGGAAGACAGATCTACCTTTGACAGAGAATTTGCCATTCACAGTGACAGAGAAATGCAAGCGTATTTGGCTGCACAAAGAAGTGTAATTTATCTACTCGATGCGTAAGACACATGCCTTTATATATAATGTGACAGGCTTCAATGCTACGAATGAATTTAACACACAGGTGTGTAGCAGTGTAGAAGGTCCCTGTGATGGAGCTGAAAGCTGGTTTAGGAGTCTGGGGATTTAACCTGTACCCTGAGGGGTCCTGAGGTCAGAGCTGAGCTGACTCTTCTGGTGCCTGCAAGTCTCAGTCTCAGATCAGGACACCTGATGGAGACTGTAGGTAGCTTGTTTCAGCCTGCGTAGGACACACTGTTGTTGCCTCAGGTGCCAAGACAATTGATTGTCTACAGCAATACGAAAATATATACTGGTAAAGATTTGTCAGTGTGCATAGGTGTTAACCAGAGTGAGCAAATGGACTGACTCGTGTTTGAGTGACGCACAATTTGGGAGTTTTTTAAGTTCATTTAAGACACATGTTAATGTTAGTTTGGTTGTTTTTTTGTGAGCTTGGCCTCTGAAGAAGAAAGCATATGCAGAAAAAATGTGTTGCTGTTTTTGGCAGAAGAAATTATTAATAAAAGGATCAAGGAAGTATTTGTATGTGCGTTGCCACACACATTCACCACAGACCACTGGTGTGTAAAAGGGTGCATGTGCAGTAAACATGTGCACATGAACACAACACATCCTCCTCTTTTTACCCTCCTCTCCTTTCTTGTTTTTGTTCCAAAGAGGAGGAGAGGAGAAGAAAGGAGAGAAGAAACAAGGAGAGGAGAGGACAGGAGAGGAGAAGAGAAGAGAAGGAGAAACAAGGAGGGGAGAGGAGAGAAAGGAGAGGGGAGGAGAAACAGAGAGGTGAAATAAGGAGAGGAGAGGAGAAACAAAGAAGAAACAAGGACATAAGAGACAAAGAGAGGAGAGGAGAAACAGAGGAGAAACAAAGAGAGGAGAAACAGGGAGAGGAGAGGAGAGACAACCACAGTTGTTGAGAACTACACTATATACTTGCACATACATGTCATCTCACTGCCGAGTGACTATGCTCCTCTGGACCCACGTGCAGGAAATCATTTTATGACATCTAACAAAACTTTGCATAACCCCTGTCTGCCTTCTTGTAGCTGAGGTTCAGCATCTTGACAGGTCCTGACATGACCCCACCAGGCCTGCACCTTGGCTCTTACCCAAATATTGGACACACCTTGCTAAGTCATCCAGGGTTTTCTCGTAATGTAACGTCATGAAGCTGATGATTAAATGGTATAGTATATAGAAAGATGCCCCAACTAGTCACATCCAAAGTCCAATTTCCAGTCATCTTGTGGGCTTCATGCATACTTGAACTCTTGAACTTGAACTTCATGAGCATCATAAAAGCAGGAATTTTTTCCATGCTGTATTTCTGTAATTTGTCTTTCTTGTTCTATTCTGTACACGCAACATCTATTGCATATCTGTTCTTCCTGGGAGAGAGATCCCTACTTTGTTGCTCTTCCTGAGGTTTCTTCCATTTTCTTCCCATTAAAGCTTTTTAGGGAGTTTATCCTTATTCGCATCCAGGGTCTAAGGATAGAGGATGTTGTATGGCTGGACAGATTGTGATTTATGATAATGGGCTGTACAAATAAAGTTGACTTGACTTGAATAATTGACTGTGCTGTAGTTATCCAGTTAATTTTTTGTTCCAGATGACAGGAAATGATAGATGATCTGATGATGAACTCATCATTGGTTTATGAGATATAATGTAAGCTGATCATGGCTGATTATTCACAGGGGTCACTCATTTGTGACAATAAAGTTCTAGTCCATAATTTACTATTACTGTTAATGTGAGATCAAAAGAAGAGCAAGAAGTGAATGATATCAAGTTTCAGTGAGTTTAAACTCTTTAAAAAACTTTCCCATGATGTTGCTTGTATTGTAACACTCTTGCAATCTGCGACCACAAGCCGGAGGGATCATAGCCCACTAAACTTATTCCCATGTCCTGCTTGCAAGTACAACTAAGAGGATGACTAAGAATTTTTCCCAGTCAGCCGCTCGTATTTACAGTAAATCCAATATGGCGTGAACTTGGTGTTGGGGGGTGATGGAGGATGTGGGGGGCAGAGATTCTGTGTCAGGGCAGATCAGGGTTTGGGAGCAAACAGGAACATTTTCTTGTTGGAGGAAAATGTTACTTTGTCCAAAAATTACATTATTATAGGGGCATTTTTTAAAATTTCCATATTGGTTATTTTTCAAACAAAAGTTTCCAGTCTCTCAAATGTGAGCATTTAGGATTTTAGGATTTAGGATTTAGCATTTTCCCCTCCCATCCCCTCTATGATGAGATAGTGAAGATGAAGAGCACATTCACATTCAGATTCATCCCTCCTCAGCACACTACAAAGCACCTTGGCCAGTCCTCTGTGCCAGTAGCCATCAGGCTCCACAACCAAGACTTTAAGACTTCTTGACTTTTAAATACTGAATCCTGCACAGACTCTGGTGCACTTGCACATTGACTCATATACTCATTATATAGTCATTCATTCATATATTCATTCATATTTGTATAGGTTGGTTTATATGGTACACTATTTATTGATAGACTGTGCATATATTCACTCACTCAGGGGTCCAGTGCAGATATCTAGGGCCAGCAGCTCAGTGTTTTACTTTATTTAAATTTTTATTCATATTTTTATTCTTTATTCTTATTATCTTTGCCTCTGGACTCTTACCTGGACCTCTCCTGTGTTTCATTCTCATTGCTGTTGCTGTTATGACACCTGAATTTCCCTCCAGGGATTAATAAAGGTTTATTTTATCTTATCTTATCTTATCTTATTTCCTACTTTCTCTTTTATACGTATATCATTGTAAATTGATATCTTTGGGTTTATTACTGTCTGGCAGAAGTCTGGCAAAACAAGCAATTTGAAGATGTCATTTTAAAAATTGTCTCATCGTATAGTGCCATGGCCATGAGGATTTACTTGACATAAGTTTTGTCATCTGCCCTTGCCAGTGACGGCTGGATTTATGACTGTATGTGCTGACTAATGTGTGAAGACCATCCATGTATGCAGACACCCAATGTAGTGTCAGCAGAACATGTTGGTGTCCGTGTTCATTTTGAAGTATATTTGGCCCTTAATTCATTATCAATTAATACCAAAAATGTTTTGGTTCCAGCCTCCCAGGTGTGAGGATTTCCTGCTTTTCATTGCTTTATATCTTAACTGTTGGTTGAAGAAAACGAGCAATATGCATTTATTTTACTATTATCTGACATATAAAATCCATGAATCAGAAAAATACTTGTAAATAATAAAACCAATCATTGATTGCAGGCCCACGGTGGAGTGATCATACACGTGAATGTGTACAGAAGTGCTGGTGTGTCAGTTTGTTATTGTGCTGGAGTGTTTCACCTGAGAAAAACTCTGCCTGAGGTCATACCCTCCCATGGAAGATTACTGCTGCTATTGCTCCATACTCAATACAACACCCAGCCAGCCAGCCAGCCAGACAGACAGACAGACACACACACTACCAACCCTTCTGCTTATTTACGGTGATTACCCAGCACAAAGCACCCAAACACACAGCTTCAATGGCCAAATGATGCAATTATACATATGCACGTCAGCAATGGCACCTTTTAAAAAACTTTGCTCTTATCAAAATGATTGGCTGGTTAATACAAAAACTTGTGAGGCATTCATAATTTATATCACTTTTTGATTGAAAACACTGAACGTTCTGGTTTAAAATTTCAAACAATTAAGTGACCGTTTGCACTTTGAGCCCATACGGGACAGACGCAATTAGATCTGATGCATTCTTGTGCTCAAAATCCATTTTCCGGCGATGCAGACCCACAGTTGACCACCTGTGTGCGTCTTTCATTGAGCCCCCTCCCTACTCTCACTAATTCCTAATAAACTACTCATTGGAGTGTTCACCCATGACATTACTGTGCCCGAGCCAGGACCATTAGCCGGGTCCTACACACGGGAAAAGACACTGGTTGCCAGAGGCTCAGCCACTCAGTGATTTCTAAATATCTAATAGTGTCTAGGAATGTACTCTTGATCCAGTTCCATCTTCAGCCTATTAGGAGGTCACGCTGTGCCAGCTTCTTTTCATGGGCGTCCATGGACAATGTAATTTGCATTCCAGAGCTCAGCGGGATGGGGAAAAAAGATGTTTGGGTGTTCTGAATCATCTGATATAATTGCTGCTGAGAGCGTAACTGCCGATTCTATTTAATTCTAATCGGGCCTCTAGTGAAATGTTTTCCCCAAATTTGGCGAATTAATACAGCGACCTGTCTTGACCATTAGCGATGTCGCAGCTGTTAACCAGCTGTTTACTGCTAAAAAAAGATACTTACAACAGTGGAGTTTCACAGGCGGCAGGACAGGAATGACAATTTATAATCAGTTGGCTGCGCAGTCGACTACAGTATACACTGAATGTGTTAAATATTGGGGACACATGCTCTTTTCTTATTAAGTTCAGTGATGTTGAGGATCCACAACCCTCACTGATTTCACCTGTTAATAAATTCTGTATTTTCCTTATTAAAGCAACCCAAAAGGAGGAGATGGAGATACATTTTGAAGCTTTGAGACGTTTTTTCTTTTATTTCAATCAGCACCTTTCACCTTTTGTTCATAGACTCTTTAGATACTGTAAGCCGCATCTTTTTAAACAGTTGAACTCCTCCTTTCAGAGTGTATAGCCATGTTAGCAGCTCTGTGAGGCTGTAAAGTGATGCTTTCAGGGAAATGCTAATGTAAACATGCTACAATGCTCACAATGACAGTACTGGTATACTGATGTTTAGCAGGTATAATGTTTACCATGTTTCCCCTTGTCATTAATAAACTCATAAACTCACCCCCCTCATTGCCCCACTTCCATCAACAGCCAGCCAGTGGAGAAGATGGAGAGCTTTAAGTACCTCGGCATAATCCTGGACAATAAACTGAGCTTTGATCACTGCATCACAGACATCCATAAACGCTGCCAACAAAGACTCTCTGCCATCCGCAAACTAAGGGTTCACTCAGTCAAACCCCACCTCCTGCTCCTTCTCTAGCAAATTATTATTGAACCCATCCTCCTGTACTGTGCCACCTGCTATTTCACCATGCTCACCCTCACCAATAGAAACAAGCTCCTGAAAAATTACCACCATATCTTCTAAAAATAATTGGCCTCCCCTCTCCCAAACTGCCAGCCCTCATTGACACTGCCACCACTCGCAGAGCACTGACCATAGCACATGACCTCTGCCACCCCATCAACCCATGCTACACCCTCCTCCCCTCTGGCTACAGATACAGACAACCTGCAAAAAACACGCTTTGGGAGGAGTTTTGTGTCCTCAGCTATCACTGCCTTAAATGGTTTGGGAACACTGTACTTGAGACTTGTGTTGTTGTGATGTTTTTGCTTGTTTATACCCTGTTTTGAGTGTTACTGGAATCTAATCTAATGATGAGAATCTAGTTTTGCAAATTATTAATATTAGACTAACTGGGATTTTAACCTGATGATGTCCTGAGATAAAAAGTAAAGGAATCACCCAAGTTTTTACAACTCATCCTAAAGGGGATATCAATCATACAATAGTTGTTGACCTTTCATTCAAAATCACAAATATCAACCTCGTAGTGGCGCTAGAGTAAAGTCAGGAGATCACCAAATACTGAAGGATTCATCCTCTGTGGACCATGAAAGTCTGCACAAAACTTCATGGCAATTCATATAATATTTGTCGAGTCATCCCTAGAGCCATGTTGACGTGAGACTGACTAAAATATCCAATCAACCAACTTTGATGGTGTAGCTTTGTCTGTTTCTGAGAGTAACTATTATTGTTCAACCTGGTCCTGGACTGCAGATGAAAAGAAGATAAAGGAGTAAATCAATAGATAAAAGAGAGTATAAATTGCCTAGGATGATGAAAACATGACAGTTTTTTGACATTTTGAAGTTGTCTGAGCTTGTTTGCTGAGGCATCAACACTACATGCATTATCACTGGTGGAAAATCACATATCCTCAGGCTCAGTACTGGAGCATATGATGCATTCCCCACCCTCCTCTTACATACATATACACACATGCACACACACTCACACACACACGCTGGGAAGTTTAAGGGCATGATTTCTTTTGTTACCATAGACATAATTTTTAGGGAATTTCAAACATTGGCCGTACTTTACGGCTCCACACACATTCCTCCGATAAACAAACACAAACTTTTGTGACCTGGGCAAAAGCAGCAATAAACAGCTGTCAGCCAGCCTTATTTGGAGATATAGAGAGGTCACCTGCCATGTCCACATTCTCAGCATGCCTCTGCAGTGTACATAAATATCCTGGGAGCCTTGTTCCATATGCCTTGCCTGTTTATCTGTCAAAGAGCCGGACAGAAATCACTCTGATTGCCTCTCAGCTCACTCAACACAACAAGAGGCACTACAATACCCCTCCTTGTCCTGCGTCATCAGTGAAAGCAAATCTGAGCTCATCAAGTGTGTTTTCACATCACAGGTTCTGATGGAATTTTATAAAAGGCCTGCCATGTTTACCAGCGGCATAGTAAGAAACAACTTTTAACTCTGCTTTCCTGCACAATTTGGAGCAACGTAAATGTTGCTTTGTCCTGAAGCTCATTCTTAGACAGTGTAAAAAAACAGAAATGCAGTGTTGAAACAGAGACAAGAGGGGGGCATGGACAAAAGGGAGGATTGGTCCAGACCTGCACAGCCAATATCGAGCAACACACAATTAGATGAGTGTCTCACATGCCAGCAGTTACGGGTGTGGATCAGGACCTGGCAACGACATGCAAAGTCAGAAATAGCCTCTCAGCGAGGGCTTGTTTGTACACCACTTGCAGGTACGGGCACTCCACACCCTGGCAAGGCACTATCTTCTCATCCGAACATCCCTGGATTGTTTACATCAGGTGTAATGGTTTTACTGAAGGATATGCACCACACCTCATTTGTCTTATATACTCCGGTTTGAACCAGCTTGAAGCTGTTGGTTCTACCTGGGTGACTGAAATCGTCATAGTGGTCGTCAGGCTTAACTGGGCACCAGTTTGACCAGCAGATTTGGCACTTTTTGCGATATTACTGCCCATTTTGGGGTATTGAATATTTTCACTCACTTTAATGATTTTATTCCACTTGATAGTTAACATCTCAACCACCCATTTTCTTTACCCTAAAAAATGATTTCTCTACCCTTACTATTTACCCCTGAATTCATTTTTGTAACACTACCTTTTTACCAACTTTTCCTGCGACCCCTTCGTGACCTCCCCTGAGGGTCACAGCCACCAGGTTAAGAGGCTCTGAGTGAGACGGCATCCTTCAGCAACTATTTAGTGCATGAATGAGCAAATGACGGTTCAATGAATCCTCCAACCACCTGCTCACTCAGGAGCTGCTCGTTGTAAGACATTCATGTCCCAGCAGTTATTCCAACGAAGTGAATTACAAAATATGTTGTTGGTGATTGTCTTTCCAACTGACAGATATGAGCATGTTCTCATCAGATGCTCCAGTTGACAGAAAAACATCATTTGTTTGCCCTTCAAAACTGTTACATGTGACCACTGAATGATATCATATCATATGACTGCTGAATGCTCCCTGCTGCCGCCTCTATTTTAAACGCTTGGTTAGGTTTAGGTACAAATTGACTTGGTTAAGGTGAGGCAACGATTGTAGTTTGGGTTATTTTCAGTGATAAAAAAACAACTTGGTTGAAATTGACTGTTGGTGGGAAACAGGATGTGAGCAGCGAGGGTCAGTGTATGTGTTGTTGAGTTTGTTTGTTCCTGACAGACAAGTAGCCTAATAATTCACACAGCTATTAAAGGTCCTTGTCTGTGAACATATACAGTAGGTCATCTCAGTCATTTAAACAAATGACTCATCATTAATTCTTGTAATGACAGTCCCAGTCATCCTGACAGATAGGATGTTGGACTGAAAAGCAGCTTCTAGTAAGTGATCTGGATAATGGCCATTTTATATTGCAATATTAATACAGCATATATTGTATTCTCATAGTTTTTCTGGACAGTCAATTGACAAATCTTTTATTCACAAAATAACCAGTCATGAATGTAAATTTTTGTCTAATCCAGTGAATTGATTACCTGATAAATCAAGATACTTCAGATATTACATGCATGGATTCCTTGTTATAAAGGGCATGGAAAAATCTGATAGATTTTTGTCATCTCACTGTATACATTATCGTAACATCCAACCCTATAGCTGCTACCTACATAATTTTGTAAAATGAAAGATATATGTAAGATATATCAGTTCAAAATAGTTTTCACAACTATTTAACGTGATATCTTTACCTCCTTTAATACTATACTGTATAGTTGAAGTTAAGTGTTGAATGGTGGATGGCAATGTTCAAAAAGAAGTGACGTCCAAACTCTGTCTGTATGACATGCAAGTTTAATGTTATCCCAAACAGGCATTACATGTTCACAACATAGCATGGTTAAAAACATTTAAAACCAAGATGAGATGATATCAACATAATGTTTTCCTAACATCTGAGAGCAATACAGCGAAGAATTTTAGACAAATATGCCTAAACTTTTATATGCTGTGCTGTGTTTCCGCTTTGTATTTCCACTATACGTGCAAACTGTCACCATCCATTCAATGTCAAGATGTTTGCTAGCTGGAGGCAACATCCTGACTGTCATGTTACTTCATGTTATCAGTCGGAGCGCAGATTCAGTGGGACAGTAGAGGTTACGTGTACATGTTCTGGAGTCTAATGTCTTTACAAAAGGTTTATGCGCGGAAGGTTTCTGACGCTGAGAACCTCTCAGTGTATTTGGTCTCAGAGGGAGAAATCCTTTGTTTACTAAATCCGTCTGACAAAACAGATGTTAAAATGTCTGTCACGCAGACATTCATTCAAGTGTTTATTTAAAGCTTCCCTATTTGTAGTTTCATGTTTGGTATTTTATCCTCTGGCTTTAGCATAAAAACGGTGCTTGATATAGGCTACCTGTTTCCAAAGTTGTTGTTTTTGTACTGACTAGACTTATTCAGACTTATTCTGTAGGGACAGTTTTAAAGATTTTGACAGACTTTAGGAAGCAGCTATTCTCTTTCACATCTGTGACTTTTAAACAGCATGGAAAATCGAACAAAAGCTATCATGTTGGAAAACATCCAGGCTTAAGCTAAAAAGATTAAGCAGAGGTCTCCGGTCCCCATTACAAGCATTTAAGAAAACCTGCAGCTTATTCAGTGGCTTTTAAGCTTATTAAATTTAATAAACCACTTATGGATAATGTTATAAGTTAGTTGACATCATATAGTAATACTGAAGGAAAGGACGTTTCCTTCCTCCTCTTTGTACAGCTGCTACAGGGCTTAATGAGCCCTCCATAGTCCGCACCCCTCCGGGCTACTTCAGGTTCTTTCAGTGCCAGAATTAAATAACCATTCAGATTCCTCTTACTATTTTCATATATGTTCTATACACGTTTTTAAATGTTGTTTTTGTTTTACCATATCGATGGCCGGAGAGCAAAACCTCTTATCTGAAAAATGCACTTTTTTGAGGAAACTTGTTTATAAAAAACTTGTTTTCTTGCAGAATGCTATTTGTTAGGGATACCCAATACATAATACACTGTTTTTGGACTATAATACTATATTTTGTGGTATTGTTTACTGTATGTTTATATGGTTATTACGGAATTGTTAACACATAATATAGTAATATAGTACAAAAACAGTGTATTATGTATTGGGTTTGCTTAACAAATAGCATTCTGCAAGAAAGTTTTTTTTTAGGTTTTCTCAAAAAAGTGCATTTTTCAGATCGGAGGATTTGCTCTTCAGCCAATAATATGTGAAAGGCTCTACAGCTATCCGAAGCTTTAAAACCGTAGACTGTATGTAAAGATGGATGCTCAATCATTCATTTTACTGATAAGTTTGTTTTTGATTCATTATGAGATATTGTATTCATTTGAGAATATAAAAAGGGTGTGTGATGTCATGATCGACAGCTGTGACTGACAGCCGAGCCGAGTGACCATAGCAGCTTCTGAAGTAAGACGCTAACTTACATTTTCCTTTGTAGTGGGCAACTGTGTTACTGAATTACTCTGAAAGTGTTGTTTCTTTAATGTAAAAGAGGTTAAAGAATCAAAGTACTTAATTCTCTTCTTCATGTTTATTTTTGTGAGACAATGTTTGCAGAAAAAAATCCTGCAGGAAATATTAAACTCTACTTGAACATTGACAGACTTTATCAACAGTGAAGGAAAGCTATGACAGTAACAGCCTATCCTCACTAGAAAAACTACGGTATAGGTCAAAAATTCAGCCATCAAATATGACCTATAGTTGCATTTGAGTGACAATAATAATAAGTAATAATAATAATTATGACCTGGAGAAGTGACAGTTCAGATAACATATAAGGTGACAAATGTTCAGGAAGCAGTTTGGGTGGATGGCTAGATAGATGGTCAAAAGTGGACTTAGCTGCAGGAGACTGCTGTTCGCTTCCAGCTTCCAACTAGGAGTGTCATGCTTAAAACCACTAGTTGGGACAGTTTTTGAGAATTATAACCATTATAGTGTTTACTGTTGCTGTGATGACGAACATCACCCAATAAAAAGTTCCTTATTTTGGCCAAATGTAACATGTTTTTTCATATTAGTCCAAGGAGTGTGATAAATGATTCTTAATGATCTAATTTTGAGATCCTCTAGAGTCACAGTTGATACAAACCAGGCTTGTGTTGATGACTCTGTTGATGAAGTTGCCGAGCAACAGCGGGATACAGGGAGTGAGTGGGATGGACTTCAGGGTAAGACGGGGAGCTGTTTCAGGGTTATGACTGCAGAGAAAAGGACATGAACCCAAAGAGATAAGCTGGGATGTTGACATGCACACAGTCCAGCCTTGTCTTGTCTCAAGGATTATAACTCAGCGAACACCGTAGTTCAACAAACTCAAATCATTCTTGATAATGTCTGTTTACTTTAAAAGCTAAAGAGTTGTCAAAAATACCTATCATACAAACTTTTTAACAGGCAAGCAGGATGCAAGAAAGGCACAGGTAGCAATGCCGAAATGTTTTGTTGATTAAACAATTAACATTTATTAAGTCATTTTCAAGCCAAAATGCTCTCTTCTCTTTTCTGCTTCACAAATGTCTGAATTTAGTGCCTTTCTCAGTTTCATAACAAAATACCTACATAAAACAAGCAATCTGATGTGTTCTGATGAGCATTTCCACATTTCATAGACTAAAAACGAAAATATATCATTAATGAAGAGAATCATTAATTGGTTGCTAAAATTTTACAATATCTCAAAACTACAACTTCCTGTGATATCATTATCGTAAGATCATAATATGGTGCTCATATTTAGAATTAAAAGCCCTATGTCCTGATTTCATTAAATCATTTTGACATATTAAACATTTCTTTCTTGGGAGGTAATTGAGAAACTCTTAAACTCTTGATGTTATTATTCCGTCTTAAGCACGTGAGTGTACAGTGCAGTTCTCAGAACTCTGATGCTGTTGTCAATCGTCCATTTTTAAGCTCCTTAGCATATCTGGGTCACTGAGAACATGTCAGGCAATGTCAGACGTTTTACTTTCATCTGGTGCAACCCCCCTGAGGATATGTTGTGACACCAAAATGGATGTTTCTGTTGATACTTTGTTTTTACAAGTACTCACCTGACTATGACACAATGATATGTGACAGCAGTTCGTGTTTTCAGGAGACGGTGAGGCTTCAAAATCCATGTTTTTAAGGCAATAAATCTTTTCAATGACTTGTTTGTTGTATCAGCTCATCATGTTCTTTTTCAAATGCATGAAAACTGGAGTTGAAACGTCTTTTTTTCTCTCTGTCCTTTTCTCTGTCCTCATGGTCAGTCTTGACACAGCTACTCTAGCGATGCTCTGACCTCTCGTGTGAAGCACAAACAACGCCACCTGTCATGGTTGCATTCCCCGTCTTTCAACCCATATCAACATTTCTGCAGGCCAGTCTCACAGTCCTTTAGGTCATGAGTTCAGTGTGTCAGTCTCAACACTATGATGAGTGGAACCAGCAAAGGTTATAACACGTCAGACTTGTGTTCTTGCACCACAACGAGAACTGTGTACCCAGCTGCTGAGAGAAGAGCAACCGGGATAGAAAATGGGGAAGGTGGACATGCACGCACATGGTTGTCAGAAGAACCATCTTTCATATATTATGGTGGGATGGTTTCATTTATTCACCAGTACCATAAATGTTCAGCAGCGATTCATTTCAGACAGATAAAAGCATCGCATCATAAAATGCAGCCCTCTTAATTTATTATCCCCTCTGTTGACACAGTGGGGGTCCTGATGCAGAGGGCTCCGGTAAAAAATGCAGGGTCGTCTGGCAAAAAGGTTAAACCTCTAATCCAACCCTTTGACGCAATCTAAAACATCATCCAGCAAAGCACTGCACTGGCCAATCAAACACACATATTACTGATTGAACACCCTGTATTCAGTTTAATTCTACTGTTTCCAGAGTAAGGGTTGGGGTATCAAACATACTTTTTTATAACTGACCAAAATGCGTTTTCGGCACCAAGTTTAGAAAACTGTCAAGTACTGAAAGCTGGCATTGAATACTTGGTCAGATTCTCAAATTTGATTATTTAATGTTTGATAAGGCAGTTGGCGATTTAAATAATAATTTTGACATTTTTAAATTTTTATTTATTTACAATATCTTGTATGGCTGCTTGTGAATGAAAATACTGAAGAAACTTGGATACCTTATCAGCACTAGTATCAAAAAGATACCTAGCCATAGATCCCGAGTTTAAAAGTTCATTTTTTTTTTGTCTGATTAGCATTTAAAGGTGTAGTGCGTAGAATTTAGTGGCATCTAGTGGACTTGGCAGAAATGGAATATAATATTTATAATTATGTTTTAATTAGTCGAAAATAAGAATTGTTGTGTTTTCGTTACCTTAGAATGAGCCCTTTATATCTACATAGGGAGCAGGTCCTCTTCCATACAGCCCACCATGTTGCACTGCCATTGGGCTGTGCCCAGAATGGACAAACCAAACACTGGCTCTAGAGAGGGCCTTTCGCATTTTTCGCGAGTCTCATGACGACTGTAAGTTCTTCTGCACGCTTTTGCAATCTTCAACCTCACCGCTAGATGCCACTAAATCCTACACACTGCACCTTTAAAGTAAATCATGAAGCGTAAACAGAATTTTTCTTACTCTCAGTTCATTACAGCTCGCTATTCTAAACACTTGTTGATTGGTAAACACTTGTTGATTGGTTGGTTTTCCCCAGGAAAAAACCCTCTGCTGAGCAGGAAATTTTGATTTTGTTTTGAATAAGTGGTAGAGGTTTGACACTATGACACCTGACAGTATGTCACACAGTATTATCACTTTAACTTCTTGTATCTTTTTGCACATGCAGTTCTCACATGCAAGCCCCAACAGTAAGAAAACTGTGATGATCGCACGCCATATAGAACACTATAAGTTACATCTGACGTCAGTAAAACTGTGGTTTATAAAACAAAGTTTTGTTATTGAGGAAAGACATTCATTAAGCTGTGTAAACAGCTTTGTCTTTTGCCATCAAGTTGTCAGCATGTTGTTTATTTCTCTTGTTGGGTTTCTTTGTGTGATTATTACATTCCTGTAGAAAGTCATTAGCAAACACAACTGGGTGGAGTGGCTCTAATAAGACTTTGAACTTTCACATAGAATCATAGAAGAAGAAACATATTTCACAACCTCTGAAACCAAGTGCTGCTTTCCCTCAGACGATCTGCCCTGACTTTCTGATGGGAAAGTGCTTCACAAGATATCTTTTTTTAAAACTACTTTTCAGCATTTCTACCCAGTTTTCCTTTAAAGCATTCAGCTCATATGACTTTTCAGACACAGACATCACAAAACTTTCTGATACTTGTTCTTGGAAACCACCAAATGAAATGTGTGTGAGCACAGCTTTACAGTCTTGATTAATTAATAATTTCTTTAGTCAATCTTTTTCTTTTGTGACTGTAATAACTCCTAAAAAAACAAATGCTACTGTTGCAGAAGTACAGTGCACATCAGCCAGAAAGACTCATAACTGCTTTGGTACCAACAGTGACATTATTCAGTCTCTTGTGATAGAGGTGAGATTAGATTTCCAAAACTGTAAACAATAATTAACTTTATATGTAAAACCAAGGTCTATTGATCTATTTTTAGCATGAGATTTAAATACATTGTCTTTTGCTTCAACCAGCCAGTCTGTTTTAAAGAGCCTCCCACATGCTCCTAAAATAACTACTGCATGTCTTGAAGCCCTTAAAGCTTAATATGAGACATTGAGTCTGTTTTGCTGGATAATACAGAGGACACAGCAGATAAACACTCTGACATGCAATGATAATGCAAACCTATCACCAAGGACAACCATACTGGACGATCTTGCAAAGCCCCTGATTACATTCAATTATCGCTTTCTACGTTATCTGCCCATGGCAGTCTTGGGGTCCTGATGCCTGCAGGATTGAAACATCACATAGAATAATAAAAGAAACCACGTCCAAGGCTTTCATCATTATGTATAAAGTGTGCAAGTAAAGTGTGCATGTAGTGTAACTAATCACGTCACAGTTTACAAGACTCAACACAGCTAATGTAGCAGCTACCATATATGTTACATTTTGACCACAGAAACTTTTTTGTGCATATTGCAATAACTCAATTTTCATGATTTCGACATTTTACACATCAGGCAAAAACAAAAATTCTAATTCACTGAATGAATTCAAGGTATCGCCTAGCCTGAGGTTAAGGTATGGTTAGGCACAACAACACTTAAGACAACACTTGAGTTCAGGGAAACATTGTCTGTTACAGTTATTAAAAAGATGACAGTTAACTGCAATTCTGTGTCAGGATCCGAACTAAGTCATATATCATAACATACCCATTCAACACCAAGATGTCCATACCTTTAAATCCTGCCTCCCTACATTTGGGTTACTACTTCCTGCATTAGCACAGATGATTGGCATTGGAAATAAATTGTTAGGTGCAGAATCAACCAATATAGATGCAGTTCCAATGCAGAGGATATATATATATTCTGAATTCAGAGCTTATAGTGATGCTAATAGCCTGTAACATTTCATGTTACAGGCTATTTCTGTACATGGCAAACCAGACCAAGTGGAATGATTTTTAAAAACAACATTTTGTCCTCCCCATTTTGCACAATTTCACTGTAGATGTAACCATTTTTGCTGAGTGACATAAAAATTGACATAACGACTGCACACCGTCCTCCGCAGACCTTTTAGCGTCCAACCAATTTTATCTTCTCTGTGGGGGTCTCTTGAGAAATAGTTGCAAAATAATCACTCTTCATGGTGCTCTGGCCTGGCCCCAAAAGCAGCACAATCCTGAATGGAAGTGTCTGCAGAGAGGTTTATGGCCCCGCCTGTCTGCTGTGGGAGTCAGAGGGGTCATGTTTGTGTGGGCATCAACAGGATTTACAGCACAATAGCAGTTCAGGCCTTCACTTTGATCCAGACAGTGTGACACAGGGTGCAGGTTGAATTTGTTTCTGCCAGGCTCCCTGTTGCTTTTTGTCAAGCCTCTTTAACAGGGCAGGAAGTTATTTTTAGTAGTAGTACATATGAAAAGGTAACATAGTGTTTATTTTTTCATTATGGGGCGTCATCTGTCAAAGGTGGTGAATGTATCACGCCCAGGGGCATTATAAGTCTTAAAGCAGCTTCACTGAAAATGAATTGATTTGAAATGTAAACTCTAATAGTGAAAAGTAGCATGTCTAAACCCTCATTTAAAGTGTACCATGTGAGTACTAAACCTAATGTAAATATGGTAAATGATAAAAGCAATCAATGTTCTCTGCTGGCATAGAAAAACATACTGTTGTGAAATTATTTAATTAAATGTTCCTGGATATTATCGATTCGATCCTCCTGAAAGACTCTTGACATGACCTTACCTGCAATTTGTGGATTCAACACAAATATGAAACTTAACAAACAGACACATGCAAAAGTCCCATGCCAACAAAGCATAGCTTTATTTATTTTTCTGGTGAGTTAATTCAAAAAACTTTTCTATGGGTGTTTTCCTTTGTAAATGTGCCTTAATTCAGGTTTTTAACTTCTATTATACATTCCATGCTTTTAACTTAGTTACGTAAATTAGCAAATATGATTTATTCAAAACTTGGAATAAAGCTCTTTATATAAATATCTCAAGATCAGACAGTGTCCCTGACATTTGACGTGTTTGGAAACACTGAAGGCTGAAACGTTCCCTACTTCAAGTACTATCTGAGTTCCTGTAATCTGTGTCATTTTTATGTTTCTCCATGGCAATATCAAAATAAACAGACCATAATCTAGCCGCAAGGAGAAACAATAGAGCTGGAATAGCTTGACCTTGCAGTGATACAAAGTAAGACTGAGTTGAAATAGAGGCTGTACTGCAAGCAGTGTGTCGGTCACACATTTCTCACAAGGCGCTCTAAAGGACATGAAAACATTTAAAGTTTTGATAAGCTTGTAAATTATAGACCAGAAATTCACCCAAAATCAGAGAGTTATTAACATAAACCTTCTCAGAAATGAGTAGTGGCTCCAAAGAAAATGAAACAGGCGTTTTCCCTGAAATACATTTTATGATGGAATTTCTTGATTGAATTCCACTTTCTTTTCTATGTAGTTGCAAGTTATTTTAAGAGGTTTCAGACCAATTACTCTTAAATTTAGGGGAAATTTCTATCTTGTAAGTTTTAAGTTTTCAATCAATGAAGTCACGCAATTCTTGTTTTCAGGCTATGTCACATAAAGCTACAAATAGCATTTGATTTACACTTTACGAGAAGTTTCTTGGTGGAGCACTGGATTTACAAGCATTACATGCGGTGTGTTTTCTGTAGCAACTCCCTTTCTCAGCAACTGTGCTCCTTCAGATGAAGTAACACTGAACTTTGACAAGGATGATCCTGTTAGAAACTCACATCTTTTATCATGTACTTTTGATAACATGTTTTAGGATGTACCAACACGTGATAAAAGTAACAAGATGACCTCAAGATGAGGTTGGTAGTGTCCTAATTCAGATTTCAGACAGTCTTTTGATCAATGTAAACAGACATTTTTAAACAGACATGGTTCTAATTTTGATCCAGTCAGTTATTAAGGATACATGGTCCAAAATATTAGGCATCAAGTGTCAAGTGGTTTAAATGCATCACCACAGAATCCCTCGTCTGATTGTTTGCATGTCATTTCCTTGTCTCTTCACATTTCTTGTCTCTCTACTGGGCTGTCTAATAAAGCCCAAAATGCCAAAATTATAACTTAATTGATCAGTGATGCTATGGTGATAAATAAATCTCACCAAAGACTGAGGCAGAAGTAGGATGGAGAAAGCAGCATAAAACACAGATTTGTTGTATCAAAACCACAATGCAACTGTGTTGTGTGAGAAAAATATGTTTAAACGGATGCGATGCCTGTCGTCATCTATGTGTCTTTCTGTTTGTCAAAGACTCGCAACACTGTAAAATGCTTCCTTAAAAGTATCCTTCTTTATCACATTCAGAAGGAGTACAGTGTCTCAAGCCCAGATTTACCTGACAAAGAGCCAATCTGGGCTCGAAATCTGTTCCTTCTGAATGTAATAAAGATGACTATTTTTAAGGGAGCATTTTACAGTGTTGTGAATCTGCACACTGATTTGTGTCTTGTCAACATGTTTGTCAGTTTTTATTGGTGATGTGGAATATGGGCTTTTTCAGACAAGCTAGTTTTTTATTTTCTAATAATTCTTTTTATAAACGCATTATTTATAGACTCCCTTTTACTCATAATTTTACACTCCTGGCACATTTTTATCTTTTTTTAAAGAACACTTTGGTTTATTTTTGAAAAGTGTTTTATAAATAAAGTTGTCATTCTTGTTTTATTTTGTATCCCTATTGAATAGATATGTGCGAGCCTCATCAAAAAGACACATTTCTATCGCATGACAATAAAGTTTAAAATAGACAGTTGGGAAATGGGAAACATGATCAAGTCTGTTTTGCCTTAGTCAGTGCAGTGATTTACACAAAATACTATACCACACATAAATCTCTAAATATACACTTGACCTCTATAAATAATACCCCAAGTCAATCTGAGGGCCAACTGTTATTTTCATGTCTAAATTGCAGTGTTCTGAGGTGTGGGTTCATTTCTGTTGTCAGTAACAGTGTTTTGCTTGTAAAGCAGAGAGAGCAAACATCAGGGATCATGACCTTTGCTTACACCTAAATTAAACCTAAATTAACCTTCTTCCACTCCAATCCTACTTTAAGCCAGAAAAATGTCATTTGATTTGTTTATGCAGGCCCTGATCGAGAAGATAGCAAATATTAATACTTCGTGGTTAACAGTGTCTTGTTTTTCATCAGCACCTATGGAGGGTTTTGGCTCATAGTGAGCGATGATTGGATTTCCACCTTGAAGACCTCTTTACACAATGAATTCTTATTTGGCATTCACATTGGTGTATTATTGGTACAAGTGTTCCCTCAGGAAAACACTTTCATTACAAGGGCCATGCTCTGCTTATTAAAAGTCCACACCAGTGAAAGATTTTCCAGCTTTCTGTTTGGTTTTGAGGCATCTATGAAGTTCTGTGAATGAACAGAAAGAAAGAAAAGGTGAATGAACAAAATGAACAAATGTTGTCCTCATTGTATAAGCGTAGTTACTTTTAAGAGGCAAATGTCTTTTGTAATGCTAAACCCAAAATCTAGAAGACACTTGGCACTGTATGCAACACAAAGTCCAAGAGGAAAATTTAACCAGCTCACCTAATCATCAAAAAGCCAAAAGTTGTTCAGCTTCATATGCTAATATTTGGTTGATCTGCATTGCGTGTAGGCCCTAAATTATGTTGCTGTTATTGTTGATTTTTAATGATGATCCAGGCAAAGTTATTTTGAATTTGTTACACTTTTAAAGTCCTTGAGATTGTCATTATTTCAGACCCTATTTTACCACTATTTTAGTTTATTTTCAGTAATTATATTATAGTTTTCATTCTTCCTGGTGGATTCCGCCATTCCCATGCAAGAGAATAAAAGTTATTGTTGGTAATTTTATCTAACTGATTGAACATTCCCTGTTTACTAATACCTCTCTACAGCCTCATCAGAGCTGGGTGAAGCTCCAGATGAAGCAAACCAGACATTTCCTGCTGGTGATTCAAATTAAAATCGATCAAATGGTGAACCACAGGGTGGCCTTTATTGTGAAGCAACCACAGGAAGTGCATTACATTTGTCACCAAGTGTAGCACTGATGGTCACAGCCTATTAAAAATGCGTTTTTGGCGTTTCAAGTATTACAAGGGAATAATGGAAGCGTGCACCACATGAGCACAGCCCCAAAGAAAACAACTCCTTATTTTTACTTACTTTCAAGCAGATGTATTATGTATGTGCATATGTATGTAATTTTACTTTTGATTTACATAATCACAAATACAAATAAACAAATGAGCTCCTTTAACTCTACTATGCTGCTGAAACAATGGATTGTTTGGCTGCTCTGTAAACAGATACAGGAGTTCCATTTCTTCTGTTACATGTTGACAGTAGACTCAATGCATGTTTTCTATCCTTAGTGGTCGACACATGCATGATTACAAGTATAACCCTATAACCTGCACTAGTCATTGGTGTCACCAAACCAGAACTGAAATCTTAAAAACTCCCTCTGGACATGTTTTTAGTGTATAAAATACTCTACTTTGATTAAGAATGTGTGTCTGATATGGTTTTTCCACAAAAAAGTTCAATTATCTTGTTAAAATCCTTAAAGTTTTCCTGCTTGACACGAGATGTCTCTTACTTCACTGTAAAGTAGTCTACCTTCCCCAGTGTTTGTGCACTGGAGGCTTCAAGTTTTCACATCACACTTGTGTAAGTTGCATACTGGGCTGTGATCGGCTCCAAATTAGCTGTGATGGCACAAATCATGCTTGTAGGCCCACCTCTTAAAATCAGATTTCCAGTGAGCACAGACAAACTTTGCACTTTCAGCAGATGATTGTGAAAACAGCCTTCTAGAGTCAAACTCTGCACATACATCATTCTGCACAGTGAAGCTCAAACATCCAACTGAACATTGAACAAGAAGAAAAACATATTTTTGGGTGGAGGGGGATTTTAAGAATTGAAACTTTAAGGTAATTTGCCATTTAAAAGGATTTTGAATTCAACCTCATTCAGGCTTTGTTTTTCCAATTTTCTCTTCCTTACAATTTTTTCCTTCTCATCAATGGACTGCTCACCCAGCAGGAGCTGGTCAGGGCCACGAGACAACAACACAATATGGGTTCAATTTCTCTGTGTCTCTTCCTTTATTGGACCATCTAAAGAAAAACTAAAACATTGTCCTCTGCCCAAGTCCAACATCTTGAATCAGCATCTCTATTGCACTACTGTAGTTGGCTTAGAAGAGCACACATGAGCAATACCTTTACTGATAGATACCTTGTTGCATAACCAACACACATGTGCCCCAGCTGTTCAGCTTGTTTTTAAGGGTGATATGGAGTCTTCCTCTGGCATCTCTAGTTTGTACCTCTTTACCATTCAGTACATGATGTTTTTATTGAGACACCTGGGTATACCAAAAGGCTCTTGTTCATGTGAACCATATATATCCAATACATTCTATTAGTTACGGCAAGATGATTCTAAGCAATTTATTGGTAATATGTTGCAGATTGTGCTGCATTTCTGGCAGAAAACTTTCCAAATATGCAAACGAGCATGAACTTGCTCATAAAATCTGACCTTAGCATTAGCCCACTCTGCCATAAAATTTGTTTTCACATGGATATGATTCCAAAAGTCAAGCCGTTGTGCAATAAACTCAGTTCAAATTAATTGAGTGAGGATGCCATCAGCAAAGTCCAAAGAGTCATAATGCCTTTGAATCTCTTCAGCATCAAATAGCATCAAAGAAAGAATCTGCCTAAAGAAGTGAAAAATTCCCAAAGCAATCCTGAGGTTTTGCACATGCTGTTTTACCAGGATCCTTTGGATTGCGAGGAGCTCTCAGACTTTGAACAAGTTTCATAGCTGATGGCTGCACTGATATCAAGCAGGAAACTGAAACAGAGGGTCAGTAAATCTCTGATTATGACTGTAGGCATGGCAACAATCAAAGGAGAATTTTGTTGTCTATGACTTTTATCAGCCTCTAGTGGTGAACAGTGGGAATTCTATGATTTCTCTTAAAAGGAAAAGCACAAGTGTTACTAATAACAAGAACAATAGTTCTACTCTGTTCAAGTGTCACATTAAGCCATGACAGTGTGACTGTGAGCCAGCATGCACAATACCAGGACCCTGAAATTGAAACAGCTAAATGGAATTCAGTCATTCATTCGTTTTATTATTTCCACGTGTGATTTTCCTGAGATATGCAAAAATGTCTTCAGTGAAAAAGGCCTTTTAGAACTTCTCTTTCCTTCAGTCAGTGGCTCTTTTCAGCAAGTGACCTCATAACACAAAGCAATGTCTACAGTACATGTGACCTATCATCACTATGAGTTGTGATCAGGTCAACCAAAGAGTGAATTTAGCAACAATGGTTCTGTGTTTTGTTCACAACTGCAGCCATGAAATGTTTGAATTCACTAACACTCAGCAGCTGAGGCTCATGGGTATTGTCCATGACTACTAAGAAACCAAGTTGAAATTATTGAAACTGGTGGCTGTAACATAAACCTGTAGGGTCATTACATTATTCAGGAACTTCCGTGTTTCAATGTTGAGTAACATTGAGGATAACATTAAAAGTTAGGTTTTAAATAAGAATTCATAACTCTCTTCCTCTCAACACTGTTTATTAATTATTATGGCAAGATAGTTTGCCATAATAATTGTGTCAAGCTATCTTTGCCAAGTTTTTTTTTCAAATAAAGAGATGAAGCAGTGGAGGTTTGGGATTGAAGAATGCCTTGTAATCCCAAATTTTAAAGGTTTTTGATTTAAAAAAAAAAAGCTGGGAATTTTGTCAGAAATGTGTTTTAGTCATCAACAACACAACAATATGAATCTCTATCACAACTTTATTGTGGCCAGTTTCTGCTATTGAACAGAAAAATCTTACTATATCAACACTTGTTATATGTCTTTTTCACATCGTGTCAAAATACCTTGATACAAATGAACTGAAATATATCTTTGAGAGGCATTTTCTAAACTGTGAGTAGTTTTGTGCCAGTGGGGTTTGTACATTACTGTAACCAGAGAAGTCATGCTAAGACACTGAACCCTTATGATTCACTTTAATGCCTGCAGTCCTGTTATTGTACGTGCAGGTAAGCCTGTTTCTCTCCACTCTGCCATTTACACCCCAGGTGAATAAGCCCCACAGGTATGCAGTGTTTGTCACAGTGATGGAGCATGTAAAGACTCAATTTTGAGAAATATGCCTACGTTGAATGATTTGCACATAACTGGACTTCTGAAGCATGCTGGGTATAATTTACTGTGTGTTTAGGTGTGTGTATGGACCATGCAATAGACACTTCTCTGCACAGTGCAAAGAAAATATTTGGGAAACTCCAGTGGTATTTTCACTGGCAAAGGGATTACATAAAATGAAAAGCCATTTGTGTTACTGTGGTCAGAAAACAGGCAGAAAAAAATGCAGGAAAATAGAGAGAAAGAATGAAATTCAGAGAGCATGTGGCTCACATGTGTCTCCCAGCTTCAGCCTCTATGGATTTGCATACAGAGCGGCACATGAAAGACGCAGCAGCGCAGACAAACAATGGACAGATGACTCATTAGATGCGTAAGGTTGCTGTCAGAAAAAGTCAGAGCAGAAATCAAATGCCAAATTGAACACCCCATTGGTGTTTACTGGAAGGGAGCAGGAATGCAAAGAATGTCTGCTGTCTGAGTTTGTCCCTGAATGAAAAGTGCTCATAAAATGCATCCCAGGCAACCTTTGAAGCAGTTCTTATTTCAGGGGACGGATGCTGGGAATCCCCATCTTTCTGTATACATTTACAGATTAAATGAGAAAAAATATCCATTGCATGTATGAAGTGCAACACACACTTAGAGTATGTTCAGACATTTGCAGCTGAAATGCATAGCAGACCGCATGTCAAAGCACCATTTAAAATTTCGGAAATTAACACACTGCTGTCCCTTACGAAGCGAAGCTGCTTCCACGAACTTTATCAGACCACCACTTTTGTTCTAGACTAAAATTTCTCAACAACTATTGAATAGATTGTTGTGAAATTTGTGAAAAACATTTTTGGTCCCAAACAATTTTTTGGTAATCCCCTGAATTTTCATTTGGCACCACCAGGTCAAAGTATTTTCTTATCCAGTGAAATATTCATCATCATTTACTGGATGGATTGGCAAAAAAATTTTGTGCAAACATTCATGGTTCCCAGGCAAAGTATCCTAATCTGGCATTTTATCTAGAACCACCATGAAGTTGACATTTGTGTTTTTGAATAAACTAGAGTAACATATTGCAAAAGGATAAAGTAATAGGAGGGTTCGTATTGAGAAGCCACTCAATGTCAAAAGTAATCAGTCAAAATTGTGGAAAGAGCGTATTGCAACTTGCAGAATAAGCATGCAGCAATCCTCCCTGTAATATTGGTCAGGATGCTTTGTCTGCAGGGGATGGGATGTCTCTCAAGCCGTTAAATTGAGCTCATATGAAGCTGAACTCAATGAACCTCCGTAAAATACCTGTTGCTAAGAGCATATAATGGTGACACATCATCTTTACTTAAAGACTCTGTGCTGTCCTTCCTTCCAACATGAGTTGGCCTCATTCACCTCCTTTCTTTTGGAGTTTAGAAAGTTTAGAGTTTAGAAATGGGCATGCCTGGTTTCAATAAAAAGATGCCCTGAAAACCGTCACAGTTATGGTTGGAAGAAGGAAACAGCCAAGAGATGCTGATGTGAGCAGAGCCTCAAACTTAAACCAGTGTCTAAATGTTTTAAGTCTGTCTGGCTTGGCTTTATTTCCCCCCATAGTTTCTCTCGTCCAATAAACTCTTAAAGGGTAGATTTTTACCTCCTCTGCCACACAGGAAGTGATGTACTTTATGTTTCCCGCAGCAGTAGCAGTGGTTTGAAATAAACAGGACAAGTAGTGCAATTAACATAAGCGTTGGCAGCCACAATTGCTGAACAAAGAAATGAGCTCCAGCTACAGAAAGTCACACTTCATCAACAAAAACAATCCAAGGAAGAAGACGTCGCAGCGCTGGACTGTTTGACCAAAAGAATGTGTAGCTTTGTTTTGGGGTAGAGGAACTAATTGTGTCCAAGCAGAATGTGTTTCAGAGCATTTGTCTCTGGCTTTGACTTCCAGCACAGATGGAGTGAGAGTAAATTGACATTGAATTTAACTTTAAAACAGAGTGCACTTGTCATTTAGTACCGTGCTGATTAAAAGTGACTAATAGAGTACACAGGTGTCATTTAAATATGTTCCTTGTTTTAATTGGGTGTGATCCCTATAACATTCCTTTTTTTAAGGCATGTTCCATGCAGCCTGCCCATACAAGTGGTCACGTTGCAAGCCTTGTGACTAAACATTTTGCTTGCACATTGAAGCATATTTTGCCCAGTTAATTTAGCAGGAGTTGAAAAACAAATAGCTTTGCACCCACTTTATTTAAATGACTCATGTTGGTTTTCAGGCTCCTCATATATTGGGAATCGCATTAAATCCAGAGAAGGTTAACTAAAGATGCCCTCACAGTTGCTAAACTAATTTCCATGCTAACGGCTAATCATTAATTAAAATGGAAACGATAGAAATAAAGTGGAATAGTAAGGAAAAGAGAAGAAGTGAGAGACAGAGAGAAATAAAATTGTGAATGGAGGAGTGAGTTTATTGTTGATGACTCCTGTTTGTGGTATGCGTGACTACTGTGAGCAGAGCCTGGCAGACAGGATCAGAGATCAGTGGCCATCCTAAGACCAGAGCTTCAGTTCTGATATTACCTGCTGGGAATGACTCTCTTGCTCGTTTCCGGGGGAATTCAGAAGATTCCCAAACTGATAAAGAAGAGAGGAGGAATTTAAATGATATGTTGTTACTGTATGCATTAGTGAATCCATCAATCCAATTTGGTGGTTTTCATGAAGTATTATCAGCAACTGCTCATTCATTCATAGCTCTATACCATTTGTAGCTGTAGCTGATATTTCTATCAAATTTGTTGCATAAGATATTTGCATATTTTTTCCATCCTAAAATTCTGAATACATTCCTGAATACATCCTAATTTGAGATAAATTAATCGCACCTACTATTTAAGACATCAGAACGCTGTAATAAATGTAAAAATGTAATCCACCTTTCATTTTCACTTCCACAACAAACCAGATGAAAAGCAACATGTCCACACAATGCAGCAACCTCCACTAGCTCTTTAATGTTTTCTTTTTTTTTTTTTTTTTTACTTATTACATTTTGTACTCCAATATATCTGCAGCCTCCATTACATAGTAAAAGTAATGACAGTCTGACAGAAAAGACTTCACATCAAAACCTGATCATTTTTAGGACCCAATCATTCACTAGAGAGTCAGGATTTCTACATTTGAGGGTGAAAACGCATGACGAGACTGATGTTTGTTAGAATAATAATAGGCCATCTCTCCAGCTGAATGGAGAGATGGCCAGCTATAGATATGAAAGAGAAGGTGAAAATCTATGTTTACAATTTTAACTTTAAACTTTAAAGACAACTCTGTCTGGTTAGTTATTGAAAGGGAACCAGCCAATGCTGAAGGGTCAGAAATAAACAGAAGTGACCTGATGGACAAAGAAATGTGAAGGTCCACTTGATACCTTTGCATGCTTGCAACTACAGATGGCACTGGAAAAATATCATATTTTAAGAGAAATCCTGTAAATTTGAAAACTGAGCATGTGTAATGACAAATCCGACTCAGTGATGTCTGTACCTGCCCTTAAACCTGCAGCCTCTAATAAGATCTGGATTATCCTTGTTTGAGGTCTTCTGTTACCAAAACATAAAAATAAAAACAATGTCTGTTATGCATGAAGATCAGCAGAAATAAAGACTTGATACACCAGACCGCCACCAACTGAACAAATCTATTAGCATCAGATTCTAGAGGCTGAACTGCACCTCTCCACCATGTTTTCTTAAACTCAGTTTGGTACTGAGGCCTTATTTAATTTGGCTAGTTTAGGGTTTCAAATTTGTCTTGCATTTTTCTTTAATTTTTCTTGCTCATTCTTTCGTTGACTTCCAATATGTTGGGGATGATTGGCTTACTGAAACCATATCTGCTCCAAACTGTCTCCAAGTCTCAGATCAGACAAGTCTACAACTACAACTCACACTGGAGCAACATAATGTCAACTACATTCAGTGCTGTGGCCGTTGCTGTCTTTCAGACTCTCACCACTAATGATAGTGGAGGATCCCACTTTTATAATTGTGTTTGCATTAAAATTACGGCTTGCGTGCCGCTACAGCATTGGATCATCTGTTCTAACTCGCTCCAGGGAGCAGTGGGAAACCACAAGCTCTGGGGGAAATGTTATACGCAAACATATCAATTTGGGATTAAATATAAATATTTGGATACGCCTTTTCCTTTTATTTTTTACTTAATTTTTGTGTGGGATATATCATTTTCCATTTAGGTCGTCACTCACAGATTACCAGCTGCAGTGTATGTTTAAACTCATTTTGGTTGCATTGTTTGGAGTGTTGTACCACAGCATGGCACAGTTGTTTCCATGAACAAGAGTTGAACATATTTCTTTGTATAGTACTGCCTATAGACTCTGTGACCAGCCATATCACAAAAACATCACATCAAAACTCAGTGTGTCTGCGAATAGCATCTCACTGTACAGACAGTTTAATACTTAAGATATAGAGAATTTAAAGCCCATATGGTACATGTACTGTATGTATAGTAGTATCATTTTTTGCTGTATTAATTAACTTTGCATGATACTGTAAATGAGAGCACAGGCTCAAAACCCACAAATCCAACAGTTTATATCAAAAGATAACTCTAATCTGTGTTTTCTATGTCTGTGAGGATAGCAATGATGGCTGGTTACTATTTTTGTCCAGACTAAGGTATATCAACAAATTTTGGATGCATTGCCATGAAATTTAGTGCAGATATTCATGGTTCCCAGATGATGAATACTAATGACTTTACTGACCCTTTAACCTTTCCTCAAGTGCCACTAGCAGGTTGACAGTTTTGGTTTAGATTGAAATGTCTCAACAACTACAAGACAGATTGCCATGAAATTCGGCACAGACATGCATGCCGATCTACTGATGTTTCATCTCGTGCTCCCATCATGGAAAAATACAAATTTGTCTGATAATTCATCTGGTCTCGATAAAATACCTGCAAAAATAATGACATTCCCACCTCTCTCTGCCATACTTTGTGTTTAGTGCTAATTAGCAAATGTTAGCATGCTACCATGCTAAAATGATGAACATGGTAAATATAGCACCTGCTAAACATCAGCATATTAACATCGTCATTGTGAGATGTTACCATGCTAATGTTAGCATCTAGCTCAAAGCACTGATGTGCTAGCATAGCTGTAAAGTTTTAGTCTTGTTTACTTATTTTATTAGAATAAATATAAGCATATATAACTTATTTATTATTAGTCTTGTCTACTAACTGTCTCACAGCCACGCTCCCCCTCCCCTCTCTCCCTCCTTCCCCTCAGCCCCTCCCCGTCCCCCTCTCAGCCCCTTGCCCACTTATTTTTTAGCATTTTTCAAACTTATGCACTGGGTGGAGTTTGACTGAGACCTGGGGCTGCAGTTACACTTTAAAAGCATGTAAAACACAAATTTGCTTAGCGGTGTACAATGAAGGGACATTATTTTTGCTTAACGACTTACCTCCAATGACCAAAATGTAGGTAGACATATCAAATGTATAGTGAACTATCAATCAAATACGCTTTTCTTTTGTAGCCCGACATGGTTTGCATTTTACATCAAATTATCACTTAGTGCAGCTTTAACTCCACAGGCCACACACAGTCAACAGCAGAGTTTCAGTTTAAACATCTTTCCTTCTCTCTGCATCTCCTTCTCCTCTGTTCTGTTTCATGTAATTTTACTCTTTCTCACTCGCTCACTCTCTACCCATCCCTCTCTCTGTCATTAGTTCTTGCAGAACTGGCAGTGTGTGAGACTGTTTCTCAGTAGATCAAAGAGGTAGTCACCCAGTCAGAGGAAACATTGTTAATGTGCCTGATACCGTGCCGTGAGCCTATTTGCAGCATGTTCTCAATAACAGGAAGTCAGGAGAAATGAGTTCTCCCATAATTACATCGGGCTTGTTTTTCCCTTCCTCCCTATATAGTATTCTGGGGGTAAACTAGCACTGACATCAAAGGCTGGAATGTTGAATCTTGATCTTATATCAGAGGGGGCTTCCAGAGCACAGCAGCACTAGTTTAATAAACCCTAATACCACTTCATATCCACTCAATATGGAGTCTGCTTATGGACAAGAGGACGGGGTTGGACTGCACAACTGGGTTGGACTGATGGTTAGCTGTGGGAATGCTAAGAAAATGTGGGACAAAAAATAACCTACAAATTTGTATTAACAAGGGTGCCACTGATATGGGCCTTTGAAGTTGATACCAATAGTTTAGTCTGAAGTCAGTCTAGCGTTTTGCAGGTTTCCCATCGGCAGTGTAGTTTGTAATAAACACCCTTCACTATTGTTGTATATACGCCCACACACTGATGATGTTTTGATACAGATTACGAGTTGACCTGCATTGACATGTCTGGATACTCCACTTTATTGTTATTGCGAGTTACTCTTTCAAAGTGATATTTCGGTTTAGTCTGTGATATTTCTTTTTAAATTTGATACACTGATGTGTATGCTTTGGTGTGTCTGTTTTTACCATGCTGCAAGCCAAATATGCCATAGGGCAACAACAAAGGTTAGGTTTCCATCCAAAGTCAGTGGAAATTTTGACCACATTTCCAGAATACCAGCATAAGAAACTTCCAATGAATGCGCATTCCCATCCACTGCAGTTTTGTGACTATTTGGAGTTGCTTCATCAAGATAAACAGGTGGTGATGCTATTTTTCCAGTCAGTCCAGTCATTTCAGAAGAAGTGGGAACAATAAGATAATGTAATTAATTTAATACCATTAGTACCAGATGAGTAGAAAGCAACACACACACACCACTTGTCTCTCTTGTGGTGCAGGGAATCAATTCCCCTTAAGATCCAGTTCCAAAGAAAAAAATCAATTCGTGCACACACTTATAACCTCTGTATTGTTTTATTAAAAAAAGTCAACCTTTCGGTCACAAGGACTTTTCTCAAGACATATCAATCACAAAGTAACACAGTGCTTAAATACAGCCCATAATTGCATAGCAGTCCACAGTGGTGTTGCAGGTGTGTCCATGATGAAATATAACTGCTTATTCATTCAAGATTCCCTCAACTGTCAAAACATACAATATCTAGTCCTACACATTCAAAATCCTTTTGATATTACTAAAAAGCAAAACATTTTTTTCAAGTTAGTGGTATATATAAGACACAGCCCAGGTCTACAGTTCTTTGTACAGTTCATCAACTTGTGGGTCACAAGTTAGGATATGTTTGATTTGCTGTGCCCTGTTTGAGTATCCAAGGACACATGCTATGGAAGACTTAGAGAGACTTTTTCCACTCTTGAGTCTCCAAATACTTTATTCAGTGCTGTGTTTAGCTGTTCATCAACATATCCTGTATCTTTAAATCTCATCTTCATAATATCCACTTGTTGTTCTAAAGACTCTGGTGTGCTACAGATCCTTTGCAGTTTGTGACTAATGGGGATGGCATCCTTAATATATTGTGAATGGTAACTGTGTTCTCAGAAGATTATTACAATCTGTAGGTTTTTGAGATCTGTAATGAGCTTGTCTTGTTTGAATTGACTTGTTTCTTTGGAAAAGTACCAGTCAAACCTTACATTGAAACATTGGAAAATAACATTGAAAGCATGATGGAAACATGACATGTATTAATATGAGGACCGTTACATCATCATCACTCCACACAGATCTGATGTTTTCATCTGCCATTGTTTTTCACCTCTTTAGTAGAGCGGAAATATAAGTGGAAGTTTAAGTCACATGCTCCATGTACATCAAGATTTAATCACTAAATCTGTTCCAATTGCTCTAAGTATCATTTGACTTGTGTCAAAAATGACATTTTTTACGCTACACAACTTTCCTAGGGTATGTTGTAAACTTCACTGCCAACAAGACCAGCTTTAGCAGCTAAGAGCACAAACTTCATTAATATTTCAGTTCCCTACAATACAGTCTTATTGGTGTAGTTTTGGCCATTGGCATAACAATGTACACACAGACAACATGCAGAGAGAGTAAACATCATTGCTCCACTGAAAACATCTTTACCATGGAAACCAACAGGGCCAAGGATTACACTTGCTGAACCTTTGCTTCAGCTGTGAATTGTGTATATGGCATCAAGGAATGTTGGGATAAAAGTTAATGTTCTGGACAAACAAATGAAAAGAGCTGTTGTCGAGTGATCACCATCTGATGGTGAGTTAGATCAGACTTAATAAGAGGCTGCCAGACCCAAATGTGTTAATCTCTCTTTCTTAAGCTTCTGTTTTCACCTCTGAGCGAACCTGTGTTCAGAGGGACGTTGGGGACATTACATCTGAATGGACCGTGTTCAAAACTTCCATCATGGAAAAGCTGCAAGGATCTGTGGCCAGAGGGTGGTCATGGCTTGTCATGGCAGAAACCCAAGAACCTGGTGGTTGGACCATGCTGGAGAAAGAGTCTTCCAAAATCTAGTTGGAAGAGTGAGTCCAGGCTGAGCACAGAGGCACTGGCGGGCCAGAGAGTCTACACCTGTGGCACTTGCTGAGGTAAAAGCCTTGTGCTGGAGAAATTTAAAGAGACTGTGAAGGATGACATGAGGAATGTTGTCCAGGTGATTCTCAGCAGGGGCAGGCAAACACTGACCTCATCTGCAGATGTTGTTGGACTGTGGAAAGAGAATTTTGATGAGCTCCTAAATTTGACATACAGGAAACACAACTGAAATATCTTAGATATGAGATATGAGCACATGTCCAGGGCAGAGCTCACTGTGATTGTTAGAAACTTCCTACTATGTGGCAAGGCACTGAAGGAGGATGACATTCATCTTGATATAACAAAGGCTTTTGATCAAGGTTGGGCTCCAATAGCCGGTTCCAATTTGGATCTGGTTCATGATTTGTCTAGCTTAGCCAATAACAAACATCTTACTAAACCTTTTTATTGAATCTATTAGAAAAGAAAAATATACAAAACACTCAGGGAACAGTCTTTTCATTTTTAACCAGCCCTCACAATCACTTCATCAGTTACAGTTTCAAATGTGGCAGATTACATCAGCTGAAGCTAATTAACGATGATTATGCAGTGGCTAAGATTACACTTTTGGATGTCGTTTTGGATTCAGATTTGGTAAGCGGATTTAATGCCAGTATTGAATAAAATACTGTTGAATCCCAACCCTATTTGGGATGTTGTCAATCACATGTTTCTGCAGTGTTGAATGTTTTTTGGGGAGAATGGCCTTGGATTTGCAGACATAGGAAATTATTTAATGAAAAAAACAACATGAGACTGTAGTTGTTGAAAGATCCGCCTTCCTGTGAATGTACTAAAAAGATTTCATCAGGAGGAGTGTTGCAGATTTAGTCATAGAAAAAAAGACCCAGCTTGTCACCCTCTTGCACATAATGAGTTCCTGACATGCCGCCTACATTTCTCGAGAAGCGAGTTCTTTGATTGAATCTTGACTATTTTCTCTCAGTAGCAAAGAAAGAATAGCTTGTTGTTGTTAGAGGGAGATCATGGTAGATGGTTGGGTGTACAAAGGGGGTGACTTCAACAAGGGCAATTTGCATCAGCACTCTTCTCTTTTATCCATGACAGTGATGTTTTCCTAGCTTTAGGCATAACCACGATCTTTCCATAACTGTAATCATGTAGTTTTATCAGTTAACTAAATCTTTCTTTTTTTGGACCGGTAATGTGTATCATATTGAAAAGTACAGACAAATAACTCCCTCTTGACACATACACTCATACAGACATCTTCCATAAGGTCCCAGCAAGAATTTAACAGATAATGACATGCAGGGAGAGATAATGTTCAAAGTCATAAAAGTTTACTGATTACAGCACAGAAATAATTCATATTAAAACGGCTTTGGAGACAGTCTTGAACTCAATGACCGTATGAACTTTTTGCCGCTTTTCATCTTGCAGACCATTGTTTCTACACTCATTTAGTGTCAGCATGTTTGTTGAAGTACTGGACACCTGGACAATGTGAATTGTGAAATACTGAATACCAGTGACTAGCTGGAAGCATGGTTTTCACTCTTGGAATACAAAAGATTCAGTGGAAAATAGAGACATTGAATATGAGCAGCAGAGGATCACAGATGTTGTACTAGCTGTGAGCTGTTTTTCCCATCGGTTTCCAAACAAAGTTAAATGCAGCATTAACATACAGAAACATACTCAGACAGTCAGAAGGGCCTTTCAGACTATTGTTGTTCCAAATTTGCAGAATACACAAACACACACATGTCAACATCAGCTTAATATCAGAGGTGAAATCCCCTGTGATTGTGGCTGTTGACTGTCTATGCTGCATCTGCTCTCCATTATGCATGTGTTTCCCCTCTCTAATACTTTGATTACATAATGCAGGATAAGCGGCTCATTAGGACTGTGATTACCAGTCTTTGAGTGGGCATCTTGTGCTGCCCTGCCGAATCGGGTAGACAATTCAGACAGATCACTAATACCCTTTTTACACAAAAATTAGCGTGGATATGAAGGTTTTTTAAATGCAGGTAAACCCGCTAAAAATAGGTGATTGCCTTTGTTTTTTTCTGATCTTGACATTACGGCTAGCAGCTAGTTATCATGGCTAGCATCGTTAGCATAGCCGTGCTGTGCTGTGTGTGGCCCATGGACTATATAAAAATAAGGTGTAGCCGTGGTGTTTCCGGTTTAACAGCATCCTGCTGGGCAGATGACAGGTGTGTTTACGGTTTGTGGGCTCTGAAAGACATCACAGCGTGGATATAAAGTCAATCAATGGATGAGACCATATGTTTATGCATGGTCTCTCTGTAATGACAAAGTAATTCGTACTTTGTTCTTACAAAATAAAATCAGCATGAAAATTGGTTTAAACTGATCTGCTCCTTTTAGTATTTCTTCATAAAAATCAGTTAAAAAAAACACATACACATAATAATGGTGTGTGAATGTGCATCTGTGTATTTATTGTATGTAAACAACCTGTCCATTTGCCTGCCTGTGTATGCCATATATGTGCCTGTGCATGTACATGTGTGTTTGCATGTTTGTGTGTGTGTGTGTGTGTGTGTGTGTGTGTGTGTGTGTGTGTGTGTTTGCAGCTTACTGTAGTAGAGGGTTATTGGGAGCTACTGGAGGAAACTATTTACAGCTGCCACAGGCCTGACAAGTGCTACAGGGTAC